>NW_028318833.1:325000-650000 GCF_062004578.1 Staurois parvus
ATCAAACATTCCCATAGGTGGGAAAGGCCCTCTGTTTACCTGGCTATTGTGTTGGAGTCAGAGTAAACAGACATTTATACTTTCAACCTTAGTGGATAATAGCATATTGTGATAGCTCGAGAGGTTTGTTAGTTCATTACACTTTGCAAAGTTCCGTGTGAGCTCTCAGACAATCAGTTTGGTTCCTCTATTGTCATGTCAGACCTTGTATATGTTTACCTGCCATCGAAGTCTAAATAATGGTGTTTGACCACCTGTAGAACTTCAAATAGTATATTGTCTCTAGGAGGCAAAAAAAAATCCCTTCACCCATCTTTACATTTCTCTAGCTGGATGGTCATTCGACTTTTCAACCAAGACAAATTAACCCTTAACATCCGGCTATGCTGAGTTGCTGTCATATAGGGTTATGTCTTGATAAAATCATGTTTTTGAGACATAATTTCAAAAGGTCCACAACAAATCCCCCTTTTTTTGGGGTACAGGCACGTATAGATGGGTGTCTGTATCGCAAAACATGAGTGGGACTTTTGGCTAGGGTGATCGTTCGTCTTCTCCGATGGGTGAATGAAATAAAGAATTTTTTTAATAGGAAACAAAAATTGGCAGCGGTGATGCTGGTTTGGTCCTCAACTTGACTCGGCTTCTTTAGATGGACACTTCTGATGACGATCCTGGTCTTGTGATGAGGCCGGCCTGGCCTGGCACATCCACCTTGGGGTCCATGGGTCCTCCGCATGACAGGTCTCTTAGACGGTCTCCTAGGCGGGTCTTTTCCTCTGGACTGGCCCTTGGTGGCCTGGGACATCAGGTTATCGTCTCCGGATCGATCTCTGGCATCTGGTCTTTCCCACAGGACATTATAGCTTCCTTCTAGGGTCTGGTCATTGACACCTCCGATCGCCGGTCTGGTCATTGTCTGGGCCTTCCTTTCTAAATTATTAAAATGAATAGTTTAAGTATTGGGTATATACAAACTTATATTACTGGATCCTGTAAGGCAAAAGATGAATTATATGTTCAAAGGAAATTTAATAATGATCTCAATATCTCCAGATAGGAACTGGTGGGTTAGTCTTCCAACAACTACAATTGAGACTTCGGATGGCAAGCACGTAATTGATTGATGTGCACCCATCTATCACTGATTTCACCATACCGGGTAACCTGCAATTTATATGCGACCGGAGAGATTTTATCAATGATAGAGAACGGACCTTTCCAAGATGGAAGGAATTTCCGTTCTTTGATCTGGTCTCTTGCGAAGTTGTATAGATAGACCTTGTCACCAATCTCATATTCCTTCTTGGAGGTTTTGAGATCATAGTATGTCTTAGCACTAGTTGCAGCTCTTTCCAAATTTCGCTGGGCAAAGGCAAAAGCATATTGCAGATGTTTACGTAAATCCTCTATGTATTGGTGTGTGGTGGTGGCATTGATCAAATTTTGATCTGTAGTGCGATACAATAAGTGCTGGGGCAGTACCATCCGTCTACCTGTCATCAGTTCAAAAGATGACATTTTTGTAACTGTATTCGGAGTAGCCCTCAACGCCATCAGGACCAGTGGAAGTTTGACATCCCAATCTTTGCCTGTTTCCTTAACAAATTTTTTAAGGACATTAACGATGGTCTGATTGTATCGTTCTACTCCACCACTAGAGGCTGGCCGATAGGCGATATGCAATTTCCTTTTAACCCCCAAAATTTTCCACAATTTGGCCATCACTTCGCTAGTGAAGTGCGATCCTTTATCAGACTCTATCCTCTGTGGGAGACCAAAACGTGAAAATACATGATTTATTAGCAATGCAGCACATGTCTCGGAGCTATTATTTGGTGCTGGTATACACTCGACATACTTGGTGAATAAACATGTAACTGTTAACATATACCGATTTCCTCGTGAAGATTTTGTTACGGGCCCAATAAAATCCATTTGAAGGTCTGACCAAGGCATACATATCCCCCTTTTCTGGAGAGGTGCTCTGTGAGTTGGCTTGGTAGGTTGAAATTGGGGACATATTAGGCAACCTTGGCAGTACTCCTTCACATCACGTAACATATGAGGCCAGTAGGCATAATCCCGCAGGATCTCATACGTGATCTTCTCTCCACGATGACCGGAAGTAGGAGCATCATGGGCATGCTGTAGCATCAAACCTCTAAATTTAAGTGGGACGACCCATTGTTGTACGCCACCCTTTGAGGTTCGTATCAACAATCCCTGGTATAAAGAGAATTGGGATTTGGATTTCATTAAGATACGTAAATCCTCCTTCCCACTACATACTTCCTTATTTATGGGATTTTGGTTGGGATCTTCTATATGACTATAAAACAAGCCAATTATTGGGTCTTCATTTTGGGCAGTAATTAAATCCTCACTAGGAGACTCGTGACTCCACTGTAATGCATTCGGATCACCAGCTGTTCGGGCCTGTTGCCTAGTGACAGCTTCAACCTGTACGGTACCTAAAAATTGATCAATGTCTAACAATTCACCGGTGATTGCCCCTTCCTTGGCTAGAGAATCGGCCAGATCGTTCCCTTCTTTCTCGGCACCTAGAACCTTGGAGTGGCCTTTGGTCTTCTTGAAGTGCAGGGTGAGATCATTGGACCTTACCAGTTCATCGATGTGACAAAAGAGCTTACCATGTTTCACGGGTTTGTGATTACTCTTGTTCATGTTGTTTCGCTTCCACCTAGGGAAATACTCCACAAAACTATTCCTGACATAATTGGAATCGGTTATGATGGCACACTCTTTAATGTTGAACTCTATAGCCATCTCAACTGCTCTAAGGATTGCAGTAAGTTCAGCAACCTGACTGCTTTTTGGTCCAAGTTTGTATCCCACAGAAATTGGGGTGACACCTTGGGTCCAAACGATTCCAATACCTGCCACTAGTTGGAGCTGTTCCCCATCCTTGTGATGGAAAGCACAACCATCCACATATACACACGGCAGCTGTTTACAGTATTCTTCATCATAAACCTTGTAGGGAGAGAACAGTTGTTCTTCCAGAAAGTCAGTGTCCGGGGCCTCCATAGCAGGCGTAGTTGCGGAACAATCATGGAGCTCGGCTAGGCCCTGGGCTACTGGACTTTCCTTGTTCTGTTTGTACCGAATTTCAAGAGGCCACCCTTGCAAAGACAAAGTCCAAGCAGTGATGCGGCTATTAGACACATTTCCTCCCTTGATACGTTCACTCTTTAAATACTGTAAAGGCTGGTGTGCAGTTTCAACAATGATTCTCTCTCCCTGAATGTAACTGCGGAAATTCTGTAATGCCCACACGGTGGACAATAGAGCTTTTTCACAGTCACTGAATTTTACTTCAACCGGGGACAAAGTTTTACTGGCATAGGCAATCACCTTACTGACATCATCACGTTTCTGGTAAAGAACAGAACTCATACTTACCTGCGTAAACCCTGTCTCTAGATAGAAATTTTTACCCCCTTCGGGATATCCGAGACACGGGGCTTGTGTAAGACGTTCCTTTAACTCCTTCATGGCGTCTTCCTGTTTCTTACCCCACGACCATTCGACATCCTTCTTCAGTAGATGAAGCAGTGGCTTGCTTATCTCGGCGTAATTATCAATAAACTTACGCGAGTAGTTTACCATACCTAGGAATGATCTCAATTCTTTAAGGTTAGTAGGGACTTTACAGTTTAGAACGGCCTCTACCTTCTTCTTTTGTGGGTTCAAACCTTCAGCAGTAACTTCATGGCCTAGGAAGTTCACCTTCGTGCGACACCACTGGGCTTTTTGTAAGGACAGTTTAACTCCTGCTGCTTTCAATTGGCCCAAAACATGCCGAAGTTCTGTAATGTGTTTGGCCATATCAGTACTTTTGATCAGGATATCGTCCACATATGCCAACGTCCCCCTTTCGAAGGCGTCTGGCATGGCCTTGTGCATGAACACAGCAAATTCATGTCCGGAATTTATGAATCCGAAAGGCATTCTCACCCAACAATATTGTCGATTCCCAAAACTGAAAGCCAGTTTGTATTGGTCTTCCTCACTCACCTTTATGGTCCAATACCCCTGTGCACAATCCAAGGCTGTAAAAACTTGGAATCCTTGGAGCTGGGCTAGACATTGGTCTATGTATGGGACAGGCCATCCTGACATGTACACACGTTTGTTCAGCTGACGGAGATCAGCGCACAAACGCCATTGTCCATTGGGTTTTAAAATACCCAGGATCGGGTGGTTATAGGAGCTGTGGATGGGCCTAATTATACCCCTTTCATATAACTTCCTGATAATTTCAGCTAGAGATTCATAGGAAGCTAATGGTAACCTATACTGTCTTACGAATACTGGTGGGGCATCTGGATCTGTTTGGATCCTAGCGATGTGTAGGTCAGTAGTCCCACAATCGTAAGAATCCTTGGCAAAGATCTCTTGGAATTCAAGGAGAAGCTCTCGGAGCAATTGTCGGTCGAGATCATTGGAACACGCATCGGCGAGGGCCACCATCTCTTCCACTAACTCCTTGAACACAGGAAAGCTTTCCGGCTGACCTATCTCATATGCCTCTTCAAGTTTTGTGGTGAGGTCATTGGGTATGTGATGTGTGTGTGTGTTCTCCTGCCATCCAGGTTCTTTGGGGTACTCTTGTTCTTTGATTGGGTGATCAAAGACAATTGATGTCTCTTCGATTTGACAGGTGCCATCTTTAGAATCGAATGGATAAATGGACTCTATGGTGAAAATACCCTCGGGTAATGAATGGAATGTTTGTTCAATTAATTGTTCCTCCGACAAATATTCATCGGGGATGAGTCCAATCACCTGGTTAGTGACCCCAAAGGTGTAATATTCAGTCTCTACCGCTAGACCAATAAGGGTCTCTTTGGGTAAGACGATGTCCTGATTGGACAGATTATGTATGTAAATGTACATCGGGGATTGATGTGTGTTGACTAGGGGCGTGTGTGTAATGTTCAGTCCCTCCCCCTGCATTTTATGGGAGAGGCATACTAATGCATCTGACCCCTTCAGTCTATGTCCCTTTTTAACTTGGATGGGGAGTATGAAATTATTTATGCCCTTAAGAATGGTAATCTTCTGGGCTACCTGGACTTCAACAGCATAAGGCATCTGTTGCTGGGATTTTAGAGCTAAGTCCAGATTTTGGTATTTTTCGAGGTCCCCCTTTAGTCGACTCCATAAACAGTCATTAATTAGGTCGACTTGCATTGCAAATCGATGTAACACATCGTTGCCAAAATAAATTTTAGTTTGGGGATTATCCAAGACTAGGAACACATGGGTGGCTGTTTTGTTTCCTACAGTGACGTTTAAGATACACCTAGCTATTGAATTGTAATCATCAGAGTCATCAATGGAGTCTGAAATCCAATGACGCTGAGGTGTGGAGAAACGGATCATTTCCATTTCGGTTCAGGTGTTTTATCAGCCCATGGCTTACAAAGCTGTGTTCCTGTCTCAAATCTAGTTTGGCATATTTTGACCTATTAAGACCATTTATCCGGATGGGGATAAACAAGTCGCTGTTAACCCTTTCAATACCTGTCAAGAATTGGGTGTGATCTCCCCCTTTTCTTGGTTTATCCTCCTGATGAAAAGATATCGTAAGGATGTCATCTTGGAGGGAAATATCTTTTATTTTATCTTGGGGAATTCTAAAAATGTGTTCCTCATCTCTTCTGATAGGGTTATGGTCATCAGGTTTGATAACCGTTACATCAGGAAGTTGACTATTCCTGAAATGGATTTCTAATGATCCAGGCCTTTCTTCCACCAGGTGGCAGTGTTGTCGGGAATGGGGAGTTTTAAGTTTCCCATATTTAATCGGGGTATTTACCTGTGACCACAGTACTTGGTTCACACAGTCAACTATTGTGTTCAGCCTTTTTAGGAAGTCCATCCCAATTATCATGTGGTGCTGGGAGATGCTGGCAATGATGATGGGGTGTCTCAGTTCCTTATTACCCAGTTTCAGTTTAAGCCAGGCGGTACCCATGACTTGTAAAGGGTCTCCACCTACACCAATCAATGAGCTGTCAAAGCTTTTAAGTCTTGGCTTAGTGGGCATGACATTCACCACTTTATTAAAATGTTCCTGTGACATGATGGTTGCTTGGGATCCAGTGTCTATTAAGCCGACAATAGAAAGATCACTGGCATCCTGCACCTGCACTGTGGCATAATATCTCCCATCAGATTTAGTCAGCTCACACATGAAATTAGCGTGGTTGAAGATCTGTGGGCCCTTCAATGACATATGACTAGCTCTTATCTCACCGCATGTGGTGGACACATCACCCTTATCCTCCCTGGTGGGATTCTTGGACTGTCTCAAGACAGAAGCACAACTAGAAGTTGGTGCTCCGTCTGGCTTGTCAATCCCGACGACTTCCGATGCCGCGACTATATTAGGGGAAATAGATGGACACTGAAAAACAGGAGAATGGTTAATAAACAACAACTGATCCCCCTTTGCCTGAGAACTAGATTCTCCATTAGTAGGCGTGTCAGGGACGGGACACACATCTCCTGTCATTTGACTCAGTGTTCTCCCCTGATAGTTTAAGGCTTGGTTGCCTGTTAATTTTGTGACCCTTGGTCGGTCACAGGGGCTGTTCCTAAAAAAGGATTGGAAGAAAATTTAGTGACAAGCCTGTCCATTTGTTCAGCCATTTTGCTGACCTGTGCCTCTATTTGCCCAATACGCTCAGAGGAGTCATTCTGTTGATTCTCCCTTTTCCTATACTTACGCTTGTATTTTAGACGGGACTGGTAATGAGATTCAGAGTCAGAACTACTGCTCTGGTCCTGACGCCATTTTTCCCTCTGAGGTTTCGGGGTCTCCCTGTCATTAAGGGGAGCCTGGGGTACTGTATCCCCCCTTTGAGCTTGAGGGTGTTCTTGGCGTGGAGGAAATCTTTGGAAGTCAGAGTTCTTATTAAAATTGGGATTCTTATTGAAATTATGGTTCCTATTGAAATTAGGGTTCCCATAAAAATTCCCATGTTGGTCTTGGCGAGGATAATAGAACCTCCGAGGATACCATTGCCCTCTTTGATTCTCATCACTGTACTGGCCCTTACCATACTTTTTATTCTTCTCACTTCCACTACGTAGTTATCTGGCTTTTGTCTATCCTTCCTCACCCACTGGTTTTGGGGTGCAAAGTTATGGACCTCCTTCACTTGCTGGGTTTGAGGTACAAATCTAGGGGAACCATTGGTTTTACCCCCACGGACTACTTCCGCATATGATTTCTTCTCTGCCTGCAAATTTGGATTCGGAGGGGAAACGGTAGTGGCTGCTACTATCTTGGGACTATTCTTGGGTTCTCTTTTTATCCTGCCCTCACTGGACTGTTGGATTGAGAACAAATAGTCCCTCTCTCTCACCAACCAATCAAGAGAGCATCCCTTTCTGTAATCCTGAGCAAGTCCCAATTTTATGTAAGCAGGTAATGCTTCATAAAATAAGGTCTTGAATTCTGGCTGGTCAAGATTGGAATCCTTTTCAGCCAGGAAATAGGCATTTCTGAGGACAGCCAGAAATTCTGCAGGGCTTTGGTGAGGACCACACTTTAAATTGTAGGCCGCAGCCTTGGCAGAGGTTACAGTTTTATAAGGCCCAAATTCCATGTGGCACTTAAGTTTAACCTCTCTCCAGGACTGATTGGAATAGGTCCTCAAGGTATCAAAGAATTGCCGGTATTTCTCCTCAAATACCCATGGCAGCAATTCTATTTTGGTGTGGTCATCTCTAATGCCCAGAATTTCTAACGTCTGTTCATATGTTTTCATGTGTTCGGTGATCTCAAGGGACCCTTTCTTAGTAAACATAGGAACAGTGTCCTTCAGGAACTTAATGACCTTTGGGGTGTCATATCTCCTGAATGACCCCCGGGATTTCCTTTCTTGCCTATATGAAACCTCATACTTTTCTTCTGAGCGCTCTGGAGTGTATCTTGGAAGCCTAGGAGGCGACCTATATTCTGTCTCTGCCTCACTATCAGGTACTTCACTGTGATGCGGGTATCTCCGCTCATCAGCCTCCTGCTTGACTGGGTTGGTCCGGTTTTGGACCCCAGAATTCATTTGGGCCGTCAACCTCATAATCTGCTCCTCCAGAGTTTTCTGCTCAGATCTTATCAACGCAAGTTCTGACTGGTCATGCTTATCCCCTGGGTGAACTTTAACTTCAACAGGAGATAACTTTTCTGATCTGAAGTACTCCACTTCATCTTTTAAATCCTGATATTTCTTTTTAAATAGTTTCAATTCCTGAAAATTTCTTTCATACAGGTCTTGAGCGCTTTGAAAGTCTCTGACCAATCTATCTTGATATTCCTTGGATTCGTCTAAATGAATACCGGCATGACCAAGCTTCCCTTTCAAAGACTCAATGTCCTGATTTCTGCTTTCCAACAAGAGGCGGGCCTCTGACAACTCTTCCCTTAAAGTTATGGTTCGCTGGGCAGCTCCAGCGCTCATGAACCATAACATGGGCCAAGCTTCTAGGAGAAGTCTGTCACGGCTTTTATTACTTTCTGTTTTAGCAAAGGCAAATAAAAACTCGACCACCCGACCCTTTTGGTTGAACAGGTCCTCAAATGTGCTCATAGCCTGCTTTTTCTCTGCATCCACCAATTCATCATTGTTATCCCCTAAACCTAATCTCTTGCGGAGATAATCTATTACTCCACATTCAACATACTTCTGCCAAGTATCGTAGGCTTTTCGGGCTGGCCTAGGGGTTCCCCCCTCAATATCTTGGGCCACCAAATTTTCCTCGCTATACTTGGAAGAGGTGGATCCGTGATTACTGGATGCCATTTTGATATAAAATATATGTTTGACAAAGTGTACAAATATACAATCACCAGTGCGTTTTGTATTATGGTACGATTTCTATGGCTCTCAGCAGTGCCTCCAAATTTATCCTGTGGTGGTTTATGTAAGGATTTATTCTACTTATAAAGGGCGTGTCCCTTTCCCTTAGATGAAATATTACAGTGCCTCCAGCCGTTAAAATACGGCAAATATTCAGTAAACCAATAATTTGGACACCTTGATAATTTGATCACCACTTATTATTAGACCTTGAATTCTTTTAGCCAGTATGATTTCGTACCATACACACAAAATTTGCCTTATAATAGATAAATATAAAATTTATTTATGTACAAAAATTATATATATATTAACACAAAACGCAAAAGACTGGTGATGAATGAATATTGATACACACGGTCAAAGATATATCCTATTAATATTATACACAATAATAATGTTTCTAAATAATGAAATCAATATAACAAATTTCTAAATGATAATAATAAAAATTAAATTTATTAATAACTAATAATTTCGAGTATCTCAAAGGTTATTTTCTCTCATTACGTGGCCATAGCAATGGAAGAAGATATTCTCTGATAAATTATACTCTAATTATTAATATTTAATAATTTATAAAATATGAAAAATTTGTAATATGACACCAACAATATCTAACAGTAATACGGGATCTCTCTATATATATAAACACCCAATACAGTTGTGATACACTAAGGTAATTCTTGTTACTCTACACACAGAGAAAATATACCATACAAAATTAAATGGACAGTCTCACCACACCCGGAATTCAGAATATGACACCTCCCAGTGGATCCAGATGGCAATGGAACGCCTTCAGAATGATGACCACAGGGGAAAGTGAGATATAGTTCAATAGTGTAGGAGAATGTAGGAAGATAGAAGCACAGAGATTTAGAAGTAAAGTTTTAGAAGTTTGAAAGGATGGAAGAGTTGATAGACAGCAGAGATGGATTTCAGCTTCTTCAGATATCTTTAGTCAGTTGTTCCTTTTTCAATGAGGTTTCTTTAGTGAGTTTTTTCTTAGTGAGGTTTTTTTTTTCTTTAAATGAGGTGCATGGGTTTTTATACCAACTAAACTATTGTTCTAAGAGACCCTCCCACCAGGCTTTTTGATTGGCTGGTTGAGAAATGTATGTATTTAAGCTATCTCTCACCTGTCCACTAAGTGGCGGTCAGAGCTCATAGAACAATTTGAGTATTTGTGATGACTCACACCTGGGGTGGAACTCAAGGTGATTTCAGGTATTAAATATACATCTTATCCAGATATATAGTTGATCATAGCTATAATGTTCTAAATAAGAACCATGGAATATATGTGTATATTCGGTTATTCATCTCCCTGAGATACAAGCTTGTGTGAAAGCATTTGTTTCCTGATAAGACATACAACTGATGCTAGCTCACAATATATCTTACTTTTCATCATCTCAATACTCAAGTTAGTGATATACAATTCCCATTGCTGAATGTATTTTTGTTTCAGAAAGAGTAGGAATAATGTATCTTCCTGTTAATGTTTCTGGGGTAAGAATATAAGTTTTAGGCTTTAACCTTTAGTCTTAAGAGTGACACATTAAACTGATGTTTGTCTATTGTAAAGATGATAGGCAACAACCAGGTGTCCTTGTAGTTTGAAAAGACTATTTGAAAAGACTGTTATCTCACCATTCTCCTCAAGGTTTGTTTACTCTTCTCAAACTTTAACCGCTTGCCACCCTGCCACTGTGTATATACGTGTGCAGGGCGGCAGTGGAGCGCAAAACCACGTTTAAAAACGGGTTCCGCGCTCCCGACACTTTCGCCGGCAGGGGGCGCGCGCGCGCGCTCCCGCCGACCCGCGGGTGACACTATTTGATCCAGGAGGGATCAATCATTAGATTTCAGCCAGTGATTTCTGGCTGAAATCACATGATCGGTCCCTGTCCTATCCTGTCCTGTGTTGACATACACAGGGCAGGATATGATGTCATTCTTCTCTGCCTGGACACATTCCGTTCCAGACAGAGAAGAAGACATCCAAAAAGTGAGTACACAAGCACTACACTACAGTTAGAACACTCTAGGACACATTTAACCCCCTGATCGCCCCCCCCTCCAGTTAACCCTTCACTGCCCTGTCACCAGTGTTACTGATCAGTGAAGCGATTTTTACTGATCAGTGTCGCTGGCGACTTCCGATAGAGTTAGCGCCCCTCCCAGATAGCGCCAGATTGCCCGCCAGTACACCAGTAATCCCGTTTAACCCCCTGATCGCCCCCCCCCTCCAGTTAACCCCTTCACTGCCCTGTCACCCAGTGTCACTGATCAGTGAACCAATTTTTACTGATCACTGTATCAGTGTCGCTGGCGACTTCCGATAGAGTTAGCGCCCCTCCCAGATAGCGCCAGTTTGCCCGCCAGTACACCAGTAATCCCGTTTAACCCCTTGATCGCCCCCCCCCCCTCCAGTTAACCCCTTCACTGCCCTGTCACCCAGTGTCACTGATCAGTGAACCAATTTTTACAGATCACTGTATCAGTGTCGCTGGCGACTTCCGATAGAGTTAGCGCCCCTCCCAGATAGCGCCAGATTGCCCGCCAGTACACCAGTAATCCCGTTTAACCCCTTGATTGCCCCCCCCCTCCAGTTAAACCCTTCACTGCCCTGTCACCAGTGTCACTGATCAGTGAACCAATTTTTACTGATCACTGTATCAGTGTCGCTGGCGACTTCCGATAGAGTTAGCGCCCCTCCCAGATAGCGCCAGATTGCCCGCCAGTACACCAGTAATCCCGTTTAACCCTTTGATTGCCCCCCCCAGTTAAACCCTTCACTGCCCTGTCACCCAGTGTCACTGATCAGTGAACCAATTTTTACTGATCACTGTATCAGTGTCGCTGGCGACTTCCGATAGTGTTAGCGCCCCTCCTAGATAGCGCCAGTTTGCCCGCTAATGCACGGGATTTTTTTTACCAAAAACATGTAGCAGAATACATTTTGGCTTAAATTTATGACTAACTTTGAGTTTACGATATATTTTTTATAGCTGAAAGTAGAAAATATTGTTTTTCTTCAAAATTTTTGTGTTTTTTTTGTTTATAGAGCAAAAAATAAAAAGCGCACAGGTGATCAAATACCACCAAAAGAAAGCTCTATTTGTGTGAAAAAAAGGACGTAAATTTTGTTTGGATGCAGCATTGCATGACCGCGCAATTATCATTTGAGTTAGTGCAGCGCTGTATAGCAAAAAAAGGCATAAATTACAGTATCTATCCCATAGTTTGTAGACGCTATAACTTTCACACAAAGCAATCAATATACACTTATTGGGATTTTTTTACCAAAAACATGTAGCAGAATACATTTTGGCTTAAATTTATGACTAACTTTGAGTTTACGATATATTTTTTATAGCTGAAAGTAGAAAATATTGTTTTTTTTCAAAATATTCGTGGTTTTTTTGTTTATAGCGCAAAAAATAAAAAGCGCACAGGTGATCAAATACCACCAAAAGAAAGCTCTATTTGTGTGAAAAAAGGACGTAAATTTTGTTTGGGTATAGCATTGCATGACCGCGCAATTATCATTTGAATTAGTGCAGCGCCAAACAGCAAAAAAAGGCCTGGTCATTAAGGGGGGTAAATCCTCTGGGGCTCAAGTGGTTAATATAGTCTCATATATTGTTCACTTGTTGGTGTGGTGATTCAATGTTTGAAGGTTTAACATCTTATTTGACTGTCTATTTAACTTTTGTAGACTTCTTCCACTCAACCCCAATATATAAACAGTATTTGTTGACATCCCACACTTTAGCTATTTTCACAGTCTCCAATCTAAACCTTACAATTGTCTGGTCTTAAACTCCCTGTTGACAGTCCAAACAGTCTATTGTCTTGGAAAAAGCTCACTTCACTCATTATGTACATTTCTTAACTGGAGGGTCCTTTGAATTTTCAACCAAGACAAGTTAACCCTTAACGGGCAGCTAGACTAGGTTGTTGTTGAAATAACGTCATGTTTTTGATACATAATTTCAAAAGTCACTACATTGTAAAGTGACACAGAGGACATAACACACAGCACACATACACTGTTGTTGGAAATGTATTTGTCCATTCATTAGGAAAGATGGAATATTACCTCAATACTGTACTAATGTCTTACAGCTGAGCTCCAGGGACAACAAGGTTTAATTTATATATATTCCTCAGTAGCAACAAAACATATATCTTGATATATCCACTTTATGTATATACCGTATTTTTCGCTCCATAAGACGCACTTTTTTCCCCCCAAAAAAGGGGGGAAAATGTCAGTGCGTCTTATGGAGCGAATATAGAGTGGCCGGTCCGGTATTTTCACCACCGCCGTGTCAGAATACCGGGCCGGCCGCTCAGCTCTGCAGTGGGACCTTACCTGTTCCTCTATCCAGCGGCGCGCTGTCTTCCCGGCTTCTGTAGTGTGCGTGACAGCCGGGTCCCAAGTGCGCATGCACAAGAAGCGGTGCTCTTTGTGAATGGTAAGGCGGTACCTGGGACACATGACAGATCCCAGAAGTTGCCGGACCAATCACAAAGCGCAGCACTTCTCGCGCATGCGCACTGGGCATTGGGCTGTCCGCCGAGCGCCCACACTACAGAAGCCGGGAAGACAGCGCGCGGCTGAATAGAGGAACAGGTAAGATCAAAGAACAACTCTCAATTTCAGGTACCCGCTCCCCCTCCCTCCCCAAAGGTCAGCAGTCATCTCCTGTACTGTCCGCAGTCACTGGTCATCTCCTGTACTATGTCCGCAGTCTCTGGTCATCTCCTGTACTGTCCGCAGTCACTGGTCATCTCCTGTACTGTCCGCAGTCTCTGGTCATCCCTGTACTGTCCGCAGTCACTGGTCATCCCTGTGCTGTCCGCAGTCTCTGGTCATCCCTTTGCTGTCCGCAGTCACTGGTCATCCCTGTACTGTCCGCAGTCTCTGGTCATCCCTGTGCTGTCCGCAGTCTCTGGTCATCCCTGTGCTGTCCGCAGTCACTGGTCATCCCTGTGCTGTCCGCAGTCACTGGTCATCCCTGTGCTGTCCGCAGTCACTGGTCATCCCTGTACTGTGTCTGCAGTCTCTGGTCATCCCTGTGCTGTTCGCAGTCACTGGTCATCCCTGTACTGTCCGCAGTCACTGGTCATCCCTGTGCTGTCCGCAGTCACTGGTCATCCCTGTGCTGTCCGCAGTCTCTGGTCATCCCTGTGCTGTCCGCAGTCTCTGGTCATCCCTGTACTGTCCGCAGTCTCTGGTCATCCCTGTACTGTCCGCAGTCTCTGGTCATCTCCTGTACTGTCCGCAGTCTCTGGTCATCCCTGTACTGTCCGCAGTCTCTGGTCATCCCTGTACTGTCCGCAATCACTGGTCATCCCTGTACTGTGTCTGCAGTCTCTGGTCATCTCCTGTACTGTGTCCGCAGTCTCTGGTCATCCCCTGTACTGTCCGCAGTCTCTGGTCATCTCCTGTACTGTCCGCAGTCTCTGGTCATCCCCTGTACTGTCCGCAGTCTCTGGTCATCTCCTGTACTGTCCGCAGTCTCTGGTCATCTCCTGTACTGTCCGCAGTCTCTGGTCATCCCTGTACTGTCCGCAGTCTCTGGTCATCCCTGTACTATGTCCGCAGTCTCTGGTCATCTCCTCTACTATGTCTGCAGTCCATTAGTTCAGAATTTTTTTTTCCTGTTTTCTGCCTCTAAAACCTAGGTGCGTCTTATGGTCAGGTGCGTCTTATGGAGCGAAAAATACGGTAGCTTGTGCAGCAAGCAGAGTTGTGGGAGGGGCCAAGCAGGCTGCCTGAAGAGAAGTACAGGAGGGGGCAGAGACAAGACCAGTCCCCTGCACAAGGAGAGGGAGCAGCAGTGAGCGGTCTTTATTCCAGGAAGTCTCCCCCTGGATGACGGCACAGATCTGGAGGAAGTACACAAAGAAACAAAAACCTTTTTTTTTCAAAATTGTTTGTTCTTTTTTTGTTTGTTTGTTTTTGTTTTATCTGCAGTAACAATATTTAGTTTTAAATTAACACTGCTCCAAAAAAAAAGTTTTTTGTTTTTTTTTTTGGTCCAAAGACTGTGAAAAGATTTATTGTTGCAAGATAATATCAGGAAAAGAAAGATTTTACAATATTACCCGGGTGATGTTATTTATTTATTGTACCCAGTTGGTTTTGTTTTACTTTTACGTTTGTTAATGAGCTATTTGATTGTTGCCATGTATTTGCTCCTTGGTTATGTTTTTGATATCCACATGCGTGGCAGATGCATCCATCCAGATTCTCCCCTTTCTGTGGATCTAGAGAGCTCCTTGTGAGCCCAGTACAGTGAAGGTGCATGTCAGGCTTGAGGATGGGACCCTGGAAATGCATCGCCTGTTGTCAGTGTAGAAGGTAGTATCTGGAAATGGCAGTTGGAGCTGTTTGACAGGCCGATCCTTTGCCGCTTCAGTGAGGATGCCCATGGCGGTTTCCTCTGTGCCGCCTGCACCCCGCTGCTGCTGCCTGGGAGATGACCGCTAGGATCACACTGTGGAGACATGCAGCTTCTGCTTCCCACCATCCGTCTCCTGGCTTTAATGAAAGTTGATTTTTTTTTTCATTAACCTCCCTGGCGGTCTAACTGATCAATATTTTTGAATGTCAAAGCCGTACATTTTTTGACATGGAAATTGTTTTTCTCATATTGTAGGCCTGTAATTCTTAGGAATAACTCACTGAAATCTGTCCGAACAAGAGTCTATTAAACATCCCGGGGAGGATAAAGTTTGAAACACGAAATCATAAATTATATTATATAAATAATCATAAAAAATAATAATAATATAATAATAAATGTAATTCAATAAAATAATCAAACCAAAAACACTGAAATATGAAATAGAGCGCCAAGTTTGCACATCGCTGAGCTCAGTCGCAGAATCGTTTTCAGTGTCTGATGAGGAATTTCCCCCACCAATCATTATCACTCAATTCTGCAAGTGGTTCTGATTTACTATCGCTGTTCTCTCTAAAACCGCGTCTGACCTAAAGCGACGTTTTTTGGATGCCATGGACATTGGATTTGGACCCAGTATGAATGTTAGAGAACCCTGCACTTATTTTTTTTTTATGTGAGACTACCCTTTATATTTAGAATCATGCCCTAATCCTGGATGAGGGTCTGGTATTTACATTAACCGCTTCCCATTCTTAAAGTGATTCTAAAGGTTTATTTTATTTTTTTTCATAACAAACATGTCTATACTTACCTGCTGTGTCCGGTGGTTTTGCACAGAACAGCCTGGATACTCCTCTTCACTGGTCCCCTGTGCTCCTGGCTCCTCCCTCATGTCAGGTGACCCCACAGCAAGCAGCTTACTATGGGGGCACCAACTGCTCCGTGTGTCTATTCACACATGGAGCCACGGCTCGGCCCCACCCCCTCTCTCTTCTCATTGGCTCACTGGCTGTGATTGACAGCAGTGGGAGCCAATGGCTCCTGCTTCTATCTCAGCCAATGAGGAGAGAGACTCCAATGCACATCACTGGATCGAGAGGGGGCTTAGGTGAGTATTATGGGGGCTGGGGGAGATGCTGCACACAGAAAGTTTTTTTATATAGAAGAGAATGCATGAAGGTAAAAAACCTTGAGCTTTTAGAATCACCTTAGGTCTAGGTTCACACCTACGCGTTTTCAGTAGCATTTTGCGTTGCATTAAATGGACTGCTGTGCATTTCTGCAAGATGGGACAGGTTCACATGTCTGCGTTTTCACCCGGTGCATTTTTTCGAAAGTCAGGGGGTTTTTTTAAATGCAAAACATTGCATTTTTGGTTCAATAGATTTCAATGGAGACACTGCAGAAATCCATGTAGTGTGTTTTTGTGGCATTTTTATGCGTTTTTCAGTTGAATCTGCCCAGCAACAAGTTGAAAAAAACCCCCCTGCAAAACACGTAAAAAACGCATGTGGCAAAAACGCAAAATGCACCACAAAAAGCACTGTAGAAACAGATCAAATGCAAACTGCATAGGTGTAAACCTAGCCTAAGATGTATCCGTATGTCCTCAGATGGGCACGGGGATTTTTTATTCTTGTTTGTACTTTTTTATATCTTGATTTTTTTTTTTTAGCTTCTTTGGGGGAAAAAAAAACTAAAAAAAAGGTTTGTAAAAAATAAATACAGGCATACCTCGGTTTATGAATTTAATTCGTTCTGCAGGACTTTTTGCATAGCAAATAATTTGTAAACCAAAACGCAGTTTCCCATAGGAATGCATTGAAAACCAAATTAATCCGTTCCGGAGGTCAGAAAAAAGTAAACGCTACTAAAATACTGCATGAGTTATGTTATCAAGTCATGTGGTATTTTAGTAGTGACAACCGTGTGTTAATGTTTCAGCTGTCAGCGGGGTTCCCCACTTACAGCTGAATGTAAAAGAAAGAATCGCCAACAATTAAAAAAAAATAAAAAAAAAAGGTGTGGGGTCCCCCCTCCCATCTATACCATGCACTTTGGGTCTGTTACGGATTTTGAGGGGAACTCCCATGCCAAAATGTAAAAAAAAAAAAAAAAGAAAGGGGTGGGGGTCCCCCCCAAAATCCATACCAGACCCTTATCCGAGCATGCAGCCCGGCAGGTCAGGAGGGGGGGAGGGGACAAGATAGTGCCTTTTCCCCACAATTCTGGCTGGTGGTTGTGGGGGGTCAGCGGGCAGGGTGCTTATCAGAATCTGGAAGCCCCCTTTAACAAGATCCAGCCCCCCATGTGAATGAGTATGAGGTACATGGTCCCGCTACCCATTCACAAAAAGCAAAAACTATAGTGTGAAAAAAGACAGGACACGGTCTTTGGCAAGTCCTTTATTAAAAGAGAAAAACTAAAAGAATGTCCCCCGCAGTAGATCCAACGTCAATTACGATATCTGCCGTTGACCGGGAAAAATAATTTAAAAAAAAGGCTCTGCTCCCGACAATGGCTCCCGGCTGTCTGCCTCTGAACTGGCTTAACAGTTCTTAAATACATAAGGGGTGGGGCCACCCAGTGACATCACACGTGTGGCCCCACCTCCTTGTGATGTCATTGACCCAGCATGCCCCGATTGATGACGCCACAAGGAGGTGGGGCCACACATGTGATGTCACTGGGTGGCCCTGCCCCTTACATATTTAAGAACTGTCAAGCCAGTGGAGCAGGCAGACGGCTGGGAGCCAGCGTCGGGAGCAGAGCCTTTTTTTTTTTTCCTTTTCGGGTAGCGGCAGGCTTCGTGATTGACGTTGGATCTACTTCGGGGGACATTATTTTATTTTTCTTCGTTTAATAAAGGACTTGTCAGACTGTCTCCTATTTTTATTCACAGTACACTTTTTTTTTTGTGAATGGGTAACGGTACCATGCACCCCATACTCATTCACATGGGGGGTGGCAGGATCTGGGGGCCCCCTTGCTAAAGAGGGCTTCCAGATTACGATAAGCCCCCTGCCTTCAGACCCCCACAACCACAGGCCAGGGTTGTGGGAAAGAGGCCCTTGTCCCCAACAACATGGGGACAAGTTGCTTTGGGGGGGAGCCCCCCCTGCCCCAAAGCACCCCCCCATGTTGAGGGCATGTGACCTGGTATGGTTCGAGAGGGGGGGGCGCTTGCTTGTCCCCTCTCCTTTCCTGACCTGCCAGGCTGCATGCTCAGATAAGGGTCTGATATGCATCTTGGGAGGGGGCCCCCACACCATTTTTTTTTAAACTTTGGCGTGGGGGTTCTTCTCAAAACCCAGATTAGACCCTAAGGGCTTGGTATGAATGGAGGGGGGACCCCACGTTGTTGTTTTATTTATTATGGTGCCGGTTTTTAAATGTAATTACCACTTTTTTTTTTCTTCACTATAGCTCAGAGATTAAGCTGTCACTTTCCCCCCAGCTAAAAGAAAGTGTTTTTAGTTTATTCCCCCCGAGTTAAAAGAAACAATGTTTCCTTTAGCTCCGGGGAAAGTGACAGATAATTCTGTGAGCCATAGTGAAGAAAAAAAAAGCCGGCAATTGCATTTAAAAATCAACACCGACATACACTTCATACTGCGAAAACAAATTCACAAACCGAGGCGTTATTTTCAATGGATTTTCATTCATAAACCGAAAAGTACGTTAACCGAGGCGTTCGTAAACCGAGGAACACCTGTACATACATTTCCATGGGTGCGATAGAAAAGGTAACAAAAAGATAGAGAAGACAAGTGATTGAGGACAATGCGCAATATTTATCATCGAGGTTTTATTATAGGAAAGCAGCACTGGAAGGCGCTCCCTGGTGACAACTTCCATTTTATACCATCGGCATTGTGATAGTAATACAAATAATAGTTATATCTGACGAGCCAATAAAAACCTCCTTTCACGTTGTGAGCGCGGCCTGTGCGCTGGTCCTCTTTTCCCAAAACTTTTTGGATTCCCAGCATGCTTTGCGCTTCTCTTCCATTTCTAAGGACTACATATCCCATGGTACATTGCTGCCTGTAAGAAGTGATTCCTGTACTGACTCCGCCTCCTGAACTCCTCATTACCTCTGTAGTTCAGAAGGCAGGCTCTGTGAATTGTGTGACACAGCCTACTCACAGTGCATAGAGACTACGTGTCACAGAATTCAAGTAAATGTGTGGGATCTTCACCAAATAAACGCAACATCAAGATGGTTCAGAATAATAGGAGCAGAATAGAAATCATTGGAATACAATGTGCAAATTATTATAGTATTTTACAATTTGACCAAAGACAAGAGAAGGGAGGACAGAATTGTGAATAGGAGAGCACCATGGAAACGTGAGCTGTGAGGATGGTACACACTTTGATGCATCAAATCAACCTTACAGGTAATATATTTTTTAGGAGTCATCCATGGTAAGACCTTTACAGTGTTACTAAACCCCCAACAGTCCAATCAGTCTGTAGATGCAGTAAAGCGTGCTTGTTATACTCACTGTGGGACCTAAGGGGTTAATCATCCGCATTGTGTAAAAAGGCTGTTTGATCCTGTCTTCTGATCCTTCCCTTTTCCACAGTTCATTTCATCTCCCGATAGAATAGAGCCTTGGAGGCAAGCTGCACATAATTGCATTTCCATGTTGTGTGTACTGTGGGAGACCAGATATAGCAAAGGCCGGGTCCGGGGAGAGCGGATATAGTGAATGCGGGGTCCGGGGAGAGCGGATATAGTGAATGCGGGGTCCGGGGAGAGCGGATATAGTGAATGCAGGGTCCGGGGAGAGGGGATATAGTGAATGCAGGGTCCGGGGAGAGCGGATATAGTGAATGCGGGGTCTGGGGAGAGCGGATATAGTGAATGCGGGGTCCGGGGAGAGCGGATATAGTGAATGCGGGGTCTGGGGAGAGCGGATATAGTGAATGCGGGGTCCGGGGAGAGCGGATATAGTGAATGCGGGGTCCGGGGAGACCAGATCTAGTGAATGCGGGGTCCGGGGAGAGCGGATATAGTGAATGCAGGGTCCGGGGAGAGCGGATATAGTGAATGCAGGGTCCGGGGAGAGTGGATATAGTGAATTCAGGGTCCAGGGAGACCAGATTTAGTGAATGCAGGGTGTGGGGAGAGCAGATATAGTGAATGCGGGGTCTGGGGAGAGCGGATATAGTGAATGCGGGGTCTGGGGAGAGCGGATATAGTGAATGCGGGGTCCGGGGAGACCAGATCTAGTGAATGCGGGGTCCAGGGAGAGCGGATATAGTGAATGCAGGGTCCGGGGAGAGTGGATATAGTGAATTCATGGTCCAGGGAGACCAGATTTAGTGAATGCAGGGTGTGGGGAGAGCAGATATAGTGAATGCGGGGTCCGGGGAGAGCGGATATAGTGAATGCAGGGTCTGGGGAGAGTGGATATAGTGAATGCGGGGTCCGGGGAGAGCGGATATAGTGAATGCAGGGTCCGGGGAGAGCGGATATAGTGAATGCGGGGTCCGGGGAGAGCGGATATAGTGAATGCGGGGTCCGGGGAGAGCGGATATAGTGAATGCAGGGTCCAGGGAGACCAGATTTAGTGAATGCGGGGTCCGGGGAGAGCGGATATAGTGAGTGAAGGGTCCAGGGAGAGCGGATATAATGAATGCAGAGTTAGAGGAGAGCGGATATAATAAATGCAGGGTCCTGGGAGACCAGACATAGTGAATACAGGTTCCGGGGAGAGCGGATATAGTGAATGCAGGGTCTGGGGAGAGCGGATATTGTGAATGCAGGGTTCAGGGACAGTGCATACAGTGAATGCAGGGTCTGGGGAGACAGGATATAGTGAATGAAGGGTCCGGGGAGAGTGGATATAGTGAATGCAGAGTCCGGGGAGAGTGGATATAGTAAATGCAGGGTCCGTATGGTAACGGTTTAAAAGGATAAAGCGCTGTGTTGAGATCTTTTTAATGAGGAATACGGATGACACCAAGACGTTTATCAGGAGGGAGCTCACTTTGGAGTCCTCATTCAACAAGCTGATCTTCTGAGTTCAATTGGGACCAAAAGTGCAGTTAGACTGTAACATTGTACAATGTGAGGTCACACTGTGTGAGGTGCAGATACTTGATGGAGGATGTATTCTCCCTGGAATTTTCGTATTATATTCAAAATGTTCACATTTCTTGATTTATAGGCATTGTGCAATGTTGATGTGGCACAGCATTTTTTCTTCACCTTTTATTCTTCTTATTATTTGCCCCACTGAGACATGGGTTGTGTGCGCGGCTACAGTATTCATATGTTACTGATATTTATATTTTTGTTTTTTATTCACCATAGTAAGCATTTGAGTTATTTAATTTATATTGGTGCTTACACCTATGAATAGGCTACTATGTAGTTGTTTGGGCAACTATGCCTCTCTATGGACTATTACGTCTCAGTTATGGGCTACCAAATTTTTGTATCAGGGATTGTGCCTCTTGTATGACTGCACCTTTGGGAGGGCTCCAACACCACTGTATGGACTCCTGCACCTCTAAGTGTGACTACAGCTTTCTAGGGGAACTCTACCTTTGTATGGGCTTCTATACCTCTGTACAGGTAACTACACATCTTTAGGATGACTATACCCTCAAATCAGTGGCGGACTGACAACTCATGGGGCCCCCGGGCAATAGGGGATCATGGGGCCCCTGTGTCCTTGCCCAAACTCATAAAAGCCTATGAAAAAGATACCAGGGGCATCTCATGGGGCCCCCTACTGAGCCCGGGCCCTCGGGCACTGCTGAGTTTCCAAATGGTCAGTCCGCCCCTGCCTCAAATCATTTTTCTTTGCACCACCTTGTTTAATAAATCCTGATGTGCACTTTATCAAGATCAGCTTGCCTTGCTTTCCTGAAAAGTGTAAGACCACGGAGGAGCACGGAGGAGCCACAATGTAAGAGGTCTAGAAATAAAGTTCCTTGGTTAACATAGAGACCATACAGGGAATCTGCTTCTGGCCGAACTTCCCCTCGTATTTGGTGGCCACCAGGTTGTTGACCCGAAGCAGGATATGATTCATCTCCAGCTGCTTCCCATATTGGTTAAGAACATCACAGAGGGCCTGTATGAACCAGCTGCCCTCGTCTGTATTCCTCCAGCAAACGTAGCCTATGCAGAAAGACACAGGAGCGTATTACAATGCTTGCCATTTCAAAGGCGGACAAGCCTTTAAAGTGAACCCTCCTATTCCTCTAAAGAGTGGTACCTAGCAGCGGTTCATAATTCACACCACCACTTCTTTCACATGCACTCCCTCTTTCACCAAAATGTACATCTAAGCAGACCTATAGTGTACCCAAAACAAAAAAAAAGTTTTGGCTTTAGATGGAGTGATTAAAACCCGGTCAGTGTATCCAATTGGAGAAATTTCCCTTCACATTCTCTTACAGTGACTGTAGAGGTTGCTACTCAACACCTTTCAAAGTGTATGTGGGGGGGGGGGGGGGTTCTCCTTTTGGACAGGTGACACTGGAACAGTCCTTTTGTTCCATGGAACAATTTCCCATCCATTCCCATTCTTGTGACAACTGTAAAATTGTGGAATATATATAGGGATATTATATATATACACATACATACATACATACATACATACATACATATATACATACATACACGCACACAGTATTTTCTGGCATATAAGACTACTTTTTATACTTAAAAATATACCCCAAACATTGGGGGTGGTCTTATACGCCGGGTATAAAATGTGACCCTTGAGTTTGTTTGGGTCAAGCTGGCTGGATGTGCAGTAATGTACATACAGTATACCGCGCTGAGCCAAGCTGGCTCAAAACAAATGTCCCTGTGAGAGATGAATCTGTCAGCCCGCTGGATGTGCGGTATATACAGTATACTGAGCCAAGCGGTTTCAAAACATACCGGTACGTCCCTACTGTAATCAGCCCGCTGGATGCATGTATGTATGGTAGCTGCGGCTACATACAGAATACACTGGGCCAGGGGCGGACTGACCATTTGGAAATTCGGGCACTGCCCGAGGGCCCAGGGTCAGTAGGGGGCCCCATGAGATGCCCCTGGTACCTTTTTCATAGGCTTTTTTGAGTTTGGGCAAGGACACAGGGGCCCCATGATCCCCTATTGCCCGGGGGCCTCATGAGTTGCCAGTCCGCCCCTGCACTGGGCCAATCACGGCGAGTGATGTATTCTACTAACGAAGCCGGCTCGGATGATATTGTTTAAAAGGAATTGGAGCAAAAATTTTTTGCTTAGAATCTAGATTTGACTAGCAGTAAGGCAAATGGCATGTGGCATAAAACCTGCAGCTACAACCATTTTATGCTCCAGAGTCTCTGTTTTCAGAAAAGATTTAATATTTTGGGGTTAAACCACTTCACCCCCCACACCTGTTCACCTCCAATGGACGACCAGAGAAATTTTTACATCTTTTAGAGAAGTGTTCATTTTAATATAAATAGTGTTGCTGCACATTTTATTCCGGAATTTGTCCTGTTTAAATTATGATTATTGTATAAAGCAATGCAAAAGGTATGTACACCTAAAATGTTTTATTTTTTTTTATTTTTTTATTTAAAAAAAAAAAAGGGAAATGTGTAAAAATAACAAAAAAAAGTTTAAATATTAATAGTTAGAATAGAAAAAAAAATCAGCAGGAAAATAATAGTTGAAGAGAGAAGAATAAAGAGTTAATTAGGCTGATTAAAGTAAGCTAAGGGTTAATAAAGGGTGAAGCAGAGGAGCATTTTAACTTTTTTTTTTACTTTGCTTTAAATGACATCATCTGCAGATCGAAGTTCATCCCTTTGACCTGCTGATGTATGAACAGAAAGATCCAAAAAGTAACAATGTTACATTGCATCTTTTTAGATTCCACATCTGTGTAAGCGTTATTTATAAACACAGATTCACAGATTCTTTTTTAAACCCCGCTTCACACTGGTGCTACTTGGCATGTTACTAATGACATGCAGAGTCGCACGACAAGTGAAAACACATTCATTTCAATGGCAGCTGTTCCAATCAACTTTTTTTTTAAAGATTCCTGCACCAACTTGATGCCACTTGAATGCAACTTAAGAGTCCCTTGGACTAATATTGTATGAAACTGGCAAGAAAGTTGCACTGGCAATTGCAAGAAAAAAGGGGTTCTCAGAAGTAGAAATGAGGCTGACAGCTGAAGCTGCCGACACCTTCTTATACAACCGTCCCAGCTTTGCATAATCAAAGCTGACAATTACCGAATGCTGGGAATGGGGTCTGAGAAGCAGGGCAGAGAGACTGGACATGCTACACACGTCCGGTGTACAATGAGGAGTTTTATTTTGGGCACCAAAAGTCTGGAACTTGTTAATGTACATTTTAGTATGTGTGCGCAAGATGAAAAATATTAAGTTCAGCAGTGAAAGGGTTACGTAAGCCCCGCTTTTCAAAAAAGATCTAAGAAAGACCCATTTTAAAGCAGAATTCCAGGTTTACTTTGACTTTAGTTAGATTGGGTCAAGTTGGCCAAAACAATTTCCATCACTAACAGATGCAGCCGCCCTGTACTATACTGTTGTAGGATCAGCTACATACAGCGAGTGGCGCTGTGCTCCAGCAGTAACTTGGGTGACTTCCTGTCTGTTGCTGGAATTAGAGAGACGGTCTGAAGGTTCCTCAACCATTCAGGACTCTCCACCATACAAAACTGATTGGCTGAGGTGGAGAGGCAGGTGGATGGGTTACAGAAAGTCTTTGTCAGGAATCCCAGAGATCACCACAGCGCACAAATCTGCACAGGCATAGGATCCCGACAAGACATGCAGGCAGGCGGGCACTAGGACCCAGGCACGCCTGTCACCAATGACGGCCGGGCAGGCACTAGGACCCAGGCGCACCTGTTGGCGCCGGGGGGGGCTATTTAAACCAGCTCGTGCAATGCTCACATTGCCGTATGGTCTTCATTCCCTGTTCCCTGCTCGTCTGTTCCTGCGTGAGATACCTTGTTGCCGACCCTGCTTGATCCTGACCTCTGCTGACCATCTCCTGCTCTGATCCCTGGCTCGTCTGACTATTCTTTTGCTTACTCCTGATTACCTGACCTCCTATGGCTGAAACCTGGCTTGTGACCCGACTACTCTCTGTCTGCTGCTCTGTACCATTCTGCCTCTGCTGTTACCGACCCGGCCTGCCTGACTACGCTACACATACTCTGTCATCCATCCATCCTTCACGGATCCGGTCACCACTGCCCAGGTCTGCCAGCCTCTTCACATCAGGCTTTCTTCCGATACATACCTCCGGCGGTTTCCTCTACCACAGTCGGGTGCACTCAGGGGTCGCGACCTGGTCTCAGTCTGCTCCAAGTCCATCCCCACCATCAGGGGCTCTGATGAATAAGCAGACTGGGGCTTAGACCCCGCGCCCTGGGGAATCCCGTTCTGTGGGTTGCTAGAGATTCATGACAGTCTTTTATTGAATGATAAAAGTAGAAGACATCTCCTGAATGGTGGAGAAACACTGAGGTTGACTCAATTTAGTTCTGGTAGCAGATGGCCAGTTACCTGCACTGCTGCTTAAGGTTTGTAGCTGTTGCCACTACTCTCTAGTACAGCACACACAGCGGCCTCATCATTCTGTAATGGAAATTGTTCACTTGGGCCAGTATGACTATTTAAATTCAGAGTAAACCTGGAATTCTACTATAAGTATCTTTGTCGTATTAGAGGACTCTACCTGGTACGGTGGAGTAGAAACAAAGGAAGTCCGCCTCCACTGGGATCCTGTCTCCAGAATGGGCATCCACTTCCAGGGAGCTGTTGGCTGGTCCATCGTCTGTCTGCACCCCCTTGTCATGCTTTGGACCTTGGCAAGCCTGAAATAGACATTCAATTCATGACATTAATTTGCAGCTTCTCCTGTGGATTACAGGACTGCTTTCTCGTACTGTTGGCTAGTGTCGATTGACTAGTCCAAGCTGGGGAAAGATCCTGACTTTCAAGTCGTGATCCACCCAGTTGCCTGGACCAGTAGATGGCTCACTCAACCTCTCAGCAAGATGCTGAGCCAGATGCTCCTGCCTCTCCACAGCCTGCAACTCCAGTCAGCACTGGTTAGGGCAAAACAAAACAACAGTCACTGACAGACTGTTCACAGAACACTGAGAACTGAGCGATCAACGATCTTTGATCGCTCAGTTCTCAGTCTTGGAGATGGCAGGGGACAGATGCTGCATCCACCTAGGTGAGTAAAATAAAAAGCCAAAAGCCACACTTCTCTTTTAATTGTATTGGATACGGAAGGCAGTGAATTCTGGCAGGAGATTGGGAATTCATGGGCTGGCAATGCAAATCAAAGTAACGCCAAATCCAAAATTACTTCCTTTTCCCTTCCTCCACCGACACTGGCACAGCATGCAATGTCTTAGGGAATATGTAGTGCCCTCTAGGTAGCTAGGCTTTGTTGTTTTTTTAGTTAGAGGCTGGGTAGCAGCCTAGGATGAGTCGAACTGAGAGTGAGGTAGTGAGGTCACCTCAGGACAGGCTGGGAGGCTCTAACAGGTCAGGGCTTCTGGTGCCCTCTCACCTTTCCAAAAGCTTAGAAAACCTGTCTGAAACAGGGGTGGAGGCCCAGATCTGCATGTTTAGGGGACTTTGGTCAAACCCCTGGGAACAGGTCGGGCATGGTGACCAAGGGCGACATATAAATGTGGCAGAGCCTGTGCAGCAAGGCAGTGTTGGGTGAAAGACAGACTGAGAGAAAGGCTGGAGTGTGGAACCTGGGAGGGAGCCCCAGGGAGGGGATCCAAGCTACAGCCTGGTTGCTGGGGCAGAAGGGTCTCCACTGTCCCACTGTCTCCTGGGGCGGATGACCTCTATGTCGGGAAGAAGCCAGCCCAGCAAAAAGGCCTGAAAGCAGTTTTAACCCAGCAGGCAAAGAGGACTGGACAGTGAGTACTTCTACACCCCCTACAGTTCCTTGGGCACCCCATATACCCTTAGAACCCATCCAAGTTGTTAACCCCTTAGTAAAATATTCCTTGAGCTGTTTCTTAGTTTTTCTATTGACTGTGCAAGTGGAAATGTGAAGAAAATGTGTGTTGCCTGACCGTGCATAGCTTAAGGGGACTCAAATCTCAGCGACTCCTATGGGGATAGGGCTACATATATCGAAAGCCCAAATTGTTTTTAGATGGAGGGAGGAATAGAGGGGAAATCTTCCAAGAAGGACTCCTGTTCTGGTGCCAACGGTTCTCTCCACTTTGAAAAGATTTACTCCCACTTCCTGTTGTGTCTCTGGGACAGGAAGTGAATAAAACAAGGATCTTAACTCTGTCCTACTCTATCCATGACACTGCACTTGCTCTAATGACAATATGAAAAAAAAAATTGTGACACTGCAATTGTGACACTGTACACAACATCTATATGAATGACTGGCTTCACTTACTACTGTTAATGTGATTGGTCACAGTAATCATATGGTACAGGGCTGCGCACAAGACAAGCAAGCAGGAGGATGCACCCTCACATCCTCCCAGAATGATGCTTGTCCCACCTAGCCATTCATCTACAGTGGTGGAAAGAAGGTAACATTCTAGCAAGAAATCACTAAGATATACAGTTGCAAGAAAAAGTATGTGAACCCCTTGGGATTACGTGGAGTTTTGCATGAATTGGGCATAAAATGTGCTCTGAACGTCATCTAAGTCACAACAATAGAAGAACACAGTCTGCTGAACATAATACTACACAAACATTAGATGTTGCCATGGTTTAATTGCACATAACATGTAAACATTCACAGTGCAGGGAGGAAAAAGTATGTGAGGCCCTAGCTTAATGACTTCTCCCAGAGCTAAATGGAGCCAGGAGTGAGCCAACCTTGACTCCAATCAGTGCGATGATATTGTATGTGTTGCTGACAGCTGTCCTGCCCTTAAAAAACACACACCTGTTTTGGGTTTACTGGTTTCAAGAAGCACTGTCTGATGTGAACCATGCCTCGCAGAAAAGAGCTCTCAGAAGACCTACCATCAAGAATTGTTGACTTGCATGAAGCTGGAAAGGGTTACAAAAGTATCTCCAAAAGCCTTGATGTTCATGTGTCCACGGTAAGACAGACTGTCTACAAATGGAGAAAGTTTAGCACTGTTGCTACTCTCCCTAGACGTGGTCGTCCTGTAAAAATGACTGCAAGAGCACAGCGCAGAATGCTGCATGAGGTAAAGAAGAATCCCAGAGTGTCAGCTAAAGACCTACAGAAATCTCTGGCACATGCTAACATTTTTGTTGACACATCTACAATAAGGAAAACATTAAACAAGAATGGAGTACATGGGAGGACACCACGGAGGAAGCCATTGCTGGCCAAAAAGAATATTGCAGCACGTTTGAAGTTTGCAAAAGAGCACCTGGATGTTCCACAGCACTACTGGCAAAATATACTGTGGACAGATGAAACCAAGATTGAGTTGTTTGGGAAGAACACACAACACAATGTGTGGAGAAAAAAAGGCACAGCACACCAACATCAAAACCTCATCCCCACTGTGAAACATGGCGGAGGGAGCATCATGGTTTGGGGCTGCTTTGCTGCCTCAGGGCCTGGACGGATTGTTGTCATTGATGGGAAAATGAATTCCAGAGTTTATCAAGACATTTTGCAGGAAAACGTACGACCATCTGTCCGCCAACAGAAGCTCCGCAGAGGATGGGTGATGCAACAGGACAATGACCCAAAGCATACAAGTAATTCAACAAAACAATGGCTGCAACAGCACAGAATACGCCTTCTGGAGGGGCCCAGTCATAGTCCTGACCTCAACCCGATTGAAATGCTGTGGCATGATCTTAAGAGAGCGATTCACACCAGACATCCCAAGAATATTGCTACACTGAAACAGTTTTGTGAAGAGGAGTGGTCCAAAATGACTCCAGATAGTTATGCAGGTCTGATCTGCAACTACAGGAAACATTTGGTTGAGGTTATTGCTGCCAAAGGAGGGTCAACCCGTCCAAAGGTTCACATACTTTTTCCTCCCTGCACTGTGAATGTTTACATGTTATGTGCAATGAAACCATGGCAACATCTAATATTTGTGTAGTATTATGTTCAGCAGACTGTGTTCTTCCATTGTTGTGACTTAGATGACGTTCAGAGCACATTTTATGCCCAATTCATGCAAAACTCCACGTAATCCCAAGGGGTTCACATACTTTTTCTTGCAACTGTATATATCAGCTCAGTGCACATCTTACCTGGATAAAGAAGAGTTTTGGTTTCCCGACCAGACTTTCACATTTATCTCCTCGGAAAAGTGTTGTTAGAGTTTTTATAGGTATCAGCCCATCTTTGCCGTAGATCTGACCCTCCTCACCGTGGCTCAGGAGAATGCAGGCAAAGCAAGCGCTGTCCCGGTGGTTGGCGTCCGCCTCTAACAAGAGAAAGGACAACATCTGTTAATTCTTCCATCGTTTCTGGTCCTCCGCCACAAAGTATACTGAAGAGGAACTGCAACACGTTACTACAAGCTCACTCTGAGTTGTTGTCATATTTACCTAAAAGTCATTTTTCCTGGCAATGTTACAGGTTTTCTGTTCCAGATTTGATTTTTGGGTTAGAGTAGAGATTTCCTGAATTTAAAATATTGGCACACAGATAAGATCATTTATTTATTTTCCAGGTTGGTCTGAATTAACATTAAATATACAGTATGTGAGTCCCACACCTCCTCCGCATTGACACTGCCTGGACACAGTGGTGTCACTAGGGTTGGTGTCACCCCCAACACCAAAATATTTATTCCCACTTTCTGAAAGTGCGACAAAGATGCAGAACACGGGACTTTCGGTGCGCTTTCACAATAATCAGGAAAAAAAATGCACAGCCTAATAAAAATCAAAAGCAGCTATACCTGTGGATAAAATGCAAGAAAACCCATTACAATACACAGCCCCTGCTCCTCTGGACCCCTTTACATTCTACAGCCCCTGCTCCTCTGGACCCCTTTACATTACACAGCCCCTGCTCCTCTAGACCCCTTTACATTACACAGCCCCTGCTCCTCTGGACCCCTTTACATTACACAGCCCCTGCACCTCTGGACCCCTTTACATTACACAGCTCCTGCACCTTTGGACCCCTTTACATTATACAGCTCCTGCACCTTTGGACCCCTTTACATTACACAGCCCCTGCACCTTTGGACCCCTTTACATTACACAGCCCCTGCACCTCTGGACCCCTTTACATTACACAGCTCCTGCACCTTTGGACCCCTTTACATTATACAGCTCCTGCACCTTTGGACCCCTTTACATTACACAGCCCCTGCATCTCTGGACCCCTTTACATTACACAGTCCCTGCACCTCTGGACCCCTTTACATTACACAGCCCCTGCTCCTCTGGACCCCTTTACATTACACAGCCCCCTGCACCTCTGGACCCCTTTACATTACACAGCTCCTGCTGCTGACTGCTGGGACAAGGTGGGGGGGGGGGCAGAGATGAGCCATTCCACATCTGCACAGAGGAGCACAGGTCCTGGTGTAGGAGGTCTGCCCTCCTCTCTGCTGCCGACTGCTGGGACAAGGTGGGGGGGGGGGACAGAGAAGAGCCATTCCACGTCTGCACAGAGGAGCACAGGTCCTGGTGTAGGAGGTCTGCCCTCCTCTCTGCTGCCGCCGATTGCTGAAAAAAGTTGGGGGTGGAGCCCAGGAAGAGTGCTGCAACTGCAGGAGAGGTGTGAGCCGTATGAAATGGCCTGGCGGGCTAGATTTGGCCCTCGGGCCTTGTGTTTGACACTTGTATTTTATAGGGAGACACTATCTATATGAAGCTTCTTTGACCTTTTACAGCATGATAAAATAAAGTAATACACTCTATGTAGTTTGTTTTATACTAGTCGATTTTTGTGTTACCTAGTACAGCACAAATCCTAAACACACCACTCGCCACATCCCAAATATAGACAATTGAAGAACTAGCAGAAAAAGGGAGGAATTTTTAATATCACCCAAAATATGTAAAGAAAAACAAAAAAAGTCAAAAAGTTTTTGCAATGGATTCTAAAACAACCATCATGAAAATTTGGTCCATAATAATACATAGAAACCACCATGAAGAATATGAACACAATGTAATAATATGTGAAATACACAATACATGAAAATATCCCAGAGGGTCAATATACTGTACAATTGTCAACAACTTACAGGACCAGAGTCACAAAATGATCATATTTTTGAGGGGTGAGGGTTTCCCCCAACACAACAGGGTTCCGGCTATCTGACTACAAAGGATTCCACAGAATTTCTAACTAGACAGAAAAAATACATAAATGAAGCACTTAGAAAAGGGAAAAAAATGTAATAAAAAAAATTGTAAAATATAAATACCTAATAGACCAGGTTTCTCAGTCAGGGTTCCATGGAACCTTAGGGTACCTCCAGAGGTTGCCAGGGTTCCTTGAGGAATGAGCAATCTCTGCCTCCCAGATAGGTTCCCACTGACACCATTGATCTTTTTAGCAATCTGTAAGGGGTTTCATTCTTCCCAATGACCACAAATGTAAACAGCATTGTTTCCACGGACCACCACACTAATGTATCAGGAGTTGTAGATAGAATATTTTTTAGCAAGGGTTCCCTGAGACCAGAAAGATATTTTAAGGGTTCCTCTGTGTTGAAAAGGTTGAGAAAGGCTGTAATAGACTATATAAAAAAGAAAAAAAATCAGCTTCAGGGACCACTCAGGGTAGGTAGCAGAGATATTCCACAATAGCACATTGAACGATGTAAAGAACAAGGCTGTTGATGATATTCAGGATGTAAATCAATAGAAACTAAAATAAAGATCCTCACCTGAAAGCTACAAAAAATGATTAAAGTGTTACTAAACCCCCAACAGTCCAATCAGTCTGTAGATGCAGTAAAGCGTGCTTGTTATACTCACTGTGGGGCCTAAGGGGTTAATCCTCTGCATTGTGTAAAAAGGATGTTTGATCCTGACTTTTGATCCTCCCCTTCTTCTACTATCCCCAATCCATCTGCCTTGGGGGCAGGATGCAAATGCTCAGTTTGATGTGTTTTGCTAGAGAGTTTTTTTTTTGTTTTGGGAAAGTGCATGTGATCAGCAGGGCCAAGCAGCACTGTCTAGACGGAGGGTCAGGGGTCCTGCAGCCTCACAGGACAATTAGAGGAGAATGAAAACTCCTCCTGCAAGCTTTAACCAGTGCTCTGCTGGACACTGATAGGAGTCACAAGACTGCTATACACTGCTGATGAGAAAAGGTATTTAGCAGTTTATAGTTGCTAAAATAATTGCATTTCCATGTTCTGTGTACTGTGGGAGACCAGATATAGTGAATGGAGGGTCCGGGGAGAGCGGATATAGTGAATGCGGGGTCCGGGGAGAGCGGATATAGTGAATGCAGGGTCCAGGGAGAGCGGATATAGTGAATGCAGGGTCCGGGGAGAGCGGATATAGTGAATGCGGGGTCCAGGGAGAGTGGACATAGTGAATGCAGGGTCCGGGGAGAGCGGATATAGTGAATGCGGGGTCCAGGGAGAGCGGATATAGTGAATGCGGGGTCCGGGGAGAGCGGATATAGTGAATGCGGGGTCCGGGGAGAGCGGATATAGTGAATGCGGGGTCCGGGGAGAGCGGATATAGTGAATGCGGGGTCCAGGGAGAGCGGATATAGTGAATGCAGGGTCAGGGGAGACCAGATATAGTGAATGCGGGGTCCGGGGAGAGCGGATATAGTGAATGCAGGGTCCAGGGAGAGCGGATATAGTGAATGCAGGGTCCGGGGAGAGTGGATATAGTGAATGCAGGGTCCAGGGAGAGCGGATATAGTGAATGCAGGGTCCGGGGAGAGCGGATAAAGTGAATGCAGGGTCCGGGGAGAGCGGATAAAGTGAATGCAGGGTCCGGGGAGAGCGGATATAGTGAATGCAGGGTCCGGGGAGAGCGGATATAGTGAATGCGGGGTCCAGGGAGAGTGGACATAGTGAATGCGGGGTCCGGGGAGAGCGGATATAGTGAATGCGGGGTCCAGGGAGAGCGGATATAGTGAATGCAGGGTCCAGGGAGAGCGGATATAGTGAATGCGGGGTCCGGGGAGAGCGGATATAGTGAATGCGGGGTCCGGGGAGAGCGGATATAGTGAATGCGGGGTCCAGGGAGAGCGGATATAGTGAATGCAGGGTCCGGGGAGAGCGGATATAGTGAATGCGGGGTCCAGGGAGAGCGGATATAGTGAATGCAGGGTCCAGGGAGAGCGGATATAGTGAATGCAGGGTCCGGGGAGACCGGATATAGTGAATGCAGGGTCCAGGGAGAGCGGATACAGTGAATGCAGGGTCCGGGGAGAGTGGATATAGTGAATGCAGGGTCCAGGGAGAGCGGATATAGTGAGTGCAGGGTCAGGGGAGACCAGATATAGTGAATGCGGGGTCCGGGGAGAGCGGATATAGTGAATGCAGGGTCCAGGGAGAGCGGATATAGTGAATGCAGGGTCCGGGGAGAGTGGATATAGTGAATGCAGGGTCCAGGGAGAGCGGATATAGTGAATGCAGGGTCCGGGGAGAGCGGATAAAGTGAATGCAGGGTCCGGGGAGAGCGGATATAGTGAATGCAGGGTTCGGGGAGAGCGGATATAGTGAATGCAGGGTCCGGGGAGAGCGGATATAGTGAATGCAGGGTCCAGGGTTTAGTATCACTTTAGGCAGAAAGGAAAAACACAGGTATTTTATTTTACAACTATTTTCATTACATTTTTCTGTTCTGTTGGGGGAAGCCCTCACCCCTAAGGAAATATGATAATATTGTGTGTAGCACCCTCTTAGTTACACTAGGTGGAGCTAGATCCCTGATGGTTAGACGGGAGGGTTAGCAGCTCAGGTGTAATAGCCAGTGGGGTTGAATTTTGGTCAGGCCTGAGAGGCTCTGCAGGCCAGCTTCATTGTCATTTTCCTCTGCTTTGAGACTATCAGGAGGAGGGCCTTGGAGGCATTGGGTGGATCTGAGTAATGGTTGGCTGCATGTTTGAGGGAAATCAGCCAATCCCCAACAGAAGGCTTGGCAAGGGGCTGAACTCCCTTAAAATGTGTTGGAGCTTGCTCAGTAGCAGAAGTGTGGTGGTGGGAGAGAAGTGTGAGTCAAGAAGATGTGAGGCTGGAGGAGGAAGGTTGCCAGGAGGCCTAATGCAATGGTCCAGCCTGCGAGCCTGGAGCTCGAAAAGAGGAAACCTCAGGACTCACTGGTCCCCTGAGAGAGGACTACCTGTGTGGCAAGGAAGGAGCAGCCCAGCTGATAGGTCTGGTAGCAGCAGCCATTGCACAAGCTGTACAGGAGGGGATCTGAGTTAGTACACCTTCACCCTCTGGGCAGATAGGGAAAGGAGCACTATGGTGGAAAACCAGATTACCCCCTGCTAGTGACTGTATACCTTACTGAAAGGAACAGGAGCCAGATCCCCTGCTCAGGAAGAAAGTCTCCAGATTGCTGGGTGAAGAGGAGTTCATCTAAGGTCTGGGGTAGTACAACTGGAGTTGCTTTCTAGCACTCCAACAGAGACTGCGTGTTAGAAAAGAGAAGCTGTTCAGAAAGTTGTCCTCAGAGTTCAGTTCCCTTGGGCATCCTATATACCCCTTTACCCCATCCAAGTTTAATCCCCTCAATAAAATAAAAAAACTAACGCTCAAGGCCTGATTTCTGTCTATGGATGAACTCTGTGTGGAAAATACTAACTGACTAGCTGTGCAGGACTATAAGGAGACCCAAATTCAACAGCAACCCCCAAGGGGGTAGTGCTACATGTGATTCTGGTCCTACAGGTTGTTGACAATAGTCTATGCATATTGTACCTCTGCATGCGCAGTGGGCAGTTTTGTGATGCCATGACACACGGTGTGCACAAAACCGCATGCCATTTTCCACCAGCTGCCATTTGCATTGCAGGACTCCATGTGGAAGGACTGGTACTCTGCCACTCTGGCTCTGCTCCTTCGTCATGTTGCCCTGCTTGCTCACCACCGGCTGCTCTTGGTGCCTGCCCTCTGCGCTGGCCTACGGTCCTGTCTGACTCCACTCCACGGCGAGTTTGGCTTGCTTGTCACCCTGTGAGCCGAAGGTTTTCTGTGTCTCTGCAGTCGAAGCTCTGTCACATCTCATGTGAGGAGGGCTGCGGTCACCATCTCGTCTAGTGGAAAGGCCAAAGCCTTAACCAATTCAATACCGGGCAATTTTACACCTTCCTGCCCAGGCCATTTTTCAGGTTTCAGCGCTCTCACACTTTGAATGACAATTGCGCGGTCATACAACATTGTACCCAAACTAAAATTTTATCATTTTCTTCACACAACTAGAGCTTTCTTTTGGTGGTATTTAATAACCGCTGGGGTTTTTATTTTTTGCTAAATTAACAAAAAAAGACCAAAAATTTTGAAAAAAAAACACGTTTTTCTTTATTTCTGTTATAAAAGTTTGCAAATAAATAATTGTTCTTCATAGATTTAGGCCGAGATGTATTCTGCTACATGTCTTTGGTGAAAATAACCCAAATTAGGATGTATTATTTAGTTTGTAGGAAAGTTACAGAGTTCACAAACTATGGGATAGATCTGAATATTGATCAATCCTGAAGTACTGACAGCCAATCTAATTTCTTGAGGTCCAAGAATGTCAGAACAGTACAGATATCCCCCAAATGTCAGGACAGTACAGATATCCCCCAAATGTCAGAATAGTACAGATATCCCCCAAATGTCAGGACAGTACAGATATCCCCCCAAAGTCAGGACAGTACAGATATCCCCCAAATGTCAGAACAGTACAGATATCCCCCAAATGACCCCTTTTTGCACAGTAGACAGTCCGACGTACTTCATAAGAGGAATGGTGAGTTTATTGAAGCTGTATTTTTTTTGTCATAATTTTTTGGAAAATGAAAAAATTATTTTCACTATTTTTTTTACATACTGTCACCAGTGCAGTACAGCATCATCATATGGCATGGCGGTGATCAGGGACACTGACTGGTGACAGTATGAAAAAAATATATATATATTTTTTTTATTATTTTTAATTTTTTATTATTTTTTTAATTTTTTTTTTAAGATTTTTTTTTCATATTTCACTATGACCAAAGTAGTACAATGTTACTATGGTACTTTGGGGAAGTGATCAGTATTTTTTTTTTTTTTACACAATTTGCTTATAGCAAAGAATTACTTTGCTATAAGCAAGCATTTACCTGAATGACATCGATTCATTCAGGGTTTGTTTTTGTTTTTTTGTGCTTAGCTGTGATTTGGCCACAGCTAATCACATGACATGTGCATGTGACCTGCTGTGACCATTCACAGCTAGACACTAATATACAATGGATGGCATGAATTAAGCCATCCGTTGTATACAACTATCATGTGACCTGCTGTGATTGGTCACGGCAGGTCACATGGTACCGGCAACGGGGGCCAGTACTCAGATCTGTCATCGGCCAGTGACAGATCGTGCCGCTGCACGGCTCTGCAAGCGCGAAAACTGTGCATGTGCGGGAGGACGCCAAATGGCGTACACCCCGGAAAGGTAATGCATTTTTGCAGCCGCCATTCGGCCATAGGCCGGGCAGCAAATGGTTAAAAAGCCTTTACAATCTCTTTAATCATCAGCTGATGCATTTTCAGCAACAGGGAGCCATCTATTGCCTAGCCAGCAGTGGTAGACTTTTCTTTAGCGGCTTGCATATCTTGCTTAAAGTATAAAGAAAAGGCAAATTTTTTTTTTTTTTAGTTTTGGAAAGATTGGAGATGGTTTAGAACACCGGCTAGGTTTTTATTGCGGTCGTGCCCGTTAGGGAGATTCACCCTCTATTTTTCCTGTTTACCACTATCATTGAAAGTGAAAGCAAAGAACACCCCAAATTTTGGGCTGTCCCCAGAAAAGTAATAGGAGGGGAAATGGTGACACTAGTTCTGGTAGCCTGGGGGGGCCCAAGGAATTCACTTAATTTGCAGGGATTTCCTATCACTTCTTGTTTTGCGACAGGAAGTGAAGGGGAATCTCCCCAACGGGAAACAGATGGCAAAAAATAAATTACTCTAAAATGAAAAAAAAAGTTTTGCCTATAGTTCTACTTTAAGGAAAGATAAATCCACTCTGAGCCACCAATCTGTTCTTTAAAGCGTATTCTGACATATCAGTATGGCTGCCAATATCAGCTTAATGGACAGTTCCCTGTCCCCCTCTATCAGCCTGTTTATCCCTCCTTGCAAAAGAATCAGTCTATCAAGAGATTTCCCTCTGTAACCCCTAAAATGTATCAATCAACTCCCTCTGACAAACATCAAACCTAATGCTGAAACATAACCCTCAAAGCACCAGGCCCTTCATCACAACAGTAACAGCCCCCGATTCCTAGTTCAGAAAATAACTTCTTGGTGGATGAATTTTTTTTTCTACATAAAAATCTGCCCTACTATAGTTAACTGTACTAAACACAGAGCCAGCCCTGTATTATGCTGTATATACTCACCGTCCTGCAGTAACCCTCGCATTTGATTACAGCTCCGATCATTATAACGATTCACTTCAAATCCCAGATCTCCAAAACATTTGCACAGATCCTCAGCGTCCTTGTCTGTCCCTTCCCGAACAGGCAAATCTGATAGAGCCATAAATCAGAAGACACAGATGTAACATGAGGGAGATGCAATGAGAACAATAAAGTAGAAGACACAGATGTCCTTGGTTCTGTCCTTGGACCCCTTCTCTTCTCCATCTACACCTCCTCCCTTGGTCACTTGATAAACTCCCATGGCTTTAAGTACCATCTCTATGCGGATGACACACAAATCTATCTTTTTACCCCTCACCTCACCCCTTCAGTCTCCTCTCGCATCACAAACCTACAAATGACATATCGGCATGGATGTCACTCCACTTCCTCAAACTCAATCTTTCCAAAACTGAGCTCCTAGTATTCCCCCCAGCCCGTGCCCCCTCCCCTGACTTCTCCATCAAGATCAATAACACAATCATCAGTTTCTCCCCTCATGCCAGGGTACTCGGTGTAATCCTAGACTCCCATCTGTCCTTTTAGCCCCAAATCCAATCACTGTCCAAATCATGTAGACTTCATCTCCGCAACTTCTCCAAGATACACCCGTTCCTAACCTCGGAAACCACTAAGCAACTTATTCACTCCCTTGTTATATCTCGCCTTGACTATTGTAACTCCCTCCTCATTGTCCGAGCTCATCGCAGGCTATCCCCTCTTCAGTCTATCATGAATGCTGCGGCCAAACTCATCCACCTCACTAACCGTTCTGTATCTGCCATCCTTCTCTGCCAATCCCTCCACTGGCCTCCAATCAGTGTCCTCCATCCTTCTCTGCCAATCCCTCCACTGGTCTCCACTCAGTGTCCTCCATCCTTCTCTGCCAATCCCTCCACTGGCTTCCCGTTGCCCAACAGATAAAATTCAAAGCACTAACAATAACATATAAAGTCATTTATAACTCTGCCCCAAATTACATAACCGATCTTATCTCTAAATATCACCCAAACCGTACTCTCCGCTCCTCGCAAGACCTCCTACTCTCTAGCTCCCTTGTCTCTTCCTCCCATGCTCGTCTCCCGGACTTCTCCAGAGCTTCCCCCATCCTCTGGAACTCTCTACCCCAATTTATTAGACTATCGCCTACTCTGCTCACTTTTAGGCGATCTCTGAAAACCTCTCTCTTCAGGGAAGCCTATCCTGCCCTCAGCTAATACTGGAATCTTCTACTCTTCCAACCAGTCCATCCCCTATAGTTACTACCTTTTGTACCACCAGCCCCTCCCTCCTAGATTGTAAGCTCCAAGGAGCAGCACCCTCAAATCCCTATTGTATTGAACTGTATTGTTGCTGTATTGTCTCCCATTATATTGTAAAGTGCTGAGCAAACTGTTGGCGCTATATAAATCCTGTATAATAATAATAATAATAATAAATAATAATGTAACATGTGGGAGATGTAATGAGAACAATAAAGTTGAAGACATAGATGTTATATGTGGGAGATTCAATGAGAACAATAAAGCAGAAGACATTGATGTAACATGTGGGAGATACATGCCTCCCAACTGTCCCTGATTTTGATGGGCTGTCCCTGATTTGGAACAAAGCCCCTCTCTCGCTTTCTTTCCCATTTGTCCCTCGTATATAAAATGCACTATATATCTTTCAAAAAGTGTCTAACAGTGCTAAACCTTTAATCCGGTTTCTCAGTGGTTGCATTTGTAAACTTCAAAAGCCTAAAGGAGAAGTTGTAAAGAAAAAGTACTTGTGGTGTTTAATCCATTTTATGTACAATTCTCCTTTAAGGAGGCGTGGCAGGGGGTGTGTCCTATAACTACATACATTTGCTAATAGGTGTCCCTCGTTCCCATCTCAAAAAAGTTGAGCAGTATGAAGATATACATCATAAAATAACTATATTTTCATAAGAGAACTATATACTAAAAAAATAAATACAATAATAATGCTGCACATAGGATCTTGCAGGGAGCCTGGAAAACGTCCTGTTGTGCAGAGTTTACTAGCTGTTGTGTTAGACTTCATCTACTGTTTTATAATCTTCTCCATTTCCAGACACTCCAGGTACAGGCCACTTAAAATGCTTTTTGCTAAAACTGCCCGCATCCTCCACCATATGCGAGATGGTTGCAGGTAAAGTAGAATGCTCCCTAGGGGCAGGCACCCTTCTTAGGCTGAGATACCAGTCTGGGGATGTGGTGACTACCGTGGTGATTTTATCTGTGCTATATACAGGCGGTGTACAATGCTTCAGAGGGAAAACAAAAAGGCTCAAAAAAAGAAAACCTAGATATGTCTCAGCTTTTATTACACAAACAACAATCCTAACAGGTTGTCTACAAATACAATTTTCTATGTAGTACAAGGGATTGTCTAATTGCATATCATTTGGAAGCTTTTAGGTTTGACCTCATACTGTATGATTTTGGTTTCTAAAGGAAATGGCCAAACTGTAATGCTGGCTACACACTATACAAGCAGTTCCAACAGATGTGACCTGTCTGCTCCCCCAGCCTGCAGAGCACTAACTGTGTTCAGATGAGCCTAAATTGCCTGACAGGGTGTAGTGCAAAACCCAGAGTGGATTAGAGGTTTCAAAAGAAGATATGTGAAAGATGCCTTGGGGATGTGTAAATCCCAAACATGACTTTTCCAGGCTCCCTGGAAGACCCTCTGCCACAATATTATCTATGTCTATATCTGTCTATGTATGTGTGTGTCACAGCAATGTAGGCTGCACTCAGCTCAATAAAAGTAACCACAGTGCACTCAGGATAGATTAGTAACCAGATATAGATTCTGAAGTATCTTGTGAGTTTATTAAATTCCATTTCTACCAAAATCTGTAGAACAGTTTGAGATCCAGATGGGCTCCTCCTAACATACAACAAGCACGTATACGCCATACTTCTCCTTAAACAGTGTTCTTCATTGGGAACACCTGAACTCCATTACTTGGAGGGGGGTTCACATAGTTGTGACCATAAAATAGGTGTAATGGTTGGGCATTCACATACTTTTGGCAATATATTTTATGAATATATACCCTCACTGGCCACATTAGGTTGACCTTGCTAGTGTGGAGAAAAGCTCCCCCACACCATTACACCACCAGCCTCAACCACTGATACAAGGCAGGATGGATCCATGCTTTCATATTTACACCAAATTCTGACCCTACCATCTGAATGTCACAGCAACCAGCCTGCCCATTCTCCTCTGACATCAACAAGGCATTTTCCTTCACACAACTGCCGCTCTCTGGATATTTTCTCTTTTTCAGACCATTCTCTGTAAACCCTAGAGATGGTTATGCCTGAAAATCCCAGTAGATCAGCAGTTTTTTAAATACTCAGACCTGCCTGTATGGCACCAACAACCATGCCACGTTCAAAGTCACTTAAATCCCATTTTTTCGCCATTCTGATGCTCGGTTTGAACTTCAGCAAGTCATTTTCACCATGTCTAGATGCCTAAATGCATTGAGCTGCTGTCATGTGATTGGCTGATTAGCAATTTGTGTTACAAAGCATTTGAAAAGGTGGCCCTAATAAAGTGGCCGGTGAGCGTATGCAACATCAGTGGAACACATGCTGGTTCGGCTTCTGAAGCAGTGGCAGCCGGTCTCTGCAATATCGCTGGATACTCTGGGTGCTGGATAACAGCACACTTATACGCGAGCAGGGGCGGACTGACAACTCATGGGGCCCCCGGGCAATAGGGGATCATGGGGCCACTGTGTCCTTGCCCACACTCAAACTACACCCAAAAAAGCCTATGAAAGGTACCAGGGCATCTCATGGGGCCCCCTACTGACCCCGGGCAGTGCCCGAGTGCTCGAATGGTCAGTCCGCCCCTGTACGCGAGTGTATGTACTGTAGATCACGGGTCTCCAGACTTTCTAAACAAAGGGCTGGTTTAGTCTTTCAGACTTTAGGAGGGCTGGACTGGAGACCAGTTGGAACAGAAAATGCCAGTAGGAGGATGAATAGTTACAAAAAAAGAAACTGAACGTATGTTATCATGCCGTTAACCAAAATTGAGTATTCATATATAATAATAACTAAGGAGGTGAGCTTACATCTGCACTAATTGGAGGATTCACAAAAAGTCACGGATTGAAGATTAAATAAAGCACAGAGTCACTATTTTTATGATTAATGGGACATTTTTTTTTTTATATAACACTAATTATAAATGAGTGATTATTCACAATTATTTTTGAGATTTATATTTTTTATTAATAATGATGTGCAATTGGTTTAATAATAATTAGTTTTAATAATCACTGGTATGTATTATTATTATGAATTATTGAGGTTTTATCATCAGAATTAATTTCTTGGATATTAAGTTATTATATATGAATACTCAATTTTGGTTAACGGCATGATAACATACGTTCAATTTCTTTTTTTGTAATTAGATCACTTCTTTATATATGATTATTAATTTTAAGGGTATAAATAGGGGGTTATAAGTACTAAAGAGATATTATAAAATATTAAGGAGCGCAACACACTTTGGTGAAATAATATGTACACACAGTGGTAGTTATGTGTTGGATGTTTGCGATCCATTAGAAGTAAGGACAATTTTGTTCAGATTTGTGCTTTAAGGTGGTTATTTGGTAGATATAGTTTGGCTCGCAAGATATATAGATATTTGTTTAGGAGGATGAATAGTGCCTCATCATTGGTGTCAGTGGAAGGAATAATGCCCCATCATTGGTGTCAGGGGAGCGGGGAGGAATGAGCCTGCTTGGGTGCTCCCATAGCAATCTGCTAGCTATGAACACTTGGCAGGATGGAGGAACCAGGAGCCTCAGCGGGGGACTTGAAAAAAGTAGGATTGAGGCTGCAAAACCATTACAGAGCAGGTAAGTATAACATGTTCGTTTAAAAAAAAAATTTAAGAAACCTGCCTTTATAATCACTTTAAGCACAATTACATGTATATTATCATTTCTCTCTGTACAAATACAATTGGTTTTATCACTTATTTGTATATAAATGACTAAATATAGTTAAAGGAGAGTGTGTGTGAAAGGTTTCTGTTGTATAAAAGACAATTATGAGCAGATCTCAGAGTTCTAGGTGACAAATGAAAGGAATGACATCATTACCTGTGCTTTTATCAAACGTCTTGTTGTTTATAACAATACACGTGCCAAGCTTCCGGTAATTCATAGAATACCGAAGTTCCGGGGTAACAGCAGCAAATTTCTGTCTGGATGGTATTGCTGGTTTAACTTTTTCATTTTCTTGCTGGAAATGTAAAAAAAAAAAAAAAAAACAGTTCAGATATTTGGAAAAAATGTTATTCTCTATGTCCTGGTTTTGTACTGCTGTAAAGTCTTCATAAAGAACAGAACTCTTTTTATGGTGGCCATACACACGTCAATAAATGATCAACATGAGAGACAAGGTACTTAACCAATGGTGAAACCTCCTCTCCCATTAATGACCAGCCAGATTGCATGCCTGGATTAAGGGTATGGTATGGATTTCCTGCAGGACCTCACACTATTTTTTTTTCGGGGGGCTCTATATTATTTTTTTCCATTCGTGCTGTAGGACGTGCTACAGCAAGAACGACAGCAAAAAATGGATTGATTCAAATTAATTTTATTTTTTTGTTACATTGATGTACAGTGGGAATAATTACCCTGCAGATTTGTACGTTTGCCCACTTACAAAGAAATGAAGGGTTCATAATATCCAACCAAGAACCCACAAGGAGCCACGTGGACCCAAGATGCTAATGGGGGGAAAGAACAGAAAAGGCACCATCCCCATTGTCCAACAATTGATCTGAACACGGTGTGAGGGCCTGCTTTTGGGAGTCAAGACAGGAGGATTATTTACTAGGAAGAACTCAATGTGTGCATGTAGAGAGAGACAGAGAGGTGGAGTTCTGTAGTCCTCATTGAATCAACTGGTCTTTTTCTGTACTTGCACTGTATTTAAAGAGATAAATTTGTGCAAATGCTGCAATCATCAGGTAACCATCATCAAATCACAGATATCTGAGGGTACAAGGCGATACATGGAGACTACTACTACTGGGTGTAAATTAACAACTGAGTTTTACACAGTTAATACATGACGGAAGTTTACGCACCGTGGGAGGTATATAATTCCTCTGGATAGGCATCAGTGTTCCTGTGGAACCAAAATAATGATGTCAGAATACACAATCCAAGATAAAACTGCCAAGACAATTCTACACAGATACTGTACAATCATGATGAGGAGACCCTTGTACGTCATGTAGGACCTTCCTAGTGTAGTGTAGATGAGGAAAATTTAGCTAGCTCCTCTGTAATAAGAGGAGCAGGGGTTGATTGGCCAAGGCTGCTCAGTGTCTCCAAGGCTGCAGTGTTGATTACTTCCCCTGAAGCCTGAATATTTATGGGACTCCCGGCAATCCCTGGGAATGCATGCGCAGTAGGTGGTTTGAAAGCCGATAAATAGTCTGAGGCTTGAGGTAGCAGGGGAGTATGCCTGGGTCCAGTCCTGCTGGAGGAGACCCCTGTGCAGAGGGCTCTACCACTGGGGCAGGAGAGCGATAAGTGCAATTTAGTAGACACCAAAGGCCCAGCTAAGCCCTAGCTTGGGGACCTATTTTCAAGCTTAGCCCTGAGATCAGCTTGGGTCTGGAGAGAGCTCACTAGAGAGTGCCAGGGGGAAGTTGGGGGAGGAGTGCCCATCCTTCCTATGGTGGTGTATCTCTCTCAATGAGAAGAGCCATGTGGATATCAAAAGGAGGCAACCGATGATCCTTTGGCTCTGAGATTATATGATCCAGGGGCTGGAGAGTCAGTTACTGTCTGGGAAAGTCAGTCGCCATCAGCATTAGACATTCTGTGGAACATTTTTTTGTTAGCTATGGAGTCCTCAAATTTATCCAATTTTTTTTGAGTATCCTATGCTCTTCCTGATCCTCATCCAAGTTCAACATTTCAATAAAACCCTCAAAAGACACCCCTAAAACGTTCTTTTGAGCCAATGAATGAGTGAACATGCTGTGTGCGATTTTACTGGGGGAATAGCACTAAGTTCAAAAGGGGTTCTCTAGGGGGCGTGCTACAATCATATTTCCCGCCTGATGATTGGTAGCTTGTGATAAAGACTTCATTTCAGACAGGAACAAAAATTCACAAAACAAATGATTTTCTTAAGGAAAAAAATAAAAAAAAACTTTATACGGTGAGGCATTAGGCCAAACATACTGAAAGACAGATTTGGGGGTTACATGACCTCAAAAAAAGGTACCTGTCACGGATTCCCCACACACCACACCCACAGCGACTAGCTAACCGAGGTGCGCACGTGTGGCCGTAACTGGGGGTAAGAGGGAATAAGGAGGACTTAACTTTGAATATATAAAACCGTATAGAAAACCAGCCGTGATGTACTTCCACAGCCCGCACTACCTTTTGGCCACCACCAGAGGGAGACTCCACTCCAATCCAGCTGGCTGACCACACACTGGCAGATACGATCTTACATACAATCTGGTGCACTAATTAGGGTTGAGGAGCAGCCTAGCAATTGACACACCCTTCTAGGATTCCTCCAGCTATCCTACCAGCCAGAACCCCGGTGTTAATCACTCTTCCACTGTCCACACACCCCCACACCAGACACACCACAAAAGGTAGCCTGCCACCACCCAACAGTTTATTCGCAGAACGGTCTACTGAGACACCCCACACACACAGATCTCTGTCTGGCAGATCTGTTACCTTTACAATCTGCACGCAATCTGCCCACACACAGTGCAATTGCATACAGATTGGCAATCAGCTTGACCGAGCGTTTAAAGGCACTAACATACAATACAATCTAATCTCTCCAATCTAATCTCTCCAATCTAATCTCTCCGGAGATATGAGCCCGTGCTTAAATACACAGAAGTCACTAATTCATTTTAAGATTTAATTTCCCGAAAGTGGGCAGTGCATAAAATATGTACAAAATATAAAAAGTTACAGAAATACAAAAATACAAGAAGACACACAAATGACTATCCACTATAAAATAAATAGGGAATAAAAGACGTAAAACTTTACCAGGATTTACCCTGCGACTGGAGCAAGTCAGAAAAGTCAGCAATCCGTTGGTCGATCAACCAACTCCATACGAATTACCATGTCCCAATGCCTGGGTACTCAATTTATGGGGAAATGGACGTAGGTGGGACATTAGTCTTCAGCCAATTGACCCTGGGGGCTGCCCCTGTACCTGCCCACAGGATGTTCTGGGTGCTGACCTGCCCAAGTTTCAATCGGACCAAGACCGGCTTGAAACACCAAGTCGGGGATAGGATTTCCGACACCAGCGCATCAGTCCGATCGCGACAGTACCAAACACTGTTCGACTGTCGCACTCCAGCATCACCTAACCATTTCCTGCATTTTCCTGGCCTTCTAACTAAGCCACAAATATGGTTTTTACATGCCGATGTAGCCTACAGAGTGCCCCATCGGAAGGAAGTATTTTCATCTCTCTGTAACTAATATTTTAGCTTTTATGAGGGATGAAACATACTTCTTTGATGTATGTATATTCCCTTTAAAGCTTCCAATGTCAGGCAGACAACCTGTCTGCAGCCACCTCCTTCAAACCAGTCTCCCCAGAAGGTGACAAAACCCCATTAGCCCCAAGGTGTCACTTCCAGAGGAAGCCAGGCTTTTCAGACTCTAATTGATGGCCATCTATTTCTGAGTACCTCATTTCCCCAATGACAAGGACTGAATATTTCTTAATGACAAGGACCGAAACTACATCTACGATTACATTGTCATATCTTATCTACTCAAATCTTACATGTATGTTACAGTACCCATAGACATAAAACAAATATCCCTGAATTTAGACAGAAATTCTTAAATTGAGGAGCTACCCTTGAGAAGTAAGTGTCTGCACTCTCCTACTCCATTACAACACAAGTTTGTTTTTCATCATATTTATATTAAAGTGCTAGTAAGATCTCGGTTTTGATTTTTACCTACAGGTAAGTTTCTAATAAAGCTTAACTGTAGATTAAATAAATATCACCTAAAACATCCACGGTTTAGGAGATCGAGTCTTGTTTGGGATCTAGATGCTTCACTCGCTCATGTGCTCTGCATGAACGGCATGCCCATGCTGTTCCTTCAGAGCACTGTACTGTGGCACTGACTCACGGGAGTGACATCACGGCTTGGTCATGCAAGCAGCCGCAGTCCGTGAACTCGGAAGGAAGATCGGGTACATAGTTAGTCTGGCTGAAAAAAGACAAAAGTCCAACCATGAAAAAAAAAAACAACAACAATACACCACAATCAAGAAAGTGAAAAAAATGTCACCCAATAAACTGAAACCATGTAAAATGCAAGAGATAAAATGTTACCGTTTACAGTTTTAGGCTTACCAGCTTGTTGTGGACGAGTTATATTGATGTTCAGCAGAGCGGACAAAAAGGTTTCATATTCTGATGACTTTTCCTGATGACTAAATAAAAAGATATTGTGGTACAAATCTTCTATGTCAGGATAACTTTTCAATATTTGTTTCTTCTGCTGATCACTGCTGTCCTCCATGTTATCTATTACTATGATCATATTATCCTTCCCTGTAGACACACAAAGTAATAATAATAATAATAATAATTAAAAAAAAAAAAGTTACATTCTTCCTCCTGTATCACCCTCTTAGAGTACTGCAAGCTGTTAGGTATTTCAGCTAGCTCCTCTAATCAGTGGAGCAGGGATTGATTGTTTAGGCCTGCTCAGTGTCTAACAGGCTGCTGAACTGATTCCCCCCCACTATATTCTAGAATTATAGTGAGAGGAAGAACAGAGTGGGTAACCTGATTTTTTTAATGAAACTCTAGCCAATCCCTGGAGAGGTGTGCCCAGTTGATGGTGGGAGAGCCCATAAATAATCTGAGGCCTGAGGCAGAGGAAAAGGTTTATGGGTTCAGTTCTGCTGGAGGAGAACTCTGTGCAGGAGCTCTGGCCCTGGAGTAGAAGCGCTAGGGAAGCCTTTGTGAAGACATTGAGGTCCCAACTAGGCTTAGCTGGGGGGCCTATTTGCATGCTTAGTCCTGGAATCAATTTGGGTCAGGAGAGAGCTCACTGGAGAGAACCAGGATGGGGGAAAGTGTGTGTGCAACTGTCCTATGGTGGTGTGAGATTGCATTTCCCTCACCATGAAGAGTGATGGTGTGTAGCTTTTGGTCTCTGGGAGAATCCATAGTCAGCATCAGTATTCGAGATTGTGTGAGACATTTTTTTGTACGGTTCAGCAAGATAGGAGTCCTCAGAGGGTTCAGTTCTGGGGTATCCCTTGCTCCCTAACCACATCCAAGTTCTATGTTCTAATACTACCCTAGAAAAGGCACCCCCAGACTGTTCCTTTGAGCCAGTGGAAGAGTGAAGGAAATGCAGTGAGCCTGGCTGTGTGTGCTCCAATGGAGGAATAAGGCCACCTTCCCCAGCGGCTCCCTAGGAGGTGTGCTACACTCCTGCATGTAGAGATCATCATCATTTAATACAATCAAATATAGGCAGGTGCAGTCTGATGTTTCTATTGTAGGTGGTGCTCAACCTGAGTGGTATGCCAGCCTGAAGAGGAAGTCAAGGGAAACAGTTTCTTTATGGTTTCACGGATCAATGGAGCAGCGCTCTGGTTAGGTACACTGCAACCATGTGACCCCTGGTGGCCATATTGGGTCATCAGGGTCTTTATAAGTCCCTGCCCCAGGGCTTTGGCATGCATTTATTGCAAGTGGCTAGTGTAGGGAGAGACACCTGTTAAGGAACGTGACTAGCAGCAGGCAAAGGTTCCAGGTGAGCAGGCACAGGCTAGGGCTTGCAATCCTGGAAGGAAGCCTCCCTTCTCTGGGACCGGACTGCCAGGCCACATTCCACCCTCTAAATCAGACGCTGTCGGCATCTCTCTGTTACATCTCTGCACGGCACTGGACTGTGAGCGATTCCCTAAGTAGCGCTCTCAGGCTAGGTTTTTTGCAACGTTGGCATTCTATTCAGAACCAGTTTCAAAGTTCACTGCCATGTAATGACAACACAAACATGATGCACATTTGCAGCGCATTTCTGAAACACATGGAAAAGCATGCAGATTGCCATGCGTTCAGAAACAGACACACAGATGTGAATGGAGCCTCTTTGCTCTGTGTAAAACACACCAATTTCACTTTCAGGTCCCAATCATACAGAGTAGAGGGAGCGCATGTTTTTTTGGCTTTTTCCAGAGGCATACATAGGGCAGCCTGTTGATTTAAATACACAGTTCGGTCGCAGTTAACATGGCTTGCATGAAATTAATGGCCCAAATATACAAGCAGCCCAGTGGGAAAGTACCACACTGGGAAACATAGTTCTTTGCACCTTGTTGGATGGAGCAGGTTCAGATGCACCTACGGTGTCCGTCTCCGAGGGCAGAATGTGGCCTGGCCAGTCTGAGCCCAATGGGGAGAATTCCAATGTAGGATGGAGTGTCCCTTGCCTGTCCCTTCCAGTTCAGATCCTTTTTCAGCTACTAATCATTTTCCCTCTGTCCCTACACTATCCATTCACAAAATGTGCACCAAGCCAGGGAGCCGGGATCTTACATAGACTCTGCCAAACCCAAGATGGCCGCTAGAGTCAAGTGGGGCAGCAGCCAAGACTGCTTTCCCAGTGACCCAGGAAACCATAGAGGAGTATGTTCCTCTTAACTTCCTCTCCCTCTGCAATGCAGCTGCAGCTGAGCGCCACTTGCTGTGGAGAAAGTATACGACCTATAGTTAGGACCCAGCTACACGTGTTGGTCACATTGATAAAACATTCAGGGACCCATCTTACATGTACATGAAAAATATTGAAAATGACAACATGTTAAAGTCATAAAGCAATGCGCAAACTGTTGGCACTATATAAACGCTGTATAATAATAATAATAATATTAGAGATTTTACATCCATTTATTAAAGACGGACATTATAATATCTCTTACCAAAATGACTTTTGTACTTTTGTATCATCTGCATATCCTCTGCATCGGCCTCATCGATTTGTCCTCTCTTCTTGATGAAGTACAAGAAAGCAAAGAAGTAAAGCCCACTGTAGAATAGACCATTGTCGATAGTAAATGGTTTGACATCTAAACCAAGATCCTTGAAATTATCTGAATGAAGGAGTTCCGTTATCCAGGAAAAATCACTATTTGTTGATCTGGAGACAATCCCAAGTGAGTCATTTAACTGAAATAAAAAAACAAAGCAAAACAAAAAATGAATTAATATCGCTGTAGAAAGAATAGGTAAAGCAGAATTGCTGATTCGACAGCACTGGCTAAGGATCGACAGGGGGCATGTTGGGCCTCTGCAGAGAGACCACTGCTTTCAGTCAGAGACCAAGGATCCTACTCTGCAACAGGCTGGCAGGAGACAATTACATATTCACACTTGCTCAGATTATCACGTTCTCTGGGGCCAAGTTGGCCCAATCAATCATCAGAAATAATTCCACCTAAATTCTGAAATGTATCCACAGAAGTAGCTGAACTGGTCTCATGGTGATGCTGAGCTCCTCCATGCCTCTTTTCAATTTGGTTGCCCTTTTCTGTACTTTCTCCATTCCCCCAATGTTTTTTTTGTGAATTGGTGCCCAAAACTGAACTGCATATTCCAGATGAGGTGTTACTAATGATTTGTACTGGGGGGGGGGGGGGGGGTAATATGATATCTCTCTCTCTGGAGTCTATACCTCTCCTAATACAAGAGAGGATTTTGCTCGCTGAAACCGCACCTTGGCACTGCATGCCATTAAGCTTGTGATCTACCAGAACCCCCAGATCCTTTACTACAATTGACCCCCCCCAGATCCTTCTCCACCATTGACCCCCCAGTTGTACTCCCCTAGTATGTATGATGCATATTCTTAGCCCCCAAGTGCATAACCTTACATTTATCAACATTAAACCTCATTTGCCACATAGTTGCCCAATTACACAGAGCATTGAGAACGGCTTGTAAGTTGGAGACATCCTGTAAGGACATTATTCCCGGCACAGCTTGGTGTCATCTGCAAAGACTGAAATGGGATTTATAATCCCAGACCCTATGTTGTTTATAAATATATTAAAAAGTAAGGGTCCCACCACTGAACCTTGGGGTACCCCACTAATAACACTGAACCTTGGGGTCCCCCACTAATAACACTGAATCGTGGGGTACACCGCTAACAACCCTAGACCATTCAGAGTATGAATCATGAACCACTATTCTCTGAATACAATCTTTTAATCAGTTTTCTATCTATTTACTTACGGATTTTTCCAAGCCCATAGACTTTACCTTACACATTAGCCGTGTGTGGGAAACTCTTTTGCAAAATCCACGTATACCACGTCCACCTCCACCTCCACCCCTCTGTCCAAGTATACCACGTCCACCACCACCCCTCTGTCCAAGGTTTTGCTCACTTCCTCATAAAAAGAAATCAGATTTGTTTGACAACTTCTGTCTTTCATGAATCCATGCTGTCTGTTGCTTAAAATATTTTTTCCAGCAAAAACTCATCGAGGATCTTCCCAACTATAGAAGTTACACTAACAGGTCTATAATTACTTGGTAAAGATTTTGACCCCTTTTTAAATATTGGCACCACATTGGCCTTACACCAATCCAGTGGTACTATGCCAGTCATTAAAGAGTCCCTAAAAATTAGAAACAATGCCTTTGAAATGACAGAGCTCAATTCTTTAAGGCCCCGTGGGTGTATCCCATCCGGACCAGGGGATATTTATTCCAAATATTTTTGGCTCATATCAATTGTGAGTCAATGTGGATCAACTGGAGCTGTGTCAGTACCACACCCAATATGGACAAGAGCCCCCCCCATGCACCTTGTGTACTTGACAGCGGTATTTTGGATGCTCTCCTGCTTCTCTGCCCCTCTGCCTTCTAAGAGACATCTGGCCCGCCGATGCAACAAACAAGGACCCGAGCTAGGTAGCAATCCTCTGGTCAGCCAAAAAGACATGATTCTACCGCACTAGTGTCTTGGTTGCCCTTGAAGAAGACCACTATCTGTCAGTTCCCCCCACCACCCCAGGGAACGTTCAAGTGGCTCTGATAAGGATTGATTCCCATTGTAATGGAGCGCTCTCTGTAGGGAGTCACCTGTGCTCCTGCTGCTGATTCTCTTTATGTTAGCTTGTAAGGTACCCATTTGTTGTTGCCAGGCTTGCCGAGCCGCTTCTGACTGCCATAAGGGTAGGAATAAAATAGCTGCAGCCAGCAGGTTCCACCCCCCTTTGTGATGCGATTCTGCCTTGCTACACTGCAATATGCAATCCTTGGGGGGCTGTGCCTCTGCAGCCCGGCACCAATTCTCCTGGGCTTCCCCTTTAGCCACTTCACAGTGTGGATCTTGGGCAGCCTAGAAACTGTATAGAGGGATCTGATCACAGTTCACCCACAGGGGACAATGTGACAGCCACAATAAACCAGGGACTAATACCCAGGGACACAGACACCTTCCCACACAGCTCCCTCAGTGAGCACTAAAACACACACTAGAACTACTACCAACTGCCCGGGGAGGGGGGCACCTGGACACAGGGTAAAAAAAAAAAAAACACACCACACTCACACCAAAAAACAACCACTACAGACTACCTAGGAGCCTAGAGGATCCCCTTTGCTGGGGTCCACTGCCCTGGACCTGTACAGCACCCTACTGGAAGGACAATGTAACAATGTGCAAGGTTCCATAAACGCAGGGTACAGTGTAGATCGACAACATTACAGGCTATCCCCACATCACATCCATTCTTTGTCTGGTGTGGGGTCTGGGTGCCAGTCTTCTGAGCAGGATATCTCAGAAGTCTTATCGGTCTCCTGATCCCTCTTAGAACCATTACAAATCTGGTAAATTGTGCAGGGAGTTGCACAGAATGGACCATCACTTTCAGACACTGGACCCCAAAAAATAAATAATAATTAAAAAAAAAATCTATCTATCTATCTATCTATCTATCTATCTATCTATCTATTATCTATCTATCTATCTATCTATCTATCTATCTATCTATCTATCTATTATCTATCTATCTATCTATCTATCTATCTATCTATCATCTATCTATCTATCTATCTATCTATCTATCTATCTATCTATCTATTATCTATCTATCTATCTATCTATCTATCTATCTATCTATCTATTATCTATCTATCTATCTATCTATCTATCTATCATCTATCTATCTATCTATCTATCTATTATCTATCTATCTATCTATCTATTATCTATCTATCTATCTATCTATCTATCTACAGTTGTGTCCAAAATTATTCAACCCCCAATGCTGTAAAGGGGTTTAGGGACTATAGTGTACATTTGGAATTGTATTCAGAATCAAATCCTACAAGGACGTTGTAACTACCCAAATGCAACTAAAATGACATCAATTGTTTATGTAATACAGTAGTAAATGGTTCTTATGTGGTTTCTTCATTGCCACAATTATTCAACCCCTTAAAGACTACCACTCTGAAGAACAGAGGTTCATACAGGTGCTTTCCATCAGGTATTGAAAACACCTGTGGATGTCACCGAGCAGCAATCAAGCATAATAAGCACCAATTAGGCAGCTTTAAAATGACTGTGATACTCAGCTCCTTCTAGACATTTACTGGTGTGGTTACAAACATGGTGAAGGCAAGAGAATGGTCCAGGAAGACAAGAGAAGAGGTGATTTCTCTTCACAGGAAGGGCAATGGCTATAAGAAGATTGCAAAGATGTTAAACATACCAAGAGACACCTTAGGAAGCATCATTCGCAAATTCAAGGCAAAGGGCACTGTTGAAACGCTACCTGGTCGTGGCAGAAAGAAGATGCTGACTTTGACTGCTGTGCGCTACCTGAAGCGTAGAGTGGAGAGAAGTCCCCGTGTGACTGCTGAGGAACTGAGAAAAGATTTGTCAGATGTGGGTACAGAAGTTTCAGCCCAGACAATAAGACGCACACTGCGTAATGAAGGCCTCCGTGCCAGAACTCCCAGGCGTACCCCCTTGCTGTCTCCAAAGAATAAGAAGAGTCGACTGCAGTATGCCAAAAGCCATGTGGACAAACCACAAAAGTTGTGGGATAGTGTTCTGTGGACTGATGAAACAAAATTAGAACTGTTTGGGCCCATGGATCAACGCTATGTTTGGAGGAGGAAGAACAAGGCCTATGATGAAAAGAACACCTTGCCTACTGTGAAGCATGGTGGAGGGTCAATCATGCTTTGGGGCTGTTTTGCTTCTGCAGGTACAGGGAAGCTTCAGCGTGTGCAAGGTACCATGAATTCTCTTCAGTACCAGGAGATATTGGATGGAAACGTGATGCAGTCCGTCACACACCTGAGGCTTGGGAGACGTTGGACCTTTCAACAGGACAATGATCCCAAGCATACCTCCAAGTCCACTAGAGCATGGTTGCAGAGGAAAGGCTGGAACATTTTGGAGTGGCCATCGCAGTCACCAGACTTAAATCCGATTGAGAACCTCTGGTGGGACTTAAAGAAAGCAGTTGCAGTGCGCAAGCCTAAGAATGTGACTGAACTGGAGGCCTTTGCCCATGAAGAATGGGCGAAGATACCCGTAGATCGCTGCAAGACACTTGTGTCAAGCTATGCTTCACGTTTAAAAGCTGTTATAACTGTAAAAGGATGCTGTACTAAGTACTAAGATTGAATGTCACTTGGGGGTTGAATAAAACTGATAATGCTGTGAGCACAGAAAAGACATTTGTGGTTATTTCATTATAACTGTTATGTTATATTTGTCTGACCTACAAGTGCCTCTTTAATGTAAATGTAAGCAAGATGACTGAATGATCAAAAGCAATGTCAAACTGGCCAAAACACTCAATTTCAGTGGGGGTTGAATAATTTTGGACACAACTGTATCTATCTATCTATATCATAGCATTTGGATAATATGCAGAGAGAGAGAGAGAGAGAGAGAGATGAGAGAGAGTGGTATAATGTAACATACCAGATAAAGTAATACAGAAGTAATTTGAAGAAGTGACATAGTAACCGAAAAAGACAGGGTGAGGATTCAATAACCTGGAAATGGGATATAAAATGGTTTGCCTTGATGAAGCAGTTCATTCTGCACTCCTGTGTCCCATTTTTAGCCAACAGTGGGCTGAGGCTTACTGTAGGCTGATGTCTCTCAGCCAGTCCAGGCTGGGGAAGGAACCTGACTTTAAAGTGGGGATCCACCCAGATCTCTGGACCAGCATCTGGCTCACAGAGCCGCTGAGAGCCTGAGCCAGCTACTTCTGCCCTCTCCACAGCCCATTGGGATGAAGACCTCCATCCACCTAGAATGGACATTGTCCTATCACCAGGACTTATCAGTTTGGTCTTAGTCTGGAGTAGAACTCTTCCTGGGACTAATATTGTTCCCACCACAGACCGATATCTATAAATGTCTATACAGCTCCATATCACTGTATTTATATTAATATCAGAATGGATTAGGCACAGAGGTGGTAGTATCATAGACAATAAAGAGACTTACCTCACGTGAAAATCCATGATAAAGCTGATCAAAAAACAAAAATGTAATTGGTGAGAAGGCACAGTACTGATATAAAAGAAATTAGTACACGTTTTCTACAAGTGTAATTTTTGGGGAAAAAAACCAAACACACATACATATATGTAAATACAGTCTGTTAGTAGCAATAACAAAGAAGGTTTGCTTTTTGTTTTTTTTAGTCCCCCTGTAAGACTTCCTATAACAGGGTGACAACTCTAGTCATGCAGCAATGAAGTCACAACAGTGTTGACACCCTCTGGAAAGGGTAGTCTTGGATAGATACAGTGCATCCAGAAATTACTAACAGCGCTTAACTTTTGTCACATTTTGTTATGTTACAGCTTTATTCCAAATGGATTGAATTAATTTGTTTCCTCAACATTCTACAAACAATGTCCCATAATGACAATGTGAAAGAAGTTCATTTTGAAAACTTTTCAATTTATTAAAAATAAAAAATGAAAAAAAAACACATGTACATAAGTTTTCACAGCCTTTGCTCAATACTTTGTTGAAGCCCCTTTAGCACCAATTACAGCCTCAAGTCGTTTGGATATGGGGAACTTGGCCAATTCCCAGGCAGGAGGCCAGGCATGGTGGCCAAGGGCAACCTTTAAATATGACAGAGCCTGTGCAACAGGGGAGTCGGGTGGAAGATGGTCTAAGTCCATGGTTCAGTCGATCCTGAATACGGCTGCCAGACTCATTCACCTTTCCAACCGCTCCATCTCCGCCACCCCCCTCTGCCAATCCCTCCACTGACTTCCGATTGCGCAACGGATCAAATTTAAAATCCTAACACTGACGTACAAAGCTGTCCACCATACTGCCCCGAACTACATCACTGACCTAATATCCAAGTACCACCCAACACGCACACTCCGCTCCTCACAAGACCTCCTTCTCTCTAGTTCCCTGGTCTCCTCCTCCCATGCCCGCCTCCAGGACTTCTCCAGGGTGTCACCCATCCTCTGGAACTCCCTGCCCCAACCCATCAGATTATCACCTACTCTCCTCTCCTTTAGGCGCACCCTGAAAACCCACCTCTTCAGGGAAGCCTACCCCGCCCCCTGCTAACTTGACTGACCTCCTCCACTCTTCCTACCACTCCATCCCCCACAGCTATCTCCTCCTGTACCACCATCTCCTCCCTCCTAGATTGTAAGCTCGAAAGAGCAGGGCCCTCGATCCCCTCATGTTTTGCATTGTATTGTTATTCTGTCACATGTTCTGTCCCCCTTTGTAATGTACAGCGCTGAGTGAACTATTGGCGCTTTATAAATACTGTATAATAATAAGAGGAGGCTGGAGTGTGGAACCTGGGGATGGGGCCCCAGGGAGGAGAGCCTCTCTACAGGCTGGTTGCTGGACAGAAGGATCTTTACTGTCTACAGTCTCCTAGGGGGGGATAATCCTGTCAGACGGGAAGAAGCCAGCCCAGCATAAGGCCTGAAAGCAGCTACAAGCCATGAAACTAGTGAGTACCACGACACCCCCTTGGCCAGATAAAGGGAGAGGGCGGTCAGGTGCAAGACCCAACTAGTTCTCATCTGAGACTACTTAATTGATAGATCTTGGAATCCCTTGACAGGGATACCCTCAGAGCTTCCAAAGGCTTTTTTATGCTGTGCAAGACAACTGTGTTATTTCTACAACTAAACTGTAAAATATAGATATGTCTGCCGTGTCCTTAGGTTGGCCTGTCAGGTTGAGGGTTCCGAGAAGGAAGGGTTAACTGCTGGCTAGATTTTCCCCACTCTCTCTCAGGAGGTTACCACCCCCTGTTGGTCATGTCATATAAATATGGGATCTTCGGTGTCCCAGGAGGCCATTTGGGGAAAGACTGCCAAGATGTAGCTGTCACTCTGTCGGTCTGTACCTTCATCTGGGGGCCCCGTCGGGGTTGGGAACCTGAAAACTTCCATGAACTTTTACCTACCAATAATGGACTTACTGTCTTTTATGGATTACTGCCAAAATCATGGACTCTAAGGGATTACTTGCTACCTCTGGATTTATTGCCTAAATGGGCTCTTGCATCTAAAGGATTGCTTTGTGAACTTTGCTGCTAAATCAGCTATGACTGCCTCATGGGCACCTAGAGAACTCTACAGGAATGTGTGTGAAGATGCCATTTGAAAAACTGTTCCTGTGTTTCCCTTAGCTACCTGCCATTCCAGGCTAATTGTAATCTTTCATTTTAATAGTGTTCTTTGAATGAATGCCTACAATTCCCAGCAGCCTTAGCGGCTGTCAGCTTGTAGTTTTCAATGAACTACCATGGTGCTGTGGAGCTCTGTGATAGTTCATTGACCGCCCCTTGAAGATGTCATTCATGATGAAACTAGTAGGGCTTGCTGGATGCTGACGTCTGTGGAGAAAATTGAGTCACGAGCGCTGTAGTGAGTGTGCGGGGAACAGGAGACTGTTATACCATTTGCTGTTTTATGCTGTTATACTGGTGTCGGTGAAGACACCCTTTTTGTGAGTGTAAATCTTTATTAAATTGTTGGATACTTTTATAAACTGGCTGCACCATGATTTTCTCTTTCATTCCCAAACATGACCTCGGTGTAGAGATATAAAAAGAGAGAGTGATATAATGCTCCTGGAACCGTTATATTGAGTGGTGGATACCTACCTTATGGATGATTGTGTAGCTATTGATCATCACACCTGAGAAGTTGATTCATTGCATCTGCTCCCAGAGCAAAAAGTATTTCTTGCTGATCTAGAGATTGATCAGCATGGAGCTCTGGTGAGTTACCCAACTTTATTTTGGTGGTGGATTTTGGCACAATTTCTTTGAGAGCACCTGAATTTGAAAAGGATTTGTTTGGACATTTGAAGAAATTCAGAATTGGACATTTTTTTATATTCACAAATTTAATTATTTAAATTACTTATGCACTAAAAAATAGTTTTGCACATAATTTTGATATTTTTTGATATTAATTGAGAATAGATATATATATCTTTTGCACTAATGTTTCTACACTAAATTAGGAATAGTTTGTGGTTTTAGCGCATTCCTTTATTTAAATTATAGTTCATTGAAGCTTCCAGTCAGAATATCTGCAGGAGACCTGCATGGCACCAGTGATCCATTGATCGCTGGTGCAATGCTTTCCAGGCTTCTGCAGACAAATATTAAATGCACATTTTTTACCTGCAAAAACAATGTGCATTTATTATTTGTAGAAACATAGAAAAGTGACGACAGAAAAAAGACTGAGTGGTCCATAGAGTCTGCCCTTTTTTTGTTTTTTTTTTGTTAACTTTTTTCATCAGAGTATATATCTGTGCTTGTCCCACGCATCTTTGAAATTATTTACTGTTGACTGGCTCACTATCTCTGTTGGAAGTTTACTTCGAGCATCAACTACTCTTTCAGTAAAATAGTACTTACTGAGATTAGCTTTGAACTTTCCTCCAGTTAGTTTAAGGTCATGTCCCCGTGTTCTTGATTTTGGTTTCATGTTGAAAATCCCGCCCTCCTGAACTTTATTCACTCCCTTGATGTATTTAAAGGTTTCAGTCATCTCTCCCCTTTCCCTTCTTTCCTGCAGACTGGACATGTGAAGTTCCTGAAGTCGCTCTCGCTATGTTTTTTGCCCCAGACCTTCCACCATTTTTGTTACCTGTCTCTGGACTTGTTCTATCTTATCAATATCAAGATCTACAGAACTGGACACAGTATTCTAAATAAGGTCCAACTAAAGATCTATATAAAGGAATCAGGACCTCCTTCCTCCTGCTGGTGACCCCTCTAGTGATATAAAGATCTATATAGAGGGATCAGGACCTTCTTCCTCCTGCTGGGGATCCCTCTAGTGATATAAAGATCTATATAGAGGAATCGGGACCTACTTCCTCCTGCCGGTGACCCCTCTAGTGATAGGATCTATATAGAGGAATCAGGACCTCCTTCCTCCTGCCGGTGACCCCTCCAATGTTATAAGGATCTATATAGGGGAATCAGGATCTCCTTCCTCCTGCTGGTGACCCCTCTAGTGATATAAAGATCTATACAGAGGAATCAGGACCTCCTTCCTCCTGCTGGTGACCCCTCTAGTGATATAAAGATCTATATAGAGGGATAGGGACCTCCTTTCTCCTGCTGGTGACCCCTCTATTAATATAAATATCTATATAGAGGAATCAGGACCTCCTTCCTCGTGCTGGTGACCCCTCTAGTGATATAAAGATCTATATAGAGGGATTAGGACCTACTTCTCCTGCTGGTGACCCCTCTAGTGATATAAAGATCTATATAGAGGGATAGGGACCTCCTTCCTCCTGCTGGTGATGCCTCTAGTGATATAAAGATCTATATAGAGGGATTAGGACCTACTTCTCCTGCTGGTGACCCCTCTAGTGATATAAAGATCTATATAGAGGAATCGGGACCTCCTTCCTCCTGCTGGTGATGCCTCTAGTGATATAAAGATCTATATAGAGGAATCAGGACCTCCTTCCTCCTGCTGGTGACCCCTCCAGTGATATAAAGATCTATACAGAGTAATCAGGACCTCCTTCCTCCTGCTGGTGATGCCTCTAGTGATGCATCCTAGGATTCTATTCGCTTTCCCCACTGCCTAGCCACACTGTTTGCTCATTTTGCAATCATCTGAAATAAATACCCCCTTTTCCTTATGTCAAAAAGGTGAACTTATCCTTTTAAACTTTGTTATGGGGGAATCACACCCTTTGTCACACATTTTCATTGCATGTCCATCACTTACCTCTAATATCCGTTTATTGTATTTCTCTGTCAAGAACAAAAGAAACAAAATAATAATATGAGTCATTGTGGAAAGGTAATGAGGGGGAAGACATTTTCAGAAGCAGAGGCCCGCTTCGGAGCTACGGTAGTCTCTATGCTGCTCTGATAGGGGGCTTTATTTGAATTATGAGAATAATCCCCCTCCATTGGTACATACTCCCTACTCCCTGAGCAAACTGTTGCCACTATATAAATCCTGTATAATAATAATAAGACCTAATTTATATTATAACAGTTTTTTGGACTCATCTGCGCTCATTGTAATACTTATAACAAAGCAATGTATTTCTATATTAGAGTAAAAAATAAAAATAGTGGAATGTCTCTGTTACCTGAAGCCTCCTTTAGGATGTGGTGGATGTGTCGGAGTTTATTGGCCATTCTTCTCTCCACTGATAGAGGGTTTATTTTATGTTCAGTCAGAGATTTAATTTCTGCTTTGCTGAGTGTCAAGTGTTCACAGTCCTGGTATCTCCCCGTCATCCACCAGGCTGTAATCTGTCTCTCCAAATGTATATTCTCCACACCAGTTATCACTACTTTTAGGTTTTCTGAACCTACAGAGGAGAAAAGACTATAGATTAGACCAATGGTGTGAACCTCCTGCGCTCAGGATAACTCCCAACACAAATATAGATAATCCCGAGAAGCTGCTTACATTAAGTCATATACCAATGATCTTCAGAATTAAATTATGGAAACAATGTAGCGCTACTCGCTTGTATTCAAATAAACATGTGGACAAATAAAACACCTAGTAGATAAATATCAAATAAATGAACAAAATTGGTGTCCACTAAAGTGAAATCATGCACATCACTTAATAATACACACGTGTGAATGAGTCTAAATTCCTATAGTGAAAAATCAATCCTTCCAACTGAAAAACAATACGTGCTTTTACAAGTGAATATATACATATACATATACATCAAGAGTGTGCATTAACATATATTTGTACCTAAACATACCCCATATAGTGAATAAGTCAAAAATTGTGCATATATGTGAACTCAATAAGTGCAACTGCACACAAACAACATATATTTCCGTGCGTATAAAGTCCAAATAAGAATGATCACACTCAGGTGAACAAAAACACCCGTGCTGGTATTTGTGTGCAAAAGTGGGTTGATAGTTGAGCAGAAGATCATCCGAACACCGGCTGAATCAGCCTCTCACCTTAAAGATTCGACCCTTGCGAGTCAAAACGCGTTGGAAGTCACATGGTATTGTGATGCAACGCGTCGGCCCAACGTAGTGACGCACTTCCGGCGTGGTGGCCATCTTGGTACACCTTTGTACACCCTTGTACAGCCATGCATATTACATCCAAAGGCGTGTGGTTGGAGCCCTGAATTTTACTGTTTTGATGTAAGTGCGCATTTTATTTGTTATTATACTTGCCAATAAACATACTACACAATAGAAGCTTGTGTTTTATGTTCCATATGAGTTGTTAGCGCAACATTTGATCTTGCTTGGAGAAGGAGCCATTATTGAAGTGCTGATCCCTGGAGGGAGATTTATATTAAGTGGGAGCAGTCATTTGGAGTGATACTTACCTGGAGGATCTGTGAGAGGGATCCTTTTAAACTTTTTGACTCGCAAGGGTCGAATCTTTAAGGTGAATTTTGTTTTGTATCAATAAAACAGATTATAAAAAAAACCCACACAACCATATAATTTACTGCTTTTTATAAAGTGATAAAATTCTATTGAGCAGAATTAAGCTCAGCCTATTGGTTCCACCATTCACAACAGTCCAAGTTTCTGATGTGGCCCCTTGACAAAATTCCCTACCTCTAGATTAGACAATATGTCTAAATAAATAAAATAAACATATGGTAATGCAATTCATTGTTGTCAACAGACGGTAAAGCAGAATACAAGCTTTCAATGTTAAATATATTTTGGTGCCATATATCCTGAATATAGTAGATTGTACACTCAGACTGTAATGTGTATGTCTGGCTGTACATGCCATTCACAAATATTTTGCAGCACTTTTATTCCTTTCAGTCTGCAATCTTATGTATTCATATTCCCCAGCACAATGCCCCATACCATGGATATATTATTAAATGTCTTCTTCTTTGAGAGCCGACAACTGATACTTTGCACAGCTGCTGGCTCTCAGCTCCAGCAGTCAGGGTCCACTGATGACCGGTAGCCAATTAAAGTGGCTCCTGATCATGTGACCATTATGTCAGCTATGACTTGGTTATCACATGCAGCCTAGGAGCTCCACTGATAAAATGAAAGCGGATAGCCAGCAGATGAACACTGCCATTTTATTTACAACACAAATAGTATGTTATATGCATCTGAGATAAAAGGCTCATAGAGGACTTAAAGGGGTCACAGTATGCAAAATGACCTTCTTTACTGAGTGTTCAACTGAGTGAGCAGTTAGTAAAGTAGTTAGTAAAGTAGTTAATTTTGCATGCTGTGGCTTCTTTTTAAGTCTGGAGTACGTCTCTCTTCTTGGATGCATTTTATAGAATATCTCCCAATCTGTCTCTCTTTCACACATTAGTCATAGGTATAGGTATGGTTAAGTTAAAACAAAATTATGCAATTACATTAGGTCTGGACATCTAAGCAACAACTTCTAGCAGGGTAGAATTTGGGGAGGAAGGGGGGGGTGGGAGAAGAGAACAGTCTTCTCATATGGGGCCCAAGCCCCAGCAGATTAGTGGAGGGGAAGCCCAAGCCAAGCAGTGTCTGCCTTTGGCCTTTTCCTCGTGCCCCCAAATCTCCATCATGCCTCAGCAGGCACATCTCACCAGTTGAGGGGGGCTCCTCTCTTCCTCACACAAATGACCACTGCACTGTGGCTAATGCAGCTGCTGAAACTGGGGCGACACTTAAGAAGGAGAAAAGATAGCAGCTGGGCTTCCATCTCCAGCCATGATGCAAGAGGCTGACATGTTCACTGTCCTGACCTGCCACTGCATAATGCCATGCCACTGCATAGCACCCTAATCTGCTACTACACACTGCCCACTGCTCTGCCTTGTACTACACACTGCCCTGCCACTACATATTGCTGTCCTGTCACTACATATTGCTGCCCTGTCACTACATACTGCTCAAAAAGAGCAAGCTGAAAAGAGCCACTTTCTTGTGGATTCAAAAATATTTTGAAAGCATGGAAGGAGAAGGCACTATCTCTTTCTCTTCTCTTCCCGATATATACCTGGAGCAATAGGGAGAAAACATATAGAGCCTATTGAAGGGAGGACCCATATCCTGGATTTACCCATAACAGCATTACCAGGAGTAAGGAGGTGAACCACCCAGTCTGCTTTCTACAAAGGAACACATCAGAGTAAACCCACGCTTTTTGGCCCAGTAGTCCCTTAGCACAGACTATCTGGATTGTATGAGCAGTCTGTTACAGCATATTGAGCAAGCCGCAAGTATGATGGGATTCACATTTGATTGAATTCACTCATGAATTGGACATTTATATGTATTATTTTCTAATCATTATCTTGATATTAATGTTGGTTTATATTGTTTGCATTTTTTTCAATATTCTTTTCACTACCAAGCAATTTAATGAATTGCTATAAGCAGTTCATCATTCACATCTTTTATATATAGATACACATTCATTTAAGGGGCGCGGCACCAAGGTGCAGGAACTCCCCCTTCTTAGTCACTTCTTGTCTACAACCCCCCCACACCCACCTCCAAGTACCACCCCTTTTAGAAAATACATATCCAAGTATCATGCTGTGGTGCTAAGTATTTTGTATACATTCAATGCTGGAGGTGCAGAGACTGCGTTCCCCCATGTAACCGCTGAAAAAAATCCCTGGTAACAGGGATTATGGGATGCCCAACTTGACAATCAATGCATACGGACAACTTCCTTCCTATATACAGAAAAAAGATCCTGGTCTGTTTGATTTGAATTAGGTCAGTCTTTACGGATCAGTAGCAAAAGCCCCTTACAGGCTAGGGCCATTCAGCCCCACTGAAAGTTAGCACAGGGTGCTGCAAACTACATTGGGAAGTATCTCCTCTTCCCTGTAGAGCTGCTCCCAGCTCCACAGCCTACAGACACTACCAGCCCTCTTGACTGCTCTGAAGGTCTCTCAGGACAAGGATAAAGGATTAAGAACAGCGCTGTACTTTGACAGCTTGCTGCATGTGGTAGTCGCTCCCCTTGTGAATCCCTGAGTGTGCTGATGTACTCACTCTGTCCTCCTTGCTCCCAGGCAATGATCCTGTTCATACCGTGATGCTGAATGGATCCTCCTGAGCCAACCCAAGCCCAGGGTGGAGGCCAAGCCCCTCCTAGACCTAGGGACCTCCGCCCAGGTCACTAACAGCCTCCTCAGCACTCCATCTTCCACCCGGCTCCACTGCTAGCTGACTGTCCCATATTTAAGAATTAGCATTACCACACTATCAGGGCCTTCAAGCCTGGGATTGGTCAGACTCCCATAAACATGCAGATTTAGGTTTCCGCCCCTTCTGCCCACTGACTTCTGGAAGCTGCCATGGTCCTCCAGAACCAGTTGGAGGCTATAGAGGCCCATCCTGCTGAATCACCCAACCTGACCTGCAGTAACAAGACTCAATAACAGACTCACACAGATCTCTTAGATAGTAAGCTCCAAAGAGCAGGGCCCTCCTAACCCTCTTATATTGAACTGTATTGTTGCTGTATTGTCTCCTGTTATATTGTAAAGCGCTGAGCAAACTGTTGGCGCCATATAAATCCTGTATAATAATAATAATAAAATACAGAGTCACACCATAATAAATGTACCTATGCTAACACTAGTAGCACACTAGAGGGTGCTACACCTGTGATGTACGATAAAAGAAATGTATATTTAGCTGAGAAACAGAGTGATAAGAAATCTCTATATACAATGTGATCTGATCTGTAGTCTACAAAACAGAGCCATTCAGAGTGGATCCAGAATCTAGCAGATCTCTTTCTCATCGGTGACTCAGTGTGACTCTTACCCAGTTTTGCTCGGCTGTAATCCAGGAAATCCTTCAGATCAGTCAGGTCTAGCAGAGGGTCCCACGAAGAACATAAGAGATGCAAAGTAACGATGGAGGATTCATAAACCAAAGATTTCCAGACATCTTCTGCAAGGTGAGAAATGTAGCAGCACACAGTAACATACTGAAAGGATGACGTCTCTGATAAGGTCTTTACTAGCCATGTTACGTCGGTGTTGTGGTTCTGAGTGAAGACAGTCAGGCACTCTCTACACTCCTTCCCACTCGCTGTATCACTGAAACACAAGAGGAGGAAAAGTAGTAAGAAGTTCATTTTTTATTCATGGATATAAATATAAAAGTGATATAAAGAAATGATGTATATGGATTCTGAAAGACATTCAGGACTGACAGCCGTTTGTACCATTCCTGTCTAATAATAAAAGTGAGGAGCACCGATACTGAATACCATGGGGGCACTCATGGGCCAATGCCTAGGGAGCCACCAGATCTTAGAATTGGCCATTTGTCATATTTTATAATTCTTATTAATTTGTTTCCCTTTTTTGTTCTCCTCTGGAGAATTTGGGTAAATTCAGTAAGATAATCTCTCATGGAGATGTTCAGAGGAGTCAAAAGACTCATTACAGTTCAAGAAGCGTGAAAAACAATATATCAACTTACAATTAAGCAAAGGAGACAGATAACAGGAAGCAGAAACTACACCCCCTATCCATGGTGATCCCAGCTGTCACCCAGAGTTGGTTGTGGGCAGCTCAGTGGATTGCTGTAGGAAAGTCCTGGATTGTTTCTTGGATACACAGAATATAACTGGATATAACATTTATAGGGAAAGTTGATCCAGGGAATATCCGATTGCCTCTCGGGGGATCAGGAAGGAATATTTTTTTCCCTGCAGGAGCAAATTGGATCGTGCTTTGCTGGGTTTTTGCCTTCCTCTGGATCAACTGTGGGTGTAGGATTATAATTTTTTTTTTTTTAATGGTTGAACTGGATGGAGTTTTTTCTTTTTTTCAGCCAGACTATCTATGTGACAGTGATAATGCAGAGGAAGCTGCTATCGGCATTCTTACCGACCTGCGGCAGAGGCTCGGGCTGTCAAACAGCTCCAGCGGCTGCTTCCAAGGTTCTCTCCTACCCACAGAAACGACAATGTGTTTCCAGGGTACCACCCTCCTTCTGAAGCTTGATGTCAGGAATGGACTTGCCAATAATGGTGGGACTCACCTGCCTTGTGGGCTGCAGTACCAGGGCTGGCCAGCGGGTGCTCTCAGCAATCAGAGACTCAACCCTGCAGTCAGCCAAACACCTGAAGCTGATTACGGGGGTTGTATTTAAGGGATGGCCAGACTCACAGTCAGGGCCTTGGTGTGTGTTTTTCCATGGGCCCCTGTATCTTGTATCCTGTATTCCTGTTCCTGTTTCTGTCTGACTTGTTGCCGACCCTGCCTGATCCTGACCTCTGCTGACTTCTCCTGTTTGATCCCTGGCTTGTGACCCTGACCATTCTCTGCCTGACCCTCTGCACCGCGCCGCCCGTGAGTTACTGAACCCAGCTTGTGACCCCGACCACTCTCCCGCCTGTTCCTGGTACTCCGTTTACCCGTTTGCTACTGACCCGGCCTGCCTGACGACCCTTGCATTGTATGTATTGTTATCTGTGGGTGGTTTGGTTTGGTTTGTTTGCACTGTGTTTAGGTTTAGTATTGCACTGCGTTTTGTATTGTTAGTCTTAATAAATTATATTGTTTATAACATATCTGAAGCCTGCGTTTCCCTGTGTCAGTCCACACACCTCTGGTCATACCCTGATTACTGACACTTGACATATATCATCACTACTGGGCTTATAAAAGGAGTGTTATGTAGCCAGTGCCAGGACAAGGTCACCCAGCGCCAAGGGCAAAGATGTCAAACAGCACTCCCTCCCCCACCCTCCGATTCATAATATGCAAGCTTTGGGGATCCTATGCCCACCAGTCACTCACTTGTCAAAATCATTGCTCCTGTCAGCCTGGTAACAGAAGGAAGGCGCCCTCATCCCTACATTGTGCCCAGGGTAGTCGCCCCTCCTTCCCATCCCTTGTCCTGGCCACAGAAAGTGGGGGAGGATCTGGATGGATGAACCCGCCATACATATTGCTATGAAAACTATAACCAAAAGCAAATAATTGTCAATAATCAAATACAATGTAACTTGTTAGAAACAGACATAAAACAAAGCCAACTGAGCACAATACAATAAGCACCTGGGGCAATACTATACATTTAGAAAGTTTATTTTCCATAATGGGTGATGGTGACTTTTGTGGAGAAAGAACAACAGACAGTATTTTAACCGTTTCAATACCGTGTGATTTTACACCTTCCTGCCCAGGCCATTTTTCAGGTTTCAGCGCTCTCACACTTTGAATGACAATTGCGCGGTCATACAACACTGTACCCAAACTAAAATTTTATCATTTTCTTCACACAACTAGAGCTTTCTTTTGGTGGTATTTAATCACCGCTGGGGTTTTTATTTTTTGCTAAATTAACAAAAAAAGACCAAAAATTTTGAAAAAAAAACACATTTTTCTTTGTTTCTGTTATAAAAGTTTACAAATAAATAATTGTTCTTCATAAATTTAGGCTGAGATGTATTCTGCTACATGTCTTTGGTGAAAATAACCCAAATTAGGATGTATTATTTAGTTTGTAGGAAAGTTATAGAGTTCACAAACTATGGTATAGATCTGAATATTGATCAATCCTGAAGTACTGACGGCCAATCTAATTTCTTGAGGTCCAAGAATGTCAGAACAGTACAGATATCCCCCAAATGTCAGGACAGTACAGATATCCCCCAAATGTCAGAACAGTACAGATATCCCCCAAATGTCAGGACAGTACAGATATCCCCCAAATGTCAGAACAGTACAGATATCCCCCAAATGTCAGAACAGTACAGATATCCCCCAAATGTCAGGACAGTACAGATATCCCCCAAATGTCAGAACAGTACAGATATCCCCCAAATGTCAGGACAGTACAGATATCCCACAAATGACCCCTTTTTGCAGAGTAGACAGTCCGACGTACTTCATAAGAGGAATGGCGAGTTTTTTGAAGTTGTATTTTTCTGTCATAATTTTTCCGAAAATGAAAAAATGAAAAAAATTATTTTCACTATTTTTTTTTTTACATACTGTCACCAGTGCAGTACAGCGTCATCATATAACTGGCATGGCGGTGAACAGGGACACTGACTGGTGACAGTATGAAAAAAAAAAATATATATATTTTTTTATTTTTTTTTATTTTTTTATTATATTTAATTTTTTATTACATTTTTTTTTTTTTTTTTTAAGATTTTTTTTCATACTTTACTATGACCAAAATAGTACAATGTTACCATAGTAACATTGTACTACTTTGGGGAAGTGATCAGTATTTTTTTTTTTTTTTTTTTACACAATTTGCTTATAGCAAAGAATTACTTTGCTATAAGCAAGCATTTACCTGAATGAAATCGATTCATTCAGCTTTTTTTTTTTTTTTTTTTTTTTTTTGTGCTTAGCTGTGATTTGGTCACAGCTAATCACATGACATGTGCATGTGATTAGCTGTGACCATTCATAGCTAGGCACTAGTATACAATGGATGGCATCATGAATGAAGCCATCCATGTATACAACTGTCATGTGACCTGCTGTGATTGGTCACAGCAGGTCACATGGTACCAGCAACGGGAGCCGGTACTCGGATCTGTCATCGGCCGTGTCCGAGGTGCACGGCCGCCGACAGATCGCACTGCTGCGCCGCTCTGCATTAGCGCAAACGGCGCATGTGCGGGAGCACGCCAAATGGCGTGCACCCGGAATGAAGAGGCACATCTGAAGCCGCCAAACGGCCATTGGCTGGGCGGCTAATGGTTAAATGGTCTGGAGTGGCCCTAGGAAAGCTAGAATACATTTTTTGGAATACTGCAATAATGATACCTTGGGTCTGGCCTTTACGTATGTAGTGGATGAGCAAACGTTAATATTTTTGAATCTGAAACTTACCCCTGATGAACAGAATTATTACTACAACCCATTTCAAGCCCACTGGTGGTAGTTCACATCTCCACAACATGGAGTCAGCCAAAGCAACATCTTAATAAATTGATTTAGAGAGATACAATACTTAGTAAGCTGATTATTGAAGCTTTTGAAAGTATTTTAAGGGCATCCCACTGGATAGAAGAGTTAGAGAAATATGGAGAGAGAGAATCCAAGCAAGTTCGGTTCATTACGCAGTTCAACCGTAATCACAGAGCTATCAAAAAGAGGAATTGCTTCATTTTGCAACAGGACCCTAAACTTGGACCTGTACTAATGGAAATAGTTCAATATCATTTTAAAGAAAGCCTGAAATATTAAGAATACAAAATTGCTACAAGTTAATAAGTGGGACATACCTCATGCAACAAGAACAATTTGTTTGACAAAAGAAAAAACATTTAAAAAAGGCACAAAAAATTAAGTACTTAAAGTGTTACTAAACCCTGGACCCCTCATTCACTATATCCACTCTCCCCGGACCCTGCATTCACTATATCCACTCTCCCCGGACCCTGCATTCACTATATCCACTCTCCCCGGACCCTGCATTCACTATATCCGCTCTCCCCGGACCCTGCATTCAGTATATCCGCTCTCCCCAGACCCCGCATTCACTATATCCGCTCTCCCCGGACCCCGCATTCATTATATCCACTCTCCCCGGACCCCGCATTCACTATATCCGCTCTTCCCAGACCCTGCATTCACTATATCCGCTCTCCCCGGACCCTGCATTCACTATATCCGCTCTCCCCGGACCCCGCATTCACTATATCTGCTCTCCCCGGACCCCGCATTCACTATATCCGCTCTCCCCGGACCCTGCATTCACTATATCCGCTCTCCCCGGACCCCGCATTCACTATATCCGCTCTCCCCAGACCCCGCATTCACTATATCCGCTCTCCCCGGACCCTGCATTCACTATATCCGCTCTCCCCAGACCCCGCATTCACTATATCCGCTCTCCCCGGACCCTGCATTCACTTTATCCGCTCTCCCCGGATCCTGCATTCACTATATCCGCTCTCCCCGGACCATGCATTCACTATATCCGCTCTCCCCGGACCCTGCATTCACTATATCCACTCTCTCCGGACCCTGCATTCACTATATCCGCTCTCCCGGGACCCTGCATTCACTATATCCGCTCTCCACGGACCCCGCATTCACTATATCCGCTCTCTCCGGACCCCGCATTCACTATATCCGCTCTCCCCAGACCCTGCATTCACTATATCCGCTCTCCCCGGACCCCGCATTCACTATATCCGCTCTCCCTAGACCCCACATTCACTATATCCGCTCTCCCAAAGTACACAGAACATGGAAATGCAATTATTTTAGTAAATATAAACTGCTAAATACCTTTTCTCATCAGCAGTAGATTAACTCCCATTAGTGAGTCCACCCCTCACATTTTTGTAAATATTTAATTCTCTCTTTCCATGTGACAACACTGAAGAAATGACACTTTGCTACAATGTGACGTAGTCAGTGTACAGCTTGTATAACATGTAAATTTGCTGTCCCCTCAAAACAACTCAACACACCACCATTCATGTCTAAACCGCTGGCACAAAAGTGAGTCCACCCCTAAGTGAAAATGTCCAAATTGGGCCCAATTAGCCATTTTCCCTCCCCGGTGTCATGTGACTCATTAGTGTTACAAGGTCTCAGGTGTGAATGAGAAGCAGGTGTGTTAAATTGGTGTTATCGCTCTCAGTGTTTCATACTGGTCACTGGAAGTTCAACATGGCACCTCATGGCAAAGAACTCTCTAAGGATCTGAAAAAAAGAATTGTTGCTCTACTTAAAGATGGCCTAGGCTATAAGAAGATTGCCAAGACCCTGAAATTGAGCTGCAGCACGGTGGCCAAGACCAGACAGCGCTTTAACAGGACAGGTTCCACTCAGAACAGGCCTCGCCATGGTCCACCAAAGAAGTTGAGTGCACGTGCTCAGCGTCATATCCAGAGGTTGTCTTTGGGAAATAGATGTATGTGTGCTGCCAGCATTGCTGCAGAGGTTGAAGGGGTGGGGGGTCAGCCTGTCAGAGCTCAGACCATATGCCGCACACTGCATCACATTGGTCTGCATGGTTGTCATCCCAGAAGGAAGCCTCTTCTAAAGATGATGCACAAAAAAGCCCGCAAACAGTTTGCTGAAGACAAGCAGACTAAGGACATGGATTACTGGAACCATGTCCTGTGGTCTGATGACACCAAGATAAACTGATTTGGTTCAGATGGTGTCAGGCGTGTGTGGCGGCAAGCAGGTGAGGAGTACAAAGACAAGTGTGTCTTGCCTACAGTCAATCATGGTGGTGGGAGTGTCATGGTCTGGGGCTGCATGAGTGCTGCCGGCACTGGGGAGCTACAGTTCACTGAGGGAACTGTGACGGGAGTCACTTTGGGTGGGGGGGCTCAATACAGCCCCCTTGAGAGAGGTGGGTAGACCCCTGTCTTAGCACCCCATATCCCTCTTATGTGTAAGTCACCCTGTGCCTGTTAGGGGTACAGGGTGGAATGTCCTGCTATTGTGTAGACATGTATAGGTGGGGGTTTCTCATTGTTTAATGCCAGGTGGTTGTATCCCATTGTTCTATTGTGTGTCTTGCTTGGGAGCAAACTATTATGGGATGTATATGTTTGTGTATTGGCTTGGTGGGGGGTGTCTGCTGTGTGTCTCTTGTTACTAAATGTATTGCCCCGCCCTGTGTATATATCTTGTATCTGTGTTAAAATAAAGCAGTCTATCTCCTGGTTTACTTCAAGTCTGGTGCTGTCTCCTCTTGTATGGTCAGCGGTGGTGTCCGTGGATCTGTGTTCGGACAGGGAAGCGGGAGTCTAATGGAAATACCCTAGTGCAGTCGGGGTCCGATTCCGTTAAAGGAACCATGAATGCCAACATGTACTGTGACATACTGAAGCACAGCATGATCCCCTCCCTTCGGAGACTGGGCTGCAGGGCAATATTCCAACATGATAACGACCCCAAACACACCTCTAAGATGACCACTGCCTTGCTAAAGAAGCTGAGGGTAAAGGTTATGGACTGGCCAAGCATGTCTCCAGACCTAAACCCTATTGAGCATCTGTGGGGCATCCTCAAACGGAAGCTGGAGGAGCACAAGGTCTCCAACATCCAACAGCTCTGTGATGTCGTCATGGAGGAGTGGAAGAGGACTCCAGTGGTAACCTGTGAAGCTTTGGTGAACTCCATGCCCAAGAAGGTTAAGGCAGTGCTGGAAAATAATTTGAGGGGTGTACTGTATACAGCAGTCTTGTGACTTCTATCAGTATATAATAATAAAGGTGCAGCGCTAAAATTGATGAGTGTATAACAAATATATATACAAGCTCCCAAAATTACAGTGAATGGGTGGTGACAGTTCGTGGCTAGCTCAGAAGATGGTAGTGACTTTTCTGATTCAGTGATCCGGTGACAAATAGCGAAAATGCGCACTCACCAGATGCGTATTTTCAATACGCCTGTGTAAAATATATCCCCCTCATGGGATGGGATGAACGAATCGGACCACCAGATGGTTAGACCTTCTCAGACTCTTAGCTGGCAATAGGTAGGATTTGGTGAGCTGTATTGTGGAAGAATGTGACCTTTCCTGTGATGACAGCTAGAAACAGGACGGACTGTACGTTTGGAGAGGATGATCTTTCCTCAGAGCTTGTGCATCTCCATGTGCTGGCATCCATCTTATGGAGATGGATGCCAGAATGCATGAACACCAAACTCCATTAACCGCTTCCTGTCCGCCCTATAGCAGAAATACTGCTAAAGGGTGGCAGGGGTACGCAAAATCATGTATATATACACATGTGATTTTGCAGTTACGGGTAGGGGGTGAGCCATTCGCAGCCTCGGCTGTCAATCACTGAATCCCAGCCGGTCATTACTCACTGGCTCCCGGTGATCACCGAGTATCTCTGACAGGGAGAGACCTGTATGTAAACAATGTCAGTGCGCTTCATTAGCACTGATCACTGTATTGGTGTCACTGGGATGTCAGTGACACCAAGTCAGTTCCCCCCCCCCCCAGTGTCAGAATGCCCGCCGCAGTCCCGCTATAAGTTGCTGATCGCCGCCATTACTAGTAAAAAAAAAAAAAAAAATCACAGTCTATATACCGCCATTTGCAGACGCTATAAATTTCACACAAAGCAATCAATACACATATATTGGGATTTATTTTTAGCAAAGACATGGAGCAGAATACAATTTATGACAAAATTAGATTTTTTTATTTTTTTTTACTGGACATGTTTAATAGCAAAAAGTAAAACAATATTTTTTTTTCTCAAAATTGTCAGACTTTTTTTTTATAGCGCAAAAAATAAAAAATGTTCAGGCGATCAAATACCACAGAAAGAAAGCTCTATTTGTGAGAAAAAAAAGGACGTAAATTTCATTTGGGTGCAGCGTTGCATGACCGCGCAATTGTCAGGTAAAGTAACGCAGCGCCGCAACACAAAAAATGGCCTGGTCAGGAAGGGGGGGGGGGGAATTCTCATGAGGGCGAGGGGTTAAACACACGTGTAAAACATGGCTTTGGGCACATTAAAGTTGCATTTTCCTCCCCTGGAGCAACGGATTCCAGGGGAGGAGATAAATACACACACTGCTCATATTGCTGAATGGAGCCTTCGGCTGGCCATACACTATACAGTTTTCTTTAGAAAATTACTTTATATTTACCAAAAACCATATAATATGAGGTCAAACCTAAACAAAACTTTCAATTGTAACCAATTAGGCGGGCCCTTTCACTGCACAGTTGAAGGTAAATCTAAAGAAAATTGGGCAGAAAATTGTATAGTGTATGGCCAGCCTTCTGTTCACATCTCTCTCCCGGATGGCCATGGATTCCTGAACAAGACGAGTTGTACACATGGGAAGGACAGCAGCCGGTGATATTGTGTCATAGTCCTGGAACCCCCTCTATGAGACATAACAAGTTTTCGGCTAGGTTCACACCTATGTAGCTTGCATTTGATCCGTTTCTGCAGTGCGTTTTGCGTCTTTTGCAGATGCATTTTTTTTTAAAAAATTTTTTAATGTATTTTCCTTTTTTTCCTTTTCTTGGCTAACTTGTTGCCAGGCAGATTAAAAACACAAAACGCATCAAAAAAACACACTACATGCATTTCTGCAGCGTCTCCATTGAAGTCTATTGAACCAAAACGCAATGTTTTGCATTTTAAAAAAGTCCCAGACCCTTTCTAAAAAACGCAGCGGGTGAAAACGCGAAGAGGCGGACGTGTCCCCATAGGAAATCATGTTAAATGGACCGCTGTGCGTTTCCGCAAAACGCTTAGGTGTGAACGTAGCAGGGGCGGACTGACCATTTGGAAACTCGGGCACTGCCTGAGGGCCCGGGGTCAGTAGGGGGCCCCATGAGATGCCCCTGGTACCTTTTTCATAGGCTTTTTTGAGTTTGGGCAAGGACACAGGGGCCCCATGATCCCCTATGTCCTGGGGGCCCCATGAGTTGTCAGTCCGCCCCTTGAATGTAGCCTTAAAGTTGCTGTGGCTTTTGTGGGAAGAATGAACACTACATTACATTCAGATCTATTATAATTGGACGGATCTCTGTTTGGACTTTTAAAGTGTACACAGATATCTGTGCCTAGGCACCCCAAAAGGCCAGTTGTGGGGGGAGGGGGGGTGACAGGATCTCTTTATACATATCACCTATAAGATCCCCCTCACTGCTCTCAGCTCTTGGACCCAGGCATTGTATAGCTGAGCAAGGAAGTCTCACTCCTTCTGCAGCATTCTCCATTGAAATCTCTTCCTTGGTCCCTCCATCTCCCCCATCCTTCAGGATCCTGATGAAATAGATGAATGCCAACTTTATTTTCCCCAAAAAATGACTCAAATAATAAATAACAGCTTAGACCGTACCTTTGCTGCATGTTGCTGGCTCGTCTCCAGATCCTCAGATCTCCTCTCTGTAGATTTGCTTCCTATCCTGAGACACAGCGTTCTATCCTGCTACTCCTCATCCAGACACTGCAGGAGCTGAGTCATTGGAGTCCCCTCTGCAGGCCTTCAGACTCTAGAAATGAAATCATCACATATGCAGAGCTGATGCTGGGAGGATTGGATGGATCACATTGCCATCACATGGGGAGTTGTTAACCCATTTAGAAAGATGTGAAATAAAATCATATATATATGGTTTTTTTATTTTCACTTTTTGTTTATTTTACACGCACACATATACAGTATATTGCCAAAAGTATTGGGACTCCACTCCCCACCCTCCAAATCTACTGGATTCAGGTGTTCCAATCCCCTCCATGGACACAGGTGTATACAATCCATCCCCTAGGCATGCAGACTGCTTCTACAAACATTGCTGAAAGAATGGGTCGCTCTCAGGAGCTCAGTGACTCTAATGCAGGCCATAGACGGGGAGAACACCGGCCGATTAAAAAAAAAAACCGAATTGGTCGTTCAATAGGCCGACGTTACCACCAACGTTAAAAAAATCAGCCGATTTTCATCCCGTCTACAGCCGGCATTTAATTACTTCTGTCACTGCAGAGAGCTCCACTATTATATTTGACATGAAAAAGTCTTGCGGTTGCAACATTGTATCTATTTATATCCATTTCGGATACAGATGTTTTTATTTGGATAAAAATAGATACATTGTTGCAACCGCAAGACTTTTTCATGTCAAATATAACTGCGGACTGGAATTCTTCTTTTTCTTCTTTTTCTTTTTCTTCTTCTTGCAGGTCACGACTCATGCACAGATTTTTTATCGGTGAAAAGATCGGCCGATTTGCCCATCGTTGTCGGGAAAATCGGCCAATCAGCAAAATCGGACAATTTATTTCCAACTTCACCGATAAAAAAAAATGTGATAAAACCCCAAAAAATGGCCAACCAATTAACCCATTAACGGTGTGAAAATCGTCCAATTTTTTTTTCAGCCGAAAAATCGTCTGATTTTCGATCCGTCTATGGCCTGCACAAGCGTTGTCCCGTGATAGGTGGCCACCTGTGCAATAAGTCCATCCGTGATATTTCCTGGCTACTAAATATTCCACGCTCAGTCTCCCCCCCCCCAGTGTCAGAATGCCCGCTATAAAAAAATAACAAAATCCCAGTATCTATACCGCCATTTGTAAACAATGTAACTTTCACTAAAGTGTAAAAAATCTTCCTGCGCTCAATGGAATGATTAATATTATACAGCTGCTGTCACTTAACTAATACCAACAAGTCCAAACAAAAAGAAAAAAATAGTGAAGCGCTTATATCTCATGAATAAAAAAAATAAAAGTGCATTCAAAAAAGGATTATTATAAATCTGATATTCTTTTGTGACAAATCTATATAATAAACACTAATATCTCCCTCTGGTGGGAGAAAAAAATAGTGCAACCAAATGTAATTAAGCTTTAGTGATTCAACACACACTATAAAGAGACCTATTATACCGTGCATATAATTAAAAATTTCAATACATAACCAAATGTGAATAAATTAGTGAATATAAAATTAATTATCCACATAAATTAGTGCCTAATTCATACACATTTCATATACATCATAAGTGAAAAAAAGAAAAATGTCCATGCATGTGACTCTGTGCTTTTTGAAAAACACACGTGATCTCCACTTCTAGGTGCAAATAATCTCCTCCAAATGGCAGCAATGCCTGCTCACCTCCCCTCCTTGACCCACACAGGGCCCCAAAGCAGTTTCCACCTCAATGGTGTATCTCCTCTGGCAGACTCCTTATTCCTCCTCCTCTCTTTTAATAAGACTCATAGAAAGACATAAAACAGTACTTGATTGTGGTGGCTGCGTCCGTTTTAGTTTTTCAGGCTATACACATTTTCCTTTTAAAAATCCATCATTCTATACTTCAGCTTGCATGGGACAGACTTCATTTGATGACAAACAAGACTGCAAATCTAAACTAGGTTCAGGTCCCGGGCAGCCTCTTCTCTCTCCTCACCGTCCGAGCTCCGCACACTGCACTGGACTGAACGCTGGGGCAAGTTCAGAGAGAAGTGCTCAGAGGGATTGTCACATCTGATTTTGAAGTATATTACAAGGCAGGTCACCTCACAAGAGTGGTTGACTGGTGTCGCCATAGCAGTATTAAACAATGGAGAGACTTAGAACAGTACAGAAATGCACAGTGTTGTACTGCATACAAAGGAAAGCTTTGCCTGTTTCAGCAATAAGTGTGAAACAAAAGCTATCTTGTGGCAGAGCGGCCAACTATTTCCCATTAAGTGTTACCCCTTCACCTACATGCCCGTGGGTCCAGTCACCATCAGGAGATATGGCAAAGTGGCATCTAGTCAGGAACCACTGCAACACCATGTTTACGGTCTTTTCAACATTTGTGTGATCTTTCCCAGCTGAAGGGCAGGCGGAAGGTGTCTTTGTCACAAATGGCCTAGCCTAGTACAATTCGGCATTGGGTCAGTCACCTTTTGGCATGCCAGTCCCTAAAGATCCTACAGAGTCTCTTACTCACTGTGACCCCTGTTCTGGAAGCATATTAGCTGCAAAAAGCATGGAAATGTTTTGACTGAGTTGTGTTTCATAGATTCTGGAAAGCTTTGGAGGTCGGTGGTTCTGAGGACTCACCTCCTGAGATCATTGAGGAGAAGAGGGAAAAATAGCTGCACTATCACTGTTACTAAATTGTAGGATATATTGCTTCTGTGGTTATGTGGAGACAATAAATAGACAATTGAATTGCACATGCTGGTAGAGGCATGACCATTTGGGAAAAAGTGGTGGCTGGATACTTGCCACTATCGTGCAGCACAGACCATGATCTTGAGGATGTGGTCTGACTGCTGCAATTGGAGGATCTGCTTTGTCAACAGTTCTGAGAGCTGGCTTAGAGATGCTGGACATGGGGGTTTAGGGTAATTTTTTTGTTATGGTTCAGCAGCTGTGAAAGAGACACAGGCTTGGTCTAGTATGCTGTGGGAGATGGCGGAAGGGTTTAGAAGACCAACGGTGAGGTTCAAGCCTACACTTGGCTCTACTTAGCATGTCCCCATGCTTGTGCAGGTAAGGTAAACCTTTCAAATCCCTCGTTGGGCATTCCTTTCTCTCCATTTAGGATGCAGATTTTGAAGAAAATGCAGGTGGTGAATCTTGTGAAGGGAGAGAGGGTGTAAAGCAGGGGCGGACTGACCATTTTGAAACTCGGGCACTGCCTGAGGGCCTGGGGTCAGTAGGGGGCCCCATGATATGCCCCTGGTACCTTTTTCATAGGCTTTTTTGAGTTTGGGCAAGGACACAGGGGCCCCATGATCCCCTATTGCCCGGGAGCCCCATGAGTTGTCAGTCCGCCCCTGGTGTAAAATGAAGAATGAGGAGAAGTGTGATCGGGCTTGGCTGAGGGGTAGACAGAGGAAGTGGCCACCTTGGGTTCTTCAGCAGGAAGGGGTTCAAAAAGGGCAAGACTTGAAATCTATGCTGGTAAACTAGTTCACAGATAACGAGGGGAGAAGGGTGCGCTTAGGCCTATTAACCTTGAGTACTGGTATTCTTAACATGACTGAAGATCACAACTTTCCTGTTGGAAGCAGAGGCCCACATTCCAGAGCCCTTTCCATTTTCTGCCTATTCAAGCATTTGGGTACTGTCCTGATGATAAACAATTGCTGCACAACACATACCTGAAGTCTATATTTTGAATTTCTTTAATAATTGGGGATACTTGGATGGTTCAGGGAAGGCAGGGTTGTAGTTTTGATATGATTCACTCTGTTGTGACATTTTATTAAATCTGGTTAGTTCAGGGCAGGGGCGGACTGACAAATCATGGGGCCCCCGGGAAATAGGGGATCATGGGGCCCCTGTGTCCTTGCCCAAACTCAAAAAAGCCTATGAAAAAGGTACCAGGGGGCATCTCATGGGGCCCCCTACCGACCCCGGGCCCTCAGGCAGTGCCCGAGTTTCCAACTGGTCAGTCTGCCCCTGGTTCAGGGTATGTGCGGGTGGGTGTGGGTTCTTGAGGAATGTGTGGTTGTGGTTTGCTTTAAAGTGATTTGTTTAATATTTTTAAGTGTTTTGTTGACTTTTTATATTTTTAGGAAATTGCAGTGGAGTACAGCAAAAATGAAGTATACAAACTATGCTATCAGGTTATTGTGACACGTGCCAAGTTGCTCAAAGCTGAGAGCTTAGGTTTTATTTAATAGTAACCTGCCTATATGTTTATAGATCTGTTGTGGCCCCTGCTGCTTCTACCAGTCAGTTCATGCCTGCTACCACTGGTGTCACATCCACAACTACCTAAAAAAGCTGAGTTCTCCTAATTATAACAATTAATCACATTGGAATGTTGCTGCTTAATTAAAGCCAAGCAATAATGTAAAAGTCAAAAAATGTATTGCATGTGTAAGTTTTGTGATATCAGCGTGTGATGCTGCTGCTGTCTGTGAGAATTGTGCTGGTTTTCCAATTTGGCCCTTGAAAGCACATAAAGAGGAGTATCCTCTCACACATGAATGTTACTTTGTATCTTTATCTTTTGCATCGGTACATGTCTTGCTCCCAATCAACCCCTTGCCTATTTGCCTTCAATATGGGCAGAAATATTTTCAGACAATATACCCCCCCCCCCCCTACCAATACACACACACATCTTCCCCCATAGGCTTCAATTGAATTCATATTTAAAGAGTAACTCAACTTTTGTTCAGAAAAAAATATGCCCCCTGTAAGTGATCTCTGTACATTGCAGGGATTTTAACAAACTTTGTTGCAGATTCCTATCTTTTGTTTTTTCTGAAGATATAGTTGCTAGCTTCTCTGCATCCATGTGCAAAGCGAATGTGATTGGAAGTGACTTTATAATTATCAATCAGCTGATGCACCTGCAGGGTTCTAATGAGGAAAGTGATAGGGTCTGCATCCTTTTAAATATTATTATTATACAGTATTTATATAGCGCCAAAAGGTTTGCTCAGCGCTGTACATTATAGTGGGGGACAGAACATGAGACAAGACAGTAACAATACACTACACGAGGGGTTCGAGGGCCCTGATCCTTGGAGCTTACAATCTAGGAGGGAGGGGATAGCGGTACAGGAGGAAATGGCTGTGGGGGATGAAGCAGTAGGAGGGATGGAGAAGATCGGCTGTTAGGTGAGGGTGGGGTAGGCTTCCCTGAAGAGATGGGTTTTCAGGGTGCGCCTAAAGGTGAAGAGGGTAGATGACAGTCTGATGGATTGGGGTAGAGAGTTCCAGAGGATGGGGGGAAGACCCCCATGATTATCACATACAGTTGTGGCCAAAATTATTCAACCCCCAATGCTGTAAAGGGGTTTAGGGACTATAGTGTACATTTGGAATTGTATTCAGAATCAAATCCTACAAGGACGTTGTAACTACCCAAATGCAACTAAAATGACATCAATTGTTTATGTAATACAGTAGTAAATGGTTCTTATGTGGTTTCTTCATTGCCACAATTATTCAACCCCTTAAAGACTACCACTCTGAAGAACAGAGGTTCATACAGGTGCTTTCCATCAGGTATTGAAAACACCTGTGGATGTCACCGAGCAGCAATCAAGCATAATAAGCACCAATTAGGCAGCTTTAAAATGACTGTGATACTCAGCTCCTTCTAGACATTTACTGGTGTGGTTACAAACATGGTGAAGGCAAGAGAATGGTCCAGGAAGACAAGAGAAGAGGTGATTTCTCTTCACAGGAAGGGCAATGGCTATAAGAAGATTGCAAAGATGTTAAACATACCAAGAGACACCTTAGGAAGCATCATTCGCAAATTCAAGGCAAAGGGCACTGTTGAAACGCTACCTGGTCGTGGCAGAAAGAAGATGCTGACTTCGACTGCTGTGCGCTACCTGAAGCGTAGAGTGGAGAGAAGTCCCCGTGTGACTGCTGAGGAACTGAGAAAAGATTTGTCAGATGTGGGTACAGAAGTTTCAGCCCAGACAATAAGACGCACACTGCGTAATGAAGGCCTCCGTGCCAGAACTCCCAGGCGTACCCCCTTGCTGTCTCCAAAGAATAAGAAGAGTCGACTGCAGTATGCCAAAAGCCATGTGGACAAACCACAAAAGTTGTGGGATAGTGTTCTGTGGACTGATGAAACAAAATTAGAACTGTTTGGGCCCATGGATCAACGCTATGTTTGGAGGAGGAAGAACAAGGCCTATGATGAAAAGAACACCTTGCCTACTGTGAAGCATGGTGGAGGGTCAATCATGCTTTGGGGCTGTTTTGCTTCTGCAGGTACAGGGAAGCTTCAGCGTGTGCAAGGTACCATGAATTCTCTTCAGTACCAGGAGATATTGGATGGAAACGTGATGCAGTCCGTCACACACCTGAGGCTTGGGAGACGTTGGACCTTTCAACAGGACAATGATCCCAAGCATACCTCCAAGTCCACTAGAGCATGGTTGCAGAGGAAAGGCTGGAACATTTTGGAGTGGCCATCGCAGTCACCAGACTTAAATCCGATTGAGAACCTCTGGTGGGACTTAAAGAAAGCAGTTGCAGTGCGCAAGCCTAAGAATGTGACTGAACTGGAGGCCTTTGCCCATGAAGAATGGGCGAAGATACCCGTAGATCGCTGCAAGACACTTGTGTCAAGCTATGCTTCACGTTTAAAAGCTGTTATAACTGTAAAAGGATGCTGTACTAAGTACTAAGATTGAATGTCACTTGGGGGTTGAATAAAACTGATAATGCTGTGAGCACAGAAAAGACATTTGTGGTTATTTCATTATAACTGTTATGTTATATTTGTCTGACCTACAAGTGCCTCTTTAATGTAAATGTAAGCAAGATGACTGAATGATCAAAAGCAATGTCAAACTGGCCAAAACACTCAATTTCAGTGGGGGTTGAATAATTTTGGCCACAACTGTAGTTGTTTGGCTCCTTTTTAAATCATAATGATAACAGAAATCACCCAAATGGCCAGATCAGAAGTCTCCGCCCCCTGGAACAGAAGTATCCGCCCCCGGATCAGAAGTTTCCCTCCCCTGGAATGTTTGGCCTTAGTACAGACATCTTTTTCCAGAGCATCCTGTATTTCTTTTGAGGTTGCCTGTGGGTTTTTCTCTGAATCCCGGACAATTCTTCTGTCAGTTATGGCTGCAATCTTTCTTGGTCTACCTCACCTTGACTTGGTATCAAGAGATTCCCGAACTTTCCACTTCTTAATAGGCGATTTAGCAGTACTGATTGGCATAGTCAAGGGATTGGACATCTTTTTATGTCCTTTTCCATCTTTATAAAGCTCCATTACCTTGTTACGCAGGAGTTTTGACAGTTCTTTTCTGATCCCCATGGCTCAGTATCTAGCCTAGTCAGTGCTTCCACGTAAGAGCTAACAAACTCATTGACTATTTATACACTGACACTGATTGCAATTTAAAAAGCCACAGATGTGGGACATTGACCTCTAATTGGCATTTTAACCCGTGTGTGTCACCTTGTGTGTCTGTACCAAGGCCCAACATTCCAGGGGGCGGAGACTTCTGATCCGGGGGTGGAGACTTCTGATCTGGGGGCGGAGACTTCTGATCCGGGGGCGGAGACTTCTGATTCGGGCCATTTGGGTGATTTCCGTTATCATTATGATTTAAAAAGGAGCCAAACAACTATTTGATAATAAATGGCTTCATATGATCATCATCCTTCAATAAAAGAGCATTTTTGGCAGATCAGTCATATTTTCAATATCAATGCCAACATTTCACAATTTCTGCCAGGGGATGCAAACTTTTGAGCACATGTGTAGATATACATAGGGAAGGATTGTTCTTGCACTTTTCAGGCGCTTTTTACTTTCACATCAATCCACTGCAAAAACACAGCAAAAATGCATAGGCGTTTTTACTGCACTTTTGCCGCGCTTTCTGAACATTTTCTAAAGGACACTTGACTTAAAAACTTCACCAAAAACGCTTCTTAGAGGCGTTTTTGAGGAGCTTTTCAGGCATTTTCCATTCATTTCAATGGGAAGAGGCGTTTTGGGGGCTTTTTTCCACTCGCCAAACATGCCCCAAAGATGCTGCAACACAATGTAAGCGCAACGCGCCAGAGTGAAAACATACGTAGATATAAATTCACATACACAGGGAAGCATTTTTCGTGAGCTTTTCAGGTGCTTTTTTTTTAATGCAAAAACTCTTCAAAAACTCCTCAGTGTGAAAGCTGCCTAAATCTTGCAAATCTTGAGAATTACGCTTTTTGCAGGGAAGGGTTTCTGAACGGTAACCATGTATTCCGTGTAGGTAGGATAATTACCATTCCTTCACTTTTTCGTTTTCAGTTTCTTTCTGCCACCATCTGAGCCACATCTTGCTCATGGATATATTTCAGTAGAAATTTTTTGCGCTCCACCCTCTCCTTCCTGGGATTTCTGGGCTCTCTGATCCGGTAACTGACATCTTCTAAAGCATTGTACAAAAACCTCAGGATCTCGGTGTCCCTTCCGCGAGTTCTCAGGTGATCCTCTGTTGTGTAGTTCTCCAGCTTCATCACTTGCTCTGCCCCCATCAGTTTGAAGGACTTTTCCATTTCAAAAAAGTCACCGGATGTTTTGTGCGTGAGAACGATGGTGGGAACAACTCCTATTAATGGCAAACAGAAACAATTTGTCCTGAACAAAGTATAAATATATGTATATAATGTAACAAAGAAAAAAAATGTGATCTATTTTATTTTTCTATCAAAGTACTGTATATAAATGTACATATTATTGTTTGGCCGAGTAAAAAAAAAAAAAACGCACCACAAAAGCCTCTCTTCACTGAAATGAATGGAAACCCCATCCAAAAAATGCAACACACCCGTGGGAAGTGCTCAAGCCCAGGTCCATAGAATCACATGACACCCAGGTCCATAGAATCACATGACACCCAGGTCCGTAGAATCCCATGACACCCAGGTCCGTAGAATCCCATGACACCCAGGTCCATAGAATCACATGACACCCAGGTCCATAGAATCACATGACACCCAGGTCCATAGAATCCCATGACACCCAGGTCCATAGAATCACATGACACCCAGGTCCGTAGAATCCCATGACACCCAGGTCCGTAGAATCCCATGACACCCAGGTCCATAGAATCACATGACACCCAGGTCCATAGAATCACATGACACCCAGGTCCATAGAATCCCATGACACCCAGGTCCATAGAATCCCATGACACCCAGGTCCATAGAATCACATGACAAGGGAAACATTATAATCAATGTGACTCAGCACAGTGCAATGCTGGAAAAGGTTCCTAGTGGACTTCAGTGCAATTTTAGTCCCCTAAATGTTATCTCACAGACGTTGCATCAGCATAGAAGCATTCCTATGTGATTTTGATTGATGAATATTTTTTTTAACCCTTACCTCTCTGCCCTGGTCATCCTTCAACCATTGATTTTGATACAGCAGCGATTTTGAAGCCTTTTCTGGATTCTTACTTTAACCGCTTCCTGACTGTCCTATTGCAGAAACATTGCTACAGGGGCGGCACGGGTGCGAAAAATCACGTATATATAAGTAATTTTGCATTTCTGGGTAGGGGGTGAGTGCGAGTCACATACGCAACCTACCCGTGCCACCATTCGCGGTCACTGCTGTCAATCACTGGGCCCAAGATGGTGATTACTCGCCAGCACCCGGTGATTGCTGAGCATCTCCAATGGGGAGGAGAACTGTTTGTAAACAAAACAGTTCTCCTCCCTGCCAGCTCGTGCACTGCTTTAGATGGCTGTGCATAGCACAGCCATCCAAAGCAGTGTGCTTACAGTGAAGCACACTTACACCGCCCCCTAGTAAAACACTTCCAGCACACAGTTAACCCTTTGATCGCACCTCATGTTAACCCCTTCCTGCCCAGTGCCATTAGTACAGTGTCAGTGCTTTTCTTTAGCACTGATCACTGTATTGGTGTCACTGGGGATGTCAGTGACACCAAGTCAGTTCACCCCCCCCCCCAGTGTCAGAATGCCCGCCGCAGTCCAGCTATAAGTCGCTGATCGCCGCCATTACTAGTAAAAAAAAAAATAAAAACAAATTCCAGTATACATACCGCCATTTGTAGATGCTATAACTTTCATGTAAACCAATTAATTTACAAAGGTCCTTAATTAGTGGGTCATTAATAGTGTTTGAGAGCGCTAGCAGTGCGTATTTTGTTGTGATGTGCTGCTGTGTTGTTGTTTTTTTGTCCACAAGATGGCATCTGTTGATATACTGAGCATGTGCAGTTCTTTGTCCACAAGATGGTGTCTGTTGAGGAACTGAGCATGAGCGGGGGCCATTTTGATGGCTATCTCTATATATAGAGGTGGAACAAACAATAGATGCCATTTTGCCACCATGTGCAGCTGAGCACAACTTCCAGCCACTATGTGACCTATTTTGTTTTTTTTTCTCCTGACAAAGCTCTGTTTTTTGGAGCTAAACATGTAGAGTTTCCTTTTTTCTTTGGGTCCTTCCTTGGGAGCACTTTTTTAGTGCACATAGTATTCACTCCTCCCTCCCCCCTTTTTTTTTGGAGAGGTCTGTACTGCATTATACAGTGCAGCATCTGCATTCCTCAAGACAGCGAGGTATTTTTGTCTGGATATGGTGATGTATGGGGCTTATCCATGAGAGGCCGATATTTAAGCCCGGGGATGAGTGTACCTGTATTACATATCTGTAGCACGATAGATTATACTATCTAATTAGTTTTGTCCATGGGGGGGGGGGTAACTCCATTTCCTTCACAGAGATTATATATTCAAGCTGATAGGCTTGTGATCAAACTACAGGGCCACTTTGTATGCCGTCACGTCATCTAGAACGGTATGCTATTTGATTTGGTTTGGTGTTATTAACCATTTGGATGGAAGGTAAATATTTGCAATGGTATCCAGTCATACTGTTGTGCGCAGTACATTCCACTCCAATAGGCATTCATTACAGCCAAGCACACATGTGACGGGGTGACTCCCTGGAGATCATTTTGATATCACAATGGTGGTACTCAGTTGTCGCTAGGAGCAGGAAGCCGGTTTTACCAGATTTTAATGTAAGTGGCTACAATAAAATTTATATATCAATTTTTCATATACTGATTCCTGGTCTGTTTGTGAGGTCCAAAGGAACAAGAGGATGCCAGCTTGGGGATTTCCCATGCACATTGGTTGATCACATGCAGGAAATTTTTTTGAGTTAGGGTAATTATGCATTTTTTATATGGTTTGCAGTGATATCTATTGAGTATCTTGACAAATGCTGTGACACTATAGTGTTTTGCATGCGGCATGTGTGGCACTATACTTGTGATACCTAAGATAATACACTATGTCTAGATTTTGTTTTTTTTAGGTATATGAAGAACGTCTGAGTTTTATCTTCATCTCCATTTTGGAATAGTGAGCACTTATTCATCAAGATTTGGATATCACGTGGGACCTTTTTTTGAGTTTTTTATGTGAAACTTTGGACATTTTATTTTTGGGACTTTAAGTTTGTTCATTTAAGTCGGTTGATATATTGTATACTGGTACTTCAGGGGAAGGATAATGATACGACTTTAAGGGATGTTATGGGTTTGTGTGTGCTGACTTATAATTATTTCAAACTACAGGGCCGCTTTGTATGCCGTCACGTCATCTAGAACGGTATGCTATTTGATTTGGTTTGGTGTTATTAACCATTTGGATAAAAAAGGTAAATATTTGCAATGGTATCCAGTCATATTGTTGTGCGCAGTACATTCCACTCCAATAGGCATTCATTACAGCCAAGCACACATTTTCTATATATTTGAATAAAGGTTATATATTTTACATTCATCAATTGGCCAGGAAAACGCACCCTCGTCCAGTATAGATTTGGTATTTGCCAATGAAGATGATTTACAATTAGGGCTTAGTTCAATAGTAATAACCACTTCCCGACCGGCCGTTGCATATAAATGGCCGGACGGTGGCAGTGCAGGGTCAGGTGGCCATTTATAAACGGCCTCCCCGCACCCTGCTTGTGCGCGCTCCCTGGGAGCGCACAGCACCGCAATCCGGTGCCCGCTGTGTCCTCCGGACACAGTGAAACACCGATCGTCGGACGGGACCTCTGTACGAGGTCCCGATCATGTGATCACTGATTGGCCAATCAGTGATCACATGCAAAGTAGTAAGCAAGATGTCACTTGTGACATCATTGCTTACTACGTGTGAAATCTGTGAATGATCACAGAGGTCACATGGTACAGGGCTATTCACAACAGCCTTGTACCATGTGACAAGCTGTGACCAATCACAGCTCACTCAGTATTTCTCAATGACTGCAGAAACAATTGAGTACTGTCCGTGATACTTTTTTTATTTGCACTAACATACAATTTTGAGGACAAGCTTTCGGGGTATGTCCCCTTCTTCAAAGTCCAAGCAGTATCATACAAATCACAAAGTTTAAGCAGAATGTTAGAAGGGATTGAGAGAGAAAAAAAAAGGGCTACAGATAAGATGACAATGACTGCAAGAATGCACACAGAGAGAAAGAGAAATGATTGCTTTTACATCCTATATGGGTGTAAAAGCAATCAGTGTACAAAAAAAAAAATCTTCATCACCCCCCACAGGTAGTACAGTGTCACCATGGTGACACTGTACTGCTAGGGTGACAGTATGTAAAAAAAAATAAAAAAATAATAATATAAAAAAAAAAAAAAAAATGTAAAAAAAAAAATTTAAATGTAAAAAAAAAATAAAAATGTAAAAAAAAAATGTTTAAAAATTATAATTTTTGGTTATAAACTAATTTGGATTTTTTTTTTACTAAAAAGATAACGGAATAAATTTTGGCAAAGATTTATGATGAAATATTATTTATTTGCAAAATTTTATTAAAAGACACTTTTTTCAAAATTTTTAAACATTTCATTTAAATAGCAAAAAAAATAAAAATCCCAGCGGTGAATAAATACCACCAAAATAATGCTTTATCTGTCTCAAAAAAATGGTAAAAAATTCATTTGGGTACAGTGTTGCATGACCACGCAATTGTCATTCAAAGTGTGATAGCGCTGAAAGCTGAAAATTGGCCTGGACAGGAAGTGGTTAATAGTACAATTTCAGATTGACCTTTTTCAATGTAGTTTGTCAAACACAGTAAGGGATGGGGAATAACATGACATATTTACCATGAACTCACCTGTCATGTCTCTACAGTTTTTAAGAAAAACTTGTATTTCTTTCTTCTCCTCTTCAGCAAGGGATTTTTTAACGCTGTCAATTTAAAAAGAAAGTTTATTTTTGAATTGAGGAAGCTTATAAATCAAGCAATTAATGAGGAATACCAAACATTGGCACAACTAGCTTCAGAAGAGGTAAATTGGAAAATACACACTTGAATCTCAACACACACTAACCAGCTTCTGCACCCAATGCCCGTGATGTTGACTCTACTGTAACACTCTCCAGGTTAGTTAGGTTTGTTGTTTTATCTTTTCAGATAGAGGTCCCTGTCATAATGCCTTGATATTTGCTGGGGTAAATCAGTGCTCTGAAACATGTTTCAGCCCCCTGGTGACAACACAGATACTGCGGTCCATATATATATACACACTCACTGGTCACTGTATTAAGTAAACCTTGCTTGTACCAGGTTGGACTTCAGAACTGCCTTCATTCTTCGTGGCAAAGATTCAACAAGGTGTTGGAAACATTCCTCAGAGATTTTGGTCCATATTGACATGATAGCATCACACAGTTGCTGCAGATTTGTCGGCTGCACATCCATGATGTAAATCTTCCGCTCCACCACATCCCAAAGGTGCTCTATTGGATGGAGATCTGATGACTGTGGAGGCCATTGGAGTCCAGTGATCTCATTGTCATGTTCAAGAAACCAGTGTGAGATGATTTGAGCTTTGTGACATGGTGCATTATCCTGCTGGAAGGAGCCAACAGAAGATGGGGACACTGGAGTCATAAGGGGATGGACATGGTCAGCAACAATACTCAGGTAGGACGTGGTATTTAAATGATACTCAATTGGTACTAAGCGGCCCAAAGTGTACCAAGAAAATCTCCCCCATACCATGACACCACCATCCTGAACCATGGATACAAGGCAGGAGGGATCCATGCTTACATGTTTATGCCAAATTCTGACTCTGCCATCTGAATGTCGCAGCTGAAATCCAGACTCCTCAAACCAGGCATCTTCTATTGTCCAATTTTGGTGAGCCTGTGTGAATTGTAGTGTCTGTTTTCTGTTCTTAGCTGACAGGCGTGACACCCAGTGTGGTTTTCTGCTGCTGTAGCCCATCCGCTTCAAGGTTGGACGTGTTGTGTGGTTGTATTCTGCATACCTTGGTTGTAACGAGTGGTTATTGGAGTTACTGTTGCCTTTCTATCATCTCAAACCAGTCTGCCCATTCTCCTCTGACCTCTATCCTCAACAAGGCATTTTCCTCCACACAACTGCCGCTCACTGGATATTTTCTCTTTTTCGAACCATTCTCTGTAAACCCTAGAGGTGGTTGTGTGTGAAAATCCCAGTAGATCAGCAGTTTTTGAAATACTCAGACCAGCCCATCTGGCACCAACAACCAATCCATGTTCAGAGTCACTTAAATCCCCTTTCTTCCCCATTCTGATACTCGATTTGAACTTCAGCAAGTCATTTTCACCACTACATACCTAAATGCATTGAGTTGCTGCCATGTGATTGGCTGATCAGCATTTTGTGTTACCAAGCAATTGTACAGGTGCACCTAATAGAGGCTGATGAGTATATTTATATGTGTAGCCAGGTGCTTAGCTAAGAATGGAGAGGGAGGGAAACTCTGTCTGCAGCTGCTCTCTATAGCTGTTGCCCTGCAGAGGTGGGAGCTGCTGAGCAAAAAGAGTTCAATAGACTGAGTCCAGCAACACTGCACTGTGGGAAATGTAGTCCAGAGAAGAGTCCCCTCAGTGGGAGGGGAGAGAGTTACATTTTCTCAGGCTGTACAGGACACATCTTCCCCTTGCCATGAGAAAGACTGGAGAGTGCACATCGCTGTGCAGTGTGCACCATCACTGCTACAGATCAGCAGCCTGAGTGGGATCTGGAGAGCTGAGTTTGGAGATGTTGATAGACAAACATCTGGATGCAGAGCAGAGAGTGGACTAATTGCTATCTGTGAATGTATAGTGAGCTCCAACAATGCTGGGACTGGTGAGCTGCTGCTGTGGGGATTTACTCTCTGCTGCTGGACTGAGTCCTTTAGGAACTGAACATACAGCCAGCTAGTAGCCTTACTGATGCCTTTAGACTTGGCTGGGACTATTCTTATGTGCACCAACCGTATAACTTGGCCCTAACGGTAACCGGCTGAAAATTTAGGAATAAAGACTGTCCCTGTACAGCTGCTACACAGAGACCTTCACCTATTGCCTATGCTAAGAGGTACCTCTCAGGAGACATTGCACCATATCCTAGCTATTCTCCTAGAGTGCACATTTTCCTTTCACCTGATTGGGTATTCTTTACAAAGAGGAGCTTTGCCACATCACATTTATGAAGTAAAATGCAAAGTGCACACTCTATTTGCCTTTAATAAATCAACCCCATTGAGTTAATTTCCCACTAAATGGTCATGTGTCTATTTCCTGGTGCTAAATCACAGCCGAGTTAAATGTATCTATGCTCCTGTTCTTTTAAGGGCCTGCAATAACTTTCATTCAACTACAGTAGGTGTGTAAGAAGGGCTAAGAGTGTCGAGACGCAGGACAGACAAACCAAATGACCAAAAAACACATCTTTTTGTAGCATTTTATATATATATATATATAGTTTCCTGGTATACTGTGTAGCTTGGAATCTTTAAATCGTAAGGTGAAGCCAAGAATGTATCTCACCTGTATACAAATACAGGAACAATAAAATCCGTAAAGTTTGGATCAATTTCTGATTCCTCCACTTTGTTCACCATCTCCTCATAGCTTTTCGGCCACTTCACTTTTTGATTCAAAGGAATAAAGTTACCTGAAAATATATTGAGAAAGATAAAGGAAATGTATAGACAAATCAAATTGGATTTTTGTACTGACCTGTAAAATTCATTTCTTGGAGTACATCACGGGACGCAGAGCAGGCAATAAATCATGACTACATGGATTATGCGCCATCTATAGGTGAATGGCAATAAACCCCCCAAATGAGGGACAGGACCTCTGTGTCCCATGATGTACACAAGCCAAGAAGTGGATTTTACAAATAAGTACAAAAATCCAGTTTTGTTTTTCGTACATCACTGGACATAGAGCAGGCCATGAATCATGGCTACCTGGGATGTCCCAAAGCAATGCTCATGAGGAAAGGGAGACAGCGCAACCACCATCAGGCATAAGAAATACTGCATAGATCACAAAACACTGCGGCCAAAAGTAGCATCCTCCGCCTTTAAAGGGATCAAGCAGAAATGACCACCACTGCCCCTAGTGGAGAAACGGGGAAGACAGTCTAGGCAGCCCAAACTGTGGTCCCCCTTAAAGTGGTTGTAAACCTCATATGAATTATTTCTCAAGCACATGCACCATTCCATATTTTGTTCAATACCAATCCAAAGCACTGTATTTTTACCACCTTATTTTCATCTCAAGACCTGTCACAGCTCTCTGAAAATCTCAGCTCTGTGGGCATGTCTATGGACTGGAGCTCTGAGGCGGAGTCATGACAAAACTGGCCCCGCCTTCCAGCTGTACACTTAAACACTAGAGTGGCTTAGCAGCATACGCGGTGCTAGAAGTGTGCGTGCACGTCACTCTCCGCTGGAAGGTGTGGTCAGTGATGTAGGACTCTGCCACCCACAGATCATGGATTTTCAATGAGCTGTGACATGCTTAGAGATAATACAGAGGTAAAAATACAGAAAATACAGTGCTTTGGATTGTTATTAGCCCCTTGCCCACCAGAGTATTTACCCCCCCCCCCCCCCCCTCCCGACCACGCCATTTTTTGCTATACCGTGCTGCGTTACTTTGACAATTGCACGGTCATGCAACATTGTACATAAATTAAATGTTATATCATTTTTAGATGGTGGTATTTGATCACCTGTGCAATTTTTTTATTTTTTGCACTATAAACAAAAAAAAGACTGACAATTTTGAAAACAAAATAATGTTTTTGACTTTTTGCTATTAAACATATCCAATAAAAAAATAAAAAAAATAAAATGTCTTTACAAATTTAGGCCAAAATGTATTCTGCTCCATGTCTGTACCCCATACATACCTTTAGAAATGATTATATACTGTAGATTTAGTTAGCAATGAACTGAACATTGTAAATTATTTTTTTTTAGAGAGAACAATCTCACTGCACCAAATCTCACCACAATTAAGGCACAAAATGGGAACACAAAGACCCCTTACTGACTGGCTCTTTGAGTTTAGTCTGTGCAAGAGGTCCTTCTGAGGTCACACAGTCTTGTAATGACAATATCCTTGTATAGGGAGGATAGTACCTCCTGCTCCTTGAATAATTACCTTTAGACGAGATGAGGTTCCTAATTATATCCTAGATCAAGGGTATCGAATTAAAATTCACCAAGGTCCGGGCAGTCGAATTTGCATGCATCAGAGGTCTGAATCTCATGTAGGCTCCTGTGGTGCATTTTCATTTGTGCCAAACCACGTGTTGCTGTGGTGTGATTTTGAAAAAAAGGGTCGGGAACTTCTTCAGGTCTCTAGCAGGTATTGCTGACCCACCCACAACGTGTGCGCCAAATGCAGATGTACGGATCTGAACCTGTTCTCACATCACTGTCCTCAATCCCCACTGCACATCACAGTCCCCTCTTCATTCACAGCATGATCCTTCTTGATGAGTGTCCTCAGTTCCCCCTTTACATCACCCCCTCCACCCCTTTCACAGTAGTGTTCTCATGCTTCCTTGACATCCCCCCCCCCCCAATAACAGTACTGTCCTCTTCCCCCTTCACTGAAGTGTGCTCTGTCCCTTTCTACATCATCTCCCCACATTAAAATCCTCAGCCCCCCCATGTTACTGTCCTCAGCCCCCTCCATGTTACTGTCCTCAGCCCCCTCCATGTTACTGTCCTCAGCCCCCCTCCATGTTACTCTCCTCAGCCCCCCCCCATTGCTGTCCTCAGCCCCCCATGTTACTGTCCCCAGACCCTACATTACTATTCTAAGCCCCCATGTTACTGTCCTCAGCCCCCCTCCATGTTACTGTTTTCAGCCCCCAAATTACAGTTCTCAGCCTACCTTACACAGACAGTGATTGATTGCTAGGACTGCCCTTCATCCTAGCAACCAATCACCTGCCTGTTAACCTCGAGCAGCTCCCACCCTCCATCCAGAACTATCCGGCCACCCACTGTCCGCTCTGTGAGGATGACAGTAAGACAGCTGGGAGAAGTAAAGGTTCTTAAATGGCAGGACTGTCCTTAGCTTGTCCCTGCTGGTCCAGAACCTTTCCCTACCACTTTTCACATTCAGTAATAGGTGCTCTGTCCTTACACTGTCCACTTGCAAAATGTGCGCCAAACCCTCGGGGCATACACCTAAAAATGCTATCTTGAATCAAGATGGCCACCAGGGTCACCTGTATGCAGCATGACCAACCAGAACCCTGCCTCAGGAGACCAAGGAAATCACAGAGACCAAGTGTCCCTTGACGTCCTCTTCCACTAAGTGCCACCTACAGTGGAGGACAGAGACTGCACCTGCCTACAACTTGACATCCACCCTTTCAATGAGCATGCCCTGTTGGAAGTCTCTAATCTTCTCTGCTATGTGATGCATAAGCTGAGCTTGACAATTATTGGGAAAATATACATTTGCTATGGTGATGGGGGTTGTTGCTATAGTTCCTTTTCATGAATATGTACCGACTATCAGGGTCTTCTCTGCAGATAAAGTAAAGTTAGGGGTTTGTGTTGCAAAATGAAGACACCTTTATTTTTGTTAGAAGGTGAGGAGGCATGGAAAGTCTAAGGACAGAATGAATTCTGAAACTTGGGAATTTTGTTGTATTTGAAATGAGTTTCCTGTATTAATTCTGTTCTCACATTATTATTCCTAATTTCTCCCAAAATGGCAGATCTTTTCTGGGGGCATTTAATCACATTGCATTAAGAGAAAAGACTGTAATTGTGGGTCCATCTTTGGCATCGGTGTGTGAGAAAAGGAAGGAGAGATAGAAGGGAGGTGCTAGAGGCAGAGTATAGGGTGGGGTCACCCCCCCAAGTCTCTTCAAACAGTGTGGTGAGCAGGGTGGGCATCTGTGCCGGACGCTGGTATAACGTGGGGGGGCACCATGAGGAGAGTTCCTGATGCTACAAACTTACAGGAGTAGTGACAGCAGCATCACCACTCCTGTCAGCTTAGTGCAGCAAATGAGAAGCCAAATCTTTAGAGGAAGAGAGAGCCTGGAGAGGTGACTTCAGATGTCAGCTAATTAGTAAATAGAGTCCACTGGTGTGTAATTGAATCTCAGTTTAAATTCAGCTGTTCTGTGGAGGATTGTTAGAGAACATTAGTGAACAAGCAGGATCATGAAGGCTAAGCAACACCAGACAAGTCAGGGATAAAGTTGTGGAGAAGTTTAAAACAGGGTTAGGTTATAAAAAAATACCAAGCTTTGAACATCTCACAGAGCTCTGTTCAATCCATCATGCAAAAACGGAAAGAGTACGGCACAACTACAAACCTACCAAGACATGGCCGTCCACCTAAACTGACAGGCTGGGCAAGGAGAGCATTCATCAGAGAAGCAGCCAAGAGGCCCATGGGAACTCTAGAGGAGCTGCAGAGATCTACAACTCAGGTGGGAGAATCTGTCCAGAAGACAACTATTAGTCGTCACTCCACAATTCTGGCCTTTATGGAAGAGTGACAAGAAGAAAGCCATTGTTGAAAAAAAGCAGTTTGCAAGAAGCCATGTGAGGGACACAGCAAACATGTGGAAGAAGATTAGACCAAAATTTACATTTTTGGCCTAAAAGCAAAACACTATGTGTGAAGGGAAACTAACATTGCACATCACCCTGACCACACCATCCCCACCGTGAAACATGGTGGTGGCAGCATCATGTGGGAATGCTTTTCTTTAGCAGGGGCAGGGAAGCTGGTTAGAGCTGATAGGAAGATGGATGGAGCCAAATACAAGGTAATCTTAGAAGAAAACCTGTTAGAGTTTGCAAAAGACTTGAGACCGGGGCAGAGGTTCCCCTTCCAGCAGGACAACCCGAAACATCCAGCCAGAGCTACAATGAAAGGGTTCAGATCAAAGCATCTTCATGTGTTAGAATGGCCCAGTCACAGTCCAGACCCAAATCCAATGGAGAATCTGTGGCAAGACTTGAAAATTGCTGTTCCCAGACACTCTTCATCCAATCTGACAGAGCTTGAGCGATTCTGCAAAGAAGAATAGGCCTCTCTAGATGTGCAAAGCTGGTAGAGACATCCCCAAAAAGACTTGCAGCTAGAGTTGCAGTGAAAGGGGGTCCTACAAAGTATTGACTCCGGGGGGCTGAATATAAATGCACGCTACACTTTTCACAGATTTATTTGTAAAAAATGTTGAAAACTATCATTTTCCTTCCACTTCACAATTATGTGCCACTTTGTGTTGGTCTATCACTGTGAATTTCATCATTAAAGGAATAAGGCAAGTAATAGGTGTTATCATGGCCATGCTAGACTATTTGCACCCTAGGCACAATCAGCTACTTGCCCCCCTTTCCCCCCCCAAAAAAAACTTCACCTGTAGTTCTACTTCACCCCTCCTAGCACACATTCTCTTTCCCCTCAAATTTTCCATTCTAGCACAAATCCTTTCCCCCAAATCCCCCCTCCTAGCAAAAATCTCCCCAATCCTGCTTCCTAGCACAAATCCCTCTAAATCTCCCCTCTTAGCACAACCTCCTCCAAATTACCCTTCCTGGCACAAATCCTTCCTCCTCACACAAATCCCCTCATTCCCCTCTCCTAGCACAAATACCCCCCCCCCCCAATTCCCCCTCCTAACAAAAAATATTTCCCCCTCTTAACACAAATCCTCCCCAATCCCCTCTTCTGACACAAATACCCCCAATCCCCTCTCCTAGCACAAATCCCTGACCCCAATTCCCCTTCCACGCACCAATCCTCTTCATTCAATCCCCCCACCTAGGACAAATTCCCCCAAATCCCTCCCCTCGAACTTACAGGTGGGAAACCAGGTAGAGGTGCAGGTTGTGCTCTCACTCCTGTCAGTGTAGCAATCCTCCATACAGCAGATGACACAGGATCCCTCTTGGATCTGACTTTGTACAGTTTGATTACTCTGCTCCCTATCTCCAATGGCTGCTCATCTCTTGGCAGCAGGGAGCCAAGGAATTAATCAAACACTGAACATTGCAATGTAAGAGCAATCCTGTGTCATCTACTTTATGGAGAAGAGGAGAGCACAGCCCGCATTTCCCGACATGTACCCTAAGTGGCTGCCTAGTTTTTCTAATGGTAGCGCCGGCCCTGGGTGTTTTAGGAATAAACAAGTATAGCTAACCGAGATCTTTTCTCAAAATAAAGAACTCAAAGTTATCTGAGTTACAGGGAGAAAACAGCATCTCCGCATGTAGGCAGATGCAGTCTCCACTGTAGGTGGTACTCAACCTCAGTGGTACCACAGCCTGGAGAGGAAGTCAAGGGAAATGTAGTTTCTCTATGGTTTCCTGGATGAAGCAGCATCCCGGTTGGTTATGCTGCAACCATTTGACCCTTGGCGGTCATCTTGGGTCAACAGGGTCTATATAAGTCACTGACCCCGAGTCTTGGCACGCATTTGCAAGTGGCTAATGTAGGGAGACCTTGCTTGCTAGGGAAAGTAACTAGCTGTAGAGAAAGGTTCCAGATTAAGAGGGACAGGCTAGGGACTCATTAAACTGGAAAGAAGCCTCCCCTCTTGGAACCGGACTGGCCAGGCAGCACTTCACCCTCTGAAACAGACACTGTCGGCACCTATCCTCAGTCATATCCTTGCCTGCAGTGAACTGTGAGTTGTTTCCCTAAGTGGCGCTCTCACGCTAGGGTGTTTCTAACGTTGACATTGTGCTCAATATAAGTTTATTGCAACCGGACTCTGTGTTCACTGCACTGCACCACACTGCACATTACCACATGCAGATATCATAAGATGTCAGTTTTTGTACAAAGTAGATCCAACATCAAGCACAATGAACACCAGCTGCCGACCTGGGAAAAAACAAGCTCTGTACCCAACGAAGGCTCTCAACATCTGACAGCTTCGTTGTCTGACAGTTCTTAAAGCGAAGTTCCCATTGATTTAACAAAAAATAAAAGTCAGCAGCTACAAAAACTGTACCTGCTGACTTTTAAAATACAGACACTTACCTGTCCCTTGGTCCAGCAGAGTCCTCACCACGGTTGGTTTCACCGGTCGTCTTCTCTCCCTGGTGCTGGCTTCTTCAGTGTGGGCACCCGGCTGTGACAACGTGCGGCTTCGCAGCCGGGTGCTCACTGCGCATGCACAAGTAGTGCTGCACTTTGTGAATGGTCCCGTAGTCTTCTGGGACCTGTCACGTGTTCCAGAAGACTATGGGGAGGGAAGAGGGAAGGACAACTTCTGCTTCCGATTGCCTTAGGCGAGCGCAGCAGAAGTGGGATCGGGTACTTGTCAAATTCGGGTACTTGCTCCCCAAAGGTGCCAATTCTTAGCAGGGAGTGGGGGACAAGGGCTTAAAGTGGAAGTTTCCCTTTTGGGTGGAGCTCCCCTTTAAATAACTGATCGAGTGACTCTCGTCCCCTTGTGACATCATTTACCGGGGGCATGCTGGGTTGGTGATGTCACAAGGGGCGGGGTTCACCCGGTGATGTCATTGGGTGGCCCCGCCCCATAGTTATTTAAGAACTGTCAGCCGGTAGGAGCCTTCATCAGGTGCAGAGCTCTTTTTTTTTCTTGGGTCGGCAGCCGGCATTTATCGTGATTGATATTTGATCTACTTCGGGGGACATTTATTTTTTGTTTTTTTGTCAGAAACGGTTGTGTATTTACTAACATCACACTTTTTTGTTAAATGAGTAGGGGTACCCTTACTCATTCACATGGGGAAGAAGCCCTTGTTAAAGGGGGCTTCCAGATACCGATAAGTCATCCCTCACACCCCCACAACCCTGGCCCAACATGGGGATAAGGTGCTTTGGGGGGGGACCCCACTGACAGCTGATGAGTCATCGGTTGTTAAGGGCGCGGCAACCTGCTTACTGGCCCACTCCTTAGAAACCAGCAATTCTTCAAATAGAATTTGGACTGTCAATCAATTTCCTCTGATTAAAATTGTTTTGAAAGTTTAGAAAACGAATATACGAAACTAAATTAATTTCAACTAAAGTTGTCACTATTTCATTTGGAGATTCGGATACATCCAAATCTCTGCATAACCAAAAATTTTTTGAATTTATATTCAGACCAAAATGAATTGCACATGTCTAGTGGAAGTACCACAACCGATCTGACTTAGAATATTACAGCTTTATATATAACCTATTGTATGTAATTCATTGACAAATTGACAAATCATTGACACATACCACTCATATAGAAAGGACTTTAAACAGCCGAGGCTTAACTCTACTGCCTATAAAAGCAACTATGATCAGTGCTTAGAGTCTGTATAGAATAATAAAGAAAAAAGATAGAAATCACCAGTATATCTGTATACAGAATATTCAGCAGGAAAGTTGCTAGACAAGTAGAGAACATAGTATTCTTGTTCTGTTTGGGCGTCTCATAGTCTCTTCTGATCTGTGTATTCTGATGAAGGGGGAGTCTCTTTACTCACACAAAACAATGACACAGCACAGAGGATTTCCCCATCAACATCAAATGTGTAGATGGGGGAATCAGGTAAGTTTTGTTTCATTCAATTCAATAAATAATGCTAAATATACATGAGTTGTAACCAGGGGAGGACTGACAACTCATGGGGCACCCGGGCAATAGGGGATCATGGGGCCCCTGTGTCCTTGCCCACACTCAAAAAAGCCTATGAAAATGGTACCAGGGGCATCTCATGGGGCCCCCTACTGACCCCGGGCCCTCGGGCAGTGCCCGAGTTTCCAAATGGTCAGTCTGCCCCTGATTGTAACACATTCCAACTAATATTCTTTAAATGGAAAACGTTAAAAAGAATGTATGCCAAAAACGGCCTCAAGCATCACAATGTACAGTTAAAACATTCATGTAACATTCTTGAACTCAAGCCAAGTATTCAGTAAAGGAATGCCACTTACCCAGCTGGGCATAAATTTCTCCTGTTTGGAAGCTGCCAATGGTGGAGCATCCTCTGTTGTCCACAAGAGTGATGGATGGGGTGAGTCTGTAGGATGTCCTGCTCACCGTAACACCACCAAAAGAACACTCTGCCTTTGCAGGTTGTTTGTATGATCCTCCCCGTATGCAGTATATACAGGAATTGATCAGAGAAGATTTCCCATGACCCATATAGCCGAAGAGTTGAAGGAGAACTCTGTTGTACCCCTGGTTCCCATTGGGAGCATTGTCCAGGGAGAAGCTCTGGATGTAGTCTTTGACTTGATCTATGGGTCTCTGAAACTCTTCCATCGTCACCTCTAGGTACGGCACGTATAACAGATCTATGTGTTCCAACACTCTGCAGGCATTTAGGAATCAAAGTGAAAGTGAAAACACATTTAGCTGCTTGATCGAAAGTCATAGTACATGTTCAAGGAAGTGACAACTCAAGGAAGTCAGCCACTCCGTAAAAAGTGAAGGCACACTAGGTTTCATTTACTAAAGGCAAATAGACTGCGTACATTGAAAAGTTCAGTTGCACTCCGCAAGAGCAGCTCCAGATCTTAGTAACTGAGTAGAAGCTCTGCTGACTTCCATCATCCAATCATGTGCAAGCAAAAATGCTGTTTTTGTTTTTTATGTTCCTTCTTTGGCATGTGATTGGGTATTCTTTGTAAAGTTAAACTACCTCATTTACTAATCTGTGGAGCAACTGCATTTGCAGAGTGCACAGTCTATTTGGCTTTAGCAAATCAACCCCACTATGCGATAGATTTACTAAAAGCAAATAGACTGAGCACTTTGCAAAGTGCAGTTTCTCCAGAGCTTACTTAATGATCAGAAGCTCTCCTGACTTCCATCATCCAATCATGTGTAAGCAAAAGTGCTGTTTTCCTTGCACATGATTGGGTGTTCCTTGCAAAGTGAATCTTTACCTCATTTACAAAGATCCAGAGCAACTGCACTTTGCAAGGTGCATAGTCTATTTTCCTTTGGTACATTAACCCCTATGAGTTAAAGTGGTTCTAAAGACTCAACCTTCTGTGTGCAGCAGCGCCCCCTAATGCCTGAGCCCCATCACAGTCCAGCAATGTGCACAAGTGTCTTTCCTTGGAGGGGACTCTCCCTCCTCATTGGCTGAAACTGTCAATCACAGCCAGTTAGCCAATGAGGAGAGAGAAGAGACACGCATAGCAGTAGCTCAGAAGCATGCCTGCTTGGGTGCCCCCATTGTAAGCTGCATGCTGTGGGGGCACTTAGCAGGAAGGAACACCTTTGGTGGACCCAAGAAGAGGAGGATTGGAGAGGAGGAGGATGCTTGTTCTTTTATTTTTTTAAAATGTGTCTAATACAACTTTAAGTCCAAGGAGCTGCATGACATCTCCTGGGCTTATCTCTATGTAAAGTACCTACCCCAAAGAGCCGCTGGTGAATTTTAGTCCTATTTCCCTCTTAGAACACACACAGCCAGGCACACAGCATTTCCTGCATGCCTCCAATGGCTCCTAAGAACAGTCTATGGGATTCCTTTTGGGTTTTTATTGGAAACAATGAGAAAGGATGGGGATAGGGAGCATGGGATAGCCCAGAAAACTGTAGAACTGGATAGCTCGAGGACTCCTTGACTTTCTGGCTCCGCAGTATAGAAATGAAAGTCACACGGGATCTCTATGCTGATGGTGACCTGTACTCCTTCCAGAGGTGACCTGTACTCCTTCCAGAGTTTAAAAGCTATATAGGATCATTAACTTCTCAGCAATGGGGTCTTGTATTCACAGGATTATCAGCTGCCTCCTGCCAACATCCACCAGGCTCTTCCTAGTGAGGGAGATATAGACTCACACCACCATTGGACAGCTGGACTCTTTCCCACCAACTGCTTCCTCTTGGCTCTTTTTTTCTGGCCCTTTTCTCATCAGCAGTATATAGCAGTCTTGTGACCTCTATCAGTGTCCAGCAGAGCACCGGTTAAAGCTTGTAGGAGGCATTTTATTTCTGCTCTAGGAGGATGCAGGACCCCTGAACCTCTGTCTGGACAGTGCTGATTGGCCCTGTGCTGATCACATGAACTCTCCCAAGATAAAAAAAAAATAAACTGTTTAGCAATACACACTAAACTGATCATGTACAGAGTGTCTCCACGTGATTTTTCTTATCAAGAGATAAGAGGGGGACACTGGAAGAAGGGGAGGATCAGAAAAGACAGGATCAAACAGCCAACTTTGAGGTTAAACTTTATAGTGGTTGGCTTTATAAAGAAGTTGTCCCGCTCTTGTGTTTGTCCTTGATAAAGGTTGCTGGTACAAATGAAATGCATCAGAGTTCTGGTAGATTTGAAGTGACATGAGGCTTCCTTTTTTTCCATTCTCATCGCTACCTGTCAGCAAATCAGCTGCCGAGACCCTGACAGGTTTATGATTCTATCTCCTCGTTTCTGAAGAGTAACCTATTGGACGTTCATGGAATGTATGATGGAGCAACTTGCATATGAGTGGAACATCACACATAGCATTAAAGGCATTAAAGTGTAACTAAGGATCCATTCACACTTGTGGGACTTCAAAATCCTGCTATTTCCAAAGCAACTTCCCACTGACACTAACAATGTGGTGCTATTCCTCCCACTGACACCAATGATGGGGCACTATTCCTTCCACTGACACCAATGATGGGGCACTATTCCTCCCACTGACACCAATGATGGGGCACTATTCCTTCCACTGACACCAATGATGGGGCACTATTCCTTCCACTGACACCAATGATGGGGCACTATTCCTTCCACTGACACCAATGATGGGGCACTATTCCTCCCACTGACACCAATGATGGGGCACTATTCCTCCCACTGACACCAATGATGGGGCACTATTCCTCCCACTGACACCAATGATGGGGCACTATTCCTCCCACTGACACCAATGATGGGACACTATTCCTTCCACTGATACCAATGATGAGGCACTATTCCTTCCACTGACACCAATGATGGGGCACTATTCCTTCCACTGACACCAATGATGGGGCACTATTCCTTCCACTGATACCAATGATGGGACACTATTCCTCCCACTGACACCAATGATGGGGCACTATTCCTTCCACTGATACCAATGATGGGGCACTATTCCTCCCACTGACACCAATGATGGGGCACTATTCCTCCCACTGACACCAATGATGGGGCACTATTCCTTCCACTGATACCAATGATGGGGCACTATTCCTCCCACTGACACCAATGATGGGGCACTTTTCCTTCCACTGATACCAATGATGGGAAACTATTCCTCCCACTGACACCAATGATGGGGCACTATTCCTTCCACTGATACCAATGATGGGACACTATTCCTCCCACTGATACCAATGATGGGACACTATTCCTCCCACTGACACCAATGATGGGGCACTATTCCCCCCCACTGACACCAATGATGGGGCACTATTCCTTCCACTGACACCAAAGATGGGGCACTATTCCTCCCACTGATACTAATGATGGGGCACTGTTCCTTCCACTGACACCAAAGATGGGGCACTATAGATATAGACTAGAGTCTGTATAGAATAATAAAGAAAAAAGATAGAAATCACCAGTATATCTGTATACAGTATATTCAGCAGGAAAGTTGCTAGACAAGTAGAGAACATAGTATTCTTGTTCTGTTTGGGAGTCTCATAGTCTCTTCTGATCTGTGTATTCTGATGAAGGGGGAGTCTCTTTACTCACACAAAACAATGACACAGCACAGAGGATTTCCCCATCAACATCAAATGTGTAGATGGGGGAATCAGGTAAGTTTTGTTTCATTCAATTCAATAAATAATGCTAAATATACATGAGTTGTAACCAGGGGAGGACTGACAACTCATGGGGCCCCCAGGCAATAGGGGATCATGGGGCCCCTGTGTCCTTGCCCATACTCAAAAAAGCCTATGAAAATGGTACCAGGGGCATCTCATGGGGCCCCCTATTGACCCCGGGCCCTTGGGCAGTGCCCCGAGTTTCCAAATGGTCAGTCTGCCCCTGATTGTAACACATTCCAACTAATATTCTTTAAATGGAAAACGTTAAAAAGAATGTATGCCATAAACGGCCTCAAACATCACAATGTACAGTTAAAACACTCATGTAACATTCTTGAACTCAAGCCAAGTATTCAGTAAAGGAATGCCACTTACCCAGCTGGGCATATATTTCTCCTGTTTGGAAGCTGCCAATGGTGGAGCATCCTCTGTTGTCCACAAGAGTGATGGATGGGGTGAGTCTGTAGGATGTCCTGCTCACCGTAACACCACCAAAAGAACACTCTGCCTTTGCAGGTTGTTTGTATGATCCTCCCCGTATGCAGTATATACAGGAATTGATCAGAGAAGATTTCCCATGACCCATATAGCCGAAGAGTTGAAGGAGAACTCTGTTGTACCCCTGGTTCCCATTGGGAGCATTGTCCAGGGAGAAGCTCTGGATGTAGTCTTTGACTTGATCTATGGGTCTCTGAAACTCTTCCATCGTCACCTCTAGGTACGGCACGTATAACAGATCTATGTGTTCCAACACTCTGCAGGCATTTAGGAATCAAAGTGAAAGTGAAAACACATTTAGCTGCTTGATCGCAAGTCATAGTACATGTTCAAGGAAGTGACAACTCAAGGAAGTCAAACACTCCGTAAAAAGTGAAGGCACACTAGGTTTCATTTACTAAAGGCAAATAGACTGTGTACTTTGAAAAGTTCAGTTGCACTCCGCAAGAGCAGCTCCAGATCTTAGTAACTGAGTAGAAGCTCTGCTGACTTCCATCATCCAATCATGTGCAAGCAAAAATGATGTTTTTGTTTTTTATTTTCCTTCTTTGGCATGTGATTGGGTATTCTTTGTAAAGTTAAACTACCTTGTTTACTAATCTGTGGAGCAACTGCATTCGCAAAGTGCTCAGTCTATTTGGCTTTAGCAAATCAACCCCACTATGCAGTAGATTTACTAAAGACAAATAGACTGAGCACTTTGTAAAGTGCAGTTTCTCCAGAGCTTACTTAATGATCAGAAGCTCTGCTGACTTCCATCATCCAATCATGTGGAAGCAAAAGTGCTGTTTTCCTTGCACATGATTGGGTGTTCCTTGCAAAGTGAATCTTTACCTCATTTACAAAGCTCCGGAGCAACTGCACTTTGCAAGGTGCATAGTCTATTTTCCTTTGGTACATTAACCCCTATGAGTTAAAGTGGTTCTAAAGACTCAAGGTTTTTACCTTCATGCATTCTAAAAAACCTTCTGTGTGCAGCAGCCTAATGCCTGAGCCCCATCACGATCCAGCGATGTGCACAAGTGTCTTTCCTTGGAGGGGACTCTCCCTCCTCATTGGCTGAGACTGTCAATCACAGCCAGTTAGCCAATGAGGAGAGAGAAGAGACACGCATAGCAGTAGCTCAGAAGCATGCCTGCTTGGGTGCCCCCATTGTAAGCTGCATGCTGTGGGGGCACTCGGCAGGAAGGAGCAGTGTTGGTGGACCCAAGAAGAGGAGGATCGGAGAAGAGGAGGATGCTTGTTCTTTTATTTTTAAAAAATGTGTTTAATACAACTTTAAGTCCAAGGAGCTGCATGACATCTCCTGGGCTTATCTCTATGTAGAGCACCTACCCCAAAGAGCCGCTGGTGAATTGTGGTCCTATTTCCCTCTTAGAACACACACAGCCAGGCACACAGCATTTCCTGCATGCCTCCAATGGCTCCTAAGAACAGTCTATGGGATTCCTTTTGGGTTTTTTTTTTGGGAACAATGAGATTGGATGGGGGGTAGGGAGCATGGGATAGCCCAGAAAACTGTGAAACTGAATAGCTTGAGGACTCTCTGGCTGTGCAGTACAAAGATGAAAGTCACACAGGATCTCTATGCTGATGGGGACCTGTACTCCTTCCAGAGGTGACCTGTACTCCTTCCAGAGTTTAAAAGCTATACAGGATCACTAACTTCTCAGCAATGGGGTCTTGAATTCACAGGATTATAAGTTGCCTCCTGCCAACATCCACCAGGCTCTTCCTAGTGAGGGAGATATAGACTCACACCACCATTGGACAGCTGAACTCTTTCCCACCAACTGCTTCCTCCTGGCTCTTTTTTTCTGGCCCTTTTCTCATCAGCAGTATATAGCAGTCTTGTGACCTCTATCAGTGTCCAGCCGAGCACTGGTTAAAGCTTGTAGGAGGCATTTTATTTCTGCTCTAGGAGGATGCAGGACCCCTGGCCCTCTGTCTGGACAGTGCTGATTGGCCCTGTGCTGATCACATGAACTCTCCCAAGATAAAAAAAATAAACTGTCTAGCAATACACACTAAACTGATCATGTACAGAGTGTCTCCACGTGATTTGTCTTATCAAGAGATAAGAGGGGGACACTGAAAGAAGGGGAGGATCAGAAAAGACAGGATCAAACAGCCAACTTTGAGGTTAAACTTTATAGTGGTTGGCTTTATAAAGAAGTTGTCCCGCTCTTGTGTCTGTCCTTGATAAAGGTTGCTAGTACAAATGAAATGCATCAGAGTTCTGGTAGATTTGAAGTGACATGAGGCTTCCTTTTTTCCATTCTCATCGCTACCTGTCAGCGAATCAGACGCCGAGACCCTGACAGGTTTATCTTTGAGGGGCATCTAGTGCATGGAGGGGTAGGGCTGTCTTAATAGTATCATGGGACCCTGGACAAAGTAATGCACTGGGACCCCTACCATGGAGATAGAAGCCTGCGTCATGCATACCATGCCACAGCAAAAGTGCGTGTGGCTAGATCATGCTAGATATTGGGCGTGGCTTTTTAGTCTGCTTATAAACAACAAACACAACCAGGAAATCATCCCAAATTAAATTCACCCCCCGTGCACATTGTCCCACCCTTTCTACACACTGCCCTCCTGTGTACACTGCCCCCCTTTTCCCCTGTACACACACCTCCTATTCCTGTTTTACACTATCCCCCTCCCTGTACACTCTGCCCCCAGGGCCAGTGCTAACACTAGGCAAACTAGGCATCCACCTAGGGCGTACTGCTACCTAGGGGCTCCTTGGCACAGCACAGGCCTGCACTCTCTCTGTGTGGGATGCCACCACATCATTAATGACATCCAGCTGAAGGGAGGGGGCAGCAGAGAGGAAGGAAGGAAGGACAGAGGAAGATGCTGGGTATCTGGGACCAGTGTAGCAGCTGAGCTGCTGCTCCTTCAAGTGTTCCTCTCAGACTCAGTCCCTTACTGCAAGCTGGCTGGTGGCTGCTGTTCACTGTGGAGTTCCAGCCCTTCTCTTCCCATTTATTAGTGGAGGTGGAAAGTAATGTCTGACTCTGATTTCTCGTGTCTGTGAGTGTGACCCAGCTGGCCGGCCATCCATCACATGTGCAATGTGTCAGTGAGTGATGACATCATCACCATCCCACAGCCTGCTCTTCTAGTGCCTGCTGGGCCTGCTGATCTGTGTCAGTGTTGGTGGTGGTGTGTTGTGTCAGATCTGTCACTGTGTGGGATCGCTCAGCTCAAGTGTTCTCTGTGTGTGTGGGGGCTGGTCTGCCTGCTGTCACAGTGTTTTACCTCCCCCCATTGCCTGGAGATTTCCAGCCTGGGATCTGTCAGAGTGTGGATCCATCATCCTCCACTCACTGCCACTGTATTTATGTATGTCTGTATGTTACTGTTAGACTTTGTTCACATGAGCATTCGTAAGCATACACCAGTGTGAGGGCCATGCTTGCTCCAGGGGCAGGAGATGTATGGGTGTTCAGCCCCTTAATGTCAGTTAGGATGCAGCCACTGCACAGACACAGCTGCGCTCCCCATCTTACATTTGTATGGGTATGGGCCCCGAATCCACACTATCTGTGTTTGGGGACCTGCACCCACATACACACAGCAGCCTCTTTATTAGGTCCACCTGTTCACATGCTTGGTAACACAAATTGCTAATCAGCCAATCACATGGCAGCAACTCAATGCATTTAGGCATCTAGACGTGGCAAAGACAACTTGCTGAAGTTCAAACCAAGCATCAGCATGGGGAAGAAAGGGGATTTAAGTGACTTTGAACGTGACATGGTTGTTGGTGTCAGTCGTGCTGGTCTGAGTATTTCACAATCTACTGATCTACTGGAATTTTCATGCACAACCATCTCTAGGATTTAAAGAGAATGGTCCGAAAAAGAGGAAATATCCAGTGAGCAGCAGTTGTGTGGAGGAAAATGCCTTGTTGATGTCGGAGGTCAGAGAATGGGCAGACTGGTTCCGGGTGATAGAAAGGCAACAATAACTCCAATAACCCCTCGTTACATCCAAGGTACCCAGAATACCATCTCTGACCACACAACACACCCAATCACAATCATCCCTGTAAGGGCCGGTTCACACTATAGAAAGACAGTCCAGATGTGTTCCGGTGCATTTTTTATGTGTTTTTATACTTTCCAGTTAATTTTTTTCCTCTTTCTTTTTCTTCAATTTCAATAGGGACATGTGTGTTCCAGTGCGTTTCTGGTTCATTTTCGTTCCAGTACAGTTCTGTGCAGAAAAAATGCAGGCAGTCCTACTTTTTTTTTCTGCATCCAGAATGCACTGGAACTGTGAGCACTGACATGAACATTGACAACCATATAACCTACTTTCTGTGCGTTTTGGATGCTTGCATTCACTATATCCGCTCTAACCAGACCCTGCATTCACTATATGCGCTCTCCCCAGACCGCGCATTCACTATATCCGCTCTCCCCAGACCGCGCATTCACTATATCCGCTCTCCCTGGACCCTGCATTCACTATATCCGCTCTCCCTGGACCCTGCATTCACTATATCTTGTCTCCCAAGACCCTGCATTCACTATATCCGCTCTCCCCAGACCGCGCATTCACTATATCCGCTCTCCCCGGACCCCGCATTCACTATATCTTGTCTCCCAAGACCCTGCATTCACTATATCCGCTCTCCTCGGACCTCGCATTCACTATATCCGTTCTCCCCGGACCCGCATTCACTATATCCACTCTCCCCGGACCCGGCATTCACTATATCTGTTCTCCCCAGACCCTGCATTCACTATATCTGTTCTCCCCAGACCCTGCATTCACTATATCTTGTCTCCCCAGACCCTGCATTCACTATATCTGTTCTCCCCAGACCCTGCATTCACTATATCTGTTCTCCCCAGACCCTGCATTCACTATATCCTCTCTCCCCGGACCCCGCATTCACTATATCTGTTCTCCCCAGACCCTGCATTCACTATATCTGTTCTCCCCAGACCCTGCATTCACTATATCTGTTCTCCCCAGACCCTGCATTCACTATATCCGCTCTCCCCGGACCCCGCATTCACTATATCCGCTCTCCCCGGACCCCGCATTCACTATATCTGCTCTCCCCGGACCCTGCATTCACTATATCTGTTCTCCCCAGACCCTGCATTCACTATATCCGCTCTCCCCGGACCCCGCATTCACTATATCTGCTCTCCCCGGACCCTGCATTCACTATATCTGTTCTCCCCAGACCCCGCATTCACTATATCCGCTCTCCCCGGACCCCGCATTCACTATATCCTCTCTCCCCGGACCCCGCATTCACTATATCCGCTCTCCCTGGACCCTGCATTCACTATATCCGGTCTCCCCAAACCCTGCATTCACTATATCCGCTCTCCCTGGACCCCGCATTCACTATATTTGCTCTCCATGGACCCTACATTCACTATATCCGCTCTCCCCAGACCCTACATTCACTATATCCGCTCTCCCTGGACCCTGCATTCACTATATCCGCTCTCCCTGGACCCTGCATTCACTATATTTGATCTCCCCAGACCCTGCATTCACTATATCCGCTCTCCCTGGACCCTGCATTCACTATATCCGCTCCCCCCGGACCCTGCATTCACTATATCCGCTCTCCATGGACCCCGCATTCACTATATCCGCTCTCCCCGAATATGCATTCACTATCCGCTCTCCCGGGACCCTGCATTCACTATATCCGTTCTCCCCGGACCCCACATTCACTATATCCACTCTCCCCGGACCCTGCATTCACTATATTTGATCTCCCCGGACCCCACATTCACTATATCCACTCTCCCCGGACCCTGCATTCACTATATGTGGTCTCCCTGGACCCCACATTCACTTCATCCACTCTCCCCGGACCCCGCATTCACTATATCCGCTCTCCCCGGACCCTGCATTCACTATATCCGCTCTCCCTGGACCCCGCATTCACTATATCCGCTCTCCCCGGACCCCGCATTCACTATATCTGTTCTCCCCAGACCCTGCATTCACTATATCTTGTCTCCCCAGACCCTGCATTCACTATATCTGTTCTCCCCAGACCCTGCATTCACTATATCTGTTCTCCCCAGACCCTGCATTCACTATATCTGGTCTCCCCGGATTCTACATTCACTATATCTGGTCTCCCCGGACCCTGCATTCACTATATCCGCTCTCCTCGGACCCCGCATTCACTAGATCTGCTCTCCCCAGACCGCGCATTCACTATATCCGCTCTCCCCGGACCCCGCATTCACTATATCTTGTCTCCCAAGACCCTGCATTCACTATATCCGCTCTCCTCGGACCTCGCATTCACTATATCCGTTCTCCCCGGACCCCGCATTCACTATATCCACTCTCCCCGGACCCCGCATTCACTATATCTGTTCTCCCCAGACCCTGCATTCACTATATCTGTTCTCCCCAGACCCTGCATTCACTATATCTGTTCTCCCCAGACCCTGCATTCACTATATCCGCTCTCCCCGGACCCCGCATTCACTATATCCGCTCTCCCCGGACCCCGCATTCACTATATCTGCTCTCCCCGGACCCTGCATTCACTATATCTGTTCTCCCCAGACCCCGCATTCACTATATCCGCTCTCCCCGGACCCCGCATTCACTATATCCTCTCTCCCCGGACCCCGCATTCACTATATCCGCTCTCCCTGGACCCCGCATTCACTATATCCGCTCTCCCTGGACCCCGCATTCACTATATTTGCTCTCCATGGACCCTACATTCACTATATCCGCTCTCCCCGGACCCTACATTCACTATATCCGCTCTCCCTGGACCCTGCATTCACTATATCCGCTCTCCCTGGACCCTGCATTCACTATATTTGATCTCCCCAGACCCTGCATTCACTATATCCGCTCTCCCTGGACCCTGCATTCACTATATCCGCTCCCCCCGGACCCTGCATTCACTATATCCGCTCTCCCCGAATATGCATTCACTATCCGCTCTCCCGGGACCCTGCATTCACTATATCCGTTCTCCCCGGACCCCACATTCACTATATCCACTCTCCCCGGACCCTGCATTCACTATATTTGATCTCCCCGGACCCCACATTCACTATATCCACTCTCCCCGGACCCTGCATTCACTATATGTGGTCTCCCTGGACCCCACATTCACTTCATCCACTCTCCCCGGACCCCGCATTCAGTATATCCGCTCTCCCCGGACCCTGCATTCACTATATCCGCTCTCCCTGGACCCCGCATTCACTATATCCGCTCTCCCTGGACCCCGCATTCACTATATCTGTTCTCCCCAGACCCTGCATTCACTATATCTTGTCTCCCCAGACCCTGCATTCACTATATCTGTTCTCCCCAGACCCTGCATTCACTATATCTGGTCTCCCCGGATTCTACATTCACTATATCTGGTCTCCCCGGACCCTGCATTCACTATATCCGCTCTCCTCGGACCCCGCATTCACTAGATCTGCTCTCCCCAGACCGCGCATTCATGACTAGAGCACCAGAGATAGGTCATCCAAATTCCCCCCTTACTATACTTAAATAAAAACCATGACACCAATTTTTGGAGTAAATGGCCAACATGGCCTTTTATTAACAAACATTTTTTAACACCAACCATTCCTTATAACAGAAACATACAGAGTTGTTGTTGTTGGTCTTCGAAGGCACCCCACCAAAATGATATGAAATGCACCTGCGGACAACCATATTACACAAAGGCCTCCAGCCGCAACCAACCAGCTCGGAGACAACCATACCGTCCGCAGTGCAGCACCACCACCTTCCAGTTAAACCTTGGTTAACTGGAATGTCCCCGGGCACACCATACCACCGATGGGTCCCACACCATTATCTGTACCTCCAAGATAAGAACCGCCTCCAAGACCAACAACCGCCCAAGACCGAAACAACCCCCTGACCCCCGAGAGGAACACAAAAACTCCCTATAACAGGGGAGGGCGGGAGGGAATCTCACTCACCAACGTCCAGGTCCGAAATGATGCCTCCCCCCCCTGGGACACCCCACCCTAAGGTGCGGCAGAGCCCACCCACGCTCTCTCTCCACCAACCAGCACACCCATCTATCCTTTTCCACACCCCCCTGGCACATCATTAACCCTTTCTTACTCTCCTTCCCACTCTAGGCCTAGTCATGCCTGCCCTGCGCTAATTTTCCTTTCCTTTTTTCGCTACGGGCATTACTCTATATCCGCTCTCCCCGGACCCCTCATTCACTATATCTTGTCTCCCAAGACCCTGCATTCACTATATCCGCTCTCCTCGGACCTCGCATTCACTATATCCGTTCTCCCCGGACCCCGCATTCACTATATCCACTCTCCCCGGACCCCGCATTCACTATATCTGCTCTCCCCGGACCCTGCATTCACTATATCTGTTCTCCCCAGACCCTGCATTCACTATATCCGCTCTCCCCGGACCCCGCATTCACTATATCTGCTCTCCCCGGACCCTGCATTCACTATATCTGTTCTCCCCAGACCCCGCATTCACTATATCCGCTCTCCCCGGACCCCGCATTCACTATATCCTCTCTCCCCGGACCCCGCATTCACTATATCCGCTCTCCCTGGACCCTGCATTCACTATATCTGGTCTCCCCGAACCCTGCATTCACTATATCCGCTCTCCCCGGACCCCGCATTCACTATATCTGGTCTCCCCAAACCCTGCATTCACTATATCCGCTCTCCCTGGACCCCCCATTCACTATATTTGCTCTCCATGGACCCTACATTCACTATATCCGCTCTCCCCGGACCCTACATTCACTATATCCGCTCTCCCTGGACCCTGCATTCACTATATCCGCTCTCCCTGGACCCTGCATTCACTATATTTGATCTCCCCAGACCCTGCATTCACTATATCCGCTCTCCCTGGACCCTGCATTCACTATATCCGCTCCCCCCGGACCCTGCATTCACTATATCCGCTCTCCATGGACCCCGCATTCACTATATCCGCTCTCCCCGAATATGCATTCACTATCCGCTCTCCCGGGACCCTGCATTCACTATATCCGTTCTCCCCGGACCCCACATTCACTATATCCACTCTCCCCGGACCCTGCATTCACTATATGTGGTCTCCCTGGACCCCACATTCACTTCATCCACTCTCCCCGGACCCCGCATTCACTATATCCGCTCTCCCCGGACCCTGCATTCACTATATCCGCTCTCCCTGGACCCCGCATTCACTATATCCGCTCTCCCCGGACCCCGCATTCACTATATCCGCTCTGCCCGGACCCCGCATTCACTATATCTGGTCTCCCTGGACCCTGCATTCACTATATCCGCTCTCCCCGGACCCCGCATTCACTATATCTGCTCTCCCCGGACCCCGCATTCACTATATCCGCTCTCCCTGGACCCTGCATTCACTATATCCGCTCTCCCCGAATATGCATTCACTATCCGCTCTCCCTGGACCCTGCATTCACTATATCTGGTCTCCCCGGACCCCACATTCACTTCATCCGCTCTCCCCGGACCCCGCATTCACTATATCCGCTCTCCCCGGACCCTGCATTCACTATATCCACTCTCCCCGGACCCCACATTCACTTCATCCGCTCTCCCCGGACCCTGCATTCACTATATCCGCTCTCCCCGGATTCTGCATTCACTATTTCCGCTCTCCCTGGACCCTGCATTCACTATATCCGCTCTCCCTGAACCCTGCATTCACTATATCCGCTCTCCCCGGACCCCGCATTCACTAGATCTGCTCTCCCCAGACCCTGCATTCACTATATCCGCTCTCCCCGGACCCTGCATTCACTATATCCGTTCTCCCCAGACCCTGCATTCACTATATCTGATCTCCCCATACCCAGCATTCACTATATCTGGTCTCCCCGGATTCTACATTCACTATATCTGGTCTCCCCGGACCCTGCATTCACTATATCCGCTCTCCTCGGACCCCGCATTCACTAGATCTGCTCTCCCCAGACCCCGCATTCACTATATCCGCTCTCCCCGGACCCCGCATTCACTATATCCGCTCTCCCTGGACCCTGCATTCACTATATCCGCTCTCCCCGTACCCTGCATTCACTATATCCACTCTCCCCGGACCCCGCATTCACTATATCCGCTCTCCCCGGACCCCGCATTCACTGTATCCGCTCTCCCCAGACCCTGCATTCACTATATCCGCTCTCCCCGTACCCTGCATTCACTATATCCGGTCTCCCCGGACCCTGCATTCACTATATCCGCTCTCCCCGGACCCTGCATTCACTATATCCGCTCTCCCCGGACCCTGCATTCACTATATCCGCTCTCCCCGGACCTTGCATTCACTATATCTGCTCTCCCCGGAGCCCGCATTCACTATATCTGGTCTCCCCGGACCCCGCATTCACTAGATGTGCTCTCCCACAGTACAGAACATGGAAATGAAATTATTTTAGTAAATATAAAACAGCTAAATACCTTTTCTTATCAGCAGTATATAGCAGTCTTGTGACTTCTATCTGTGTCCAGCAGAGCACTGGTTAAAGTTTGTAGGAGGAGTTTTCATTTTGCTCTGACCTCCTGTCTGAATAGTGCTGATTGGTCCTGTGCTGATCACATGCACTCTCTCTCGAAAAAAAAAACCTCTCTAGCAATCCACACCAAACTGAGCATGTGCAGAGTGTCTCCACACAATATATCTTACCAGGAGATAAGAGGTGGACACTGGAAGAAGGGGAGGATCAGAGAAGACAGGATCAAATAGCCTTTTTACACAATGCAGAGGATTAACCCCTTAGGTTCCACAGTGATTATATAACAAGCATGCTTTACTGCATCTACAGACTGATTGTACTGTTGTGGGTTTAGGAACACTTTAACTACTTGCCCTCCGGAAGTTTTTACCCCCCTTCATGACCAGGCCATTGTTTGCTATACGGCACTGAGCTACTTTAACTGACAATTGCCCTGTCATGCAACACTGTACTCAAGAAATTTACGTAATTTTTCCCCACACAAATAGCACTTTCTTTTGGTGATATTTCATCATTTTATCTTTAGCACTATAATAACTAAACTAATAAAATTAAATATATAAGAATAGCGTAAGTATAACACCTGAATCCGACTTTTGTATAAGGCTGGCAGCGCTAGCGATTTGTAGTTTTTTTAGACATGTACAAAAACATTTTTTGTCTAATAAAAAGTCCAAAAACACCAGTTTGCCGCGTTTTTCAGCTAAAAATCTCCTCTAGAAACCCACTAGTTCTAGGAGTTTTTTTCCAGCAAAAAAATGCCTCTGCCAAAAAAAAACACTGATTAAAGCCCACTGTATGTGTGAATGGACACAAAGGATAACATGCTGGGGAGTTTACTGGCTGTAGAAAGAATGCCGAAAACCAGAAACAGCCGCTGTAAAAACGTCCCGTGAGGACAAGAGCCGGCCATACACGGGGTGAATTCTTTTCTAAGAATTTTGCATCATTAGTGGGCCACAGCAACAGTCAATTTTCCAGCAACTATCGAATTTGAGTGATTGGGCATGTTGGAAATTTTTGTAAAAACTAACAAATTTCTGATCAACGATGGGAGAATCCTACGAGAAATGTAATTGAAAAAGAAATGAGCGTGAGCTGTGACCTGGAAAGAAAAGAATTGTGGATTGTATAGAATTTTCTTTTGCTGGGTGGATATCAGGGATGTAACTCGCAATCTTTTCAAAAACTTTTCAAAAACTTTTGAACTAAGAATGATAATTCTATCTGACACAAGAGATAACGGCCTGAATTTGGACCTGGGATTCCTCAATCATTATCCAACAGTTTTATGACTGTCACCTCAAGCCAGGGGCGGACTGACTATTTGGAAACCTGGGCACTGCCCGAGGGCCCCGGGGTCAGTAGTGGGTCCCCTGAGATGCCCCTGGTACCTTTTTTTCTTAGGCTTTTTTGAGTTTGGGCAAGGACACAGGGGCCCCATGATCCACTATTGCCCCATGAGCTGTCAGTCCGCCCCTGCCTCAAGCATCACTGCCTCTGTGAGTGTTGTCTCCCCCCCCCCCAGTCTTTGCTTTTGCTGTGTCTTATCTCTGGTCTCTTTTTTTTTTCTTCATCCCCCACATCTCTTCTAACATTCTGCTAAAACTTTGTGATTGGTACTGCTTGGTCCTTGAAGAAGGGGACATTCCCCAAAAGTTGTCCTCAAAATTGTATGTTAGAGCAAAATAAAAAAAGTATCACGGACAGTACTCAATGGTTTCAGTTTTTTGAAAAACATTATTTCAGAATTTGACCTGTTTATGGCCTGTATACGCCTCTTGTAATCTCTGCATAACAGCATCACTCTGGAAGGGGGAATATGGAGAAGGACTGGGAACTAATCAGATGTCCCGACTGAGGAGAAGCTGTGAGAGCAGACAGAGGGGTGAGTGGTTGCTGCCCCCTTTCTGCCCAATCACAGTTGGGGGTTGATTAGAAGGTGATCAGGATTTTTAAGAAGAGGCTGTGGGGCACCCAACAGCAAGGATCTTGATGGAACGGGGACAGGTTTGTATTTGACTTGCCAGGTATACCTGGGAGGAGGAGGACACTTTGTCAAACAAAGAGTAAGCACATTAGACGTGTCCTTCTTTAATGTTAGATAAAACAGATATAAATGATTTCTTTAACATATACGTATCACCTATTCAAATAGAAATATCCAAAAACAATTATTATCACCATGGGGCACATCTACTTTTACTATTTTTTACTAAAAAACAATCCAGAATTTCCTTTGCCTTTGCACTGTGATACGAGGGAAGACTTGTATCTTTTTCTTTTAAGTTGACGAGGATCAGGTGACCGGCACATTCTTCAATAGTTGGCTGATATCTTAAGATCCTTCTTTTTACCATGTCGGTGCTGTCCTCCAGATCGTCGAGTACCACCATGACACTTTCCTTTCCTGTGAAATAAACATCAAAACTCAATCTAACCTTGAAACCATTGTACAAAACAGCACTATACTGCATATTGTGACCACTTTTAAGAGCGGGCCTTTTCTGACACTTATATATATATATATACATATATATATCACACACACAGTATGTATATATATATATTTTTTTTTTTTTTTTTAAGCATAGGCTCTAGAGCAGGGGTGTCAAACTCCATTTCATGGTGGGCCGTATCAGCATTATGGTTGCCCTCAAAGGGCCGGTTTTATCTGTAAGACTAGACGTCCCGTCTCCCCCCCATTACATCAGATGTCAAGAATCCCACACCCTTCCTAACACCCCGTGGGGGCAGAGCTAGAAAGCAGAAAGTGCAGGGTTTGGAGGAGGACCAGAGGAGGAGTGGAATCAGTTACCAGAGTCTGCTGAATGCTGAGACTAGAGATGAGGGGGTGCTGCAGCTGCACTGAGAAGTGCAGGATTTGGCAGGAGTTCCATTCTCCTCTCTGCTGCTGACTACTGAGACAAGGTGGGGTCAGAGACAAGCCTGCAGGAGAGGTGCAAGGTCCACATGAAATGCCCTGGAGGACCGGATTTGGACCACGGGCCTTGTGTTTGACACCTGTGTTATAGAGAATAAAATGGTGGGTGTTGCAATGTTTTATGTCACATGGTATTTGCACGGCGGTTTTTCAATTTTTGGGGGTAAAATACACTTTTTGTAATTGTAATGCACAAAATCACACTACAATACCCAATTGTTTTGTAAAATTTAAAAGATGATGTTATGGTGAGTAAATAGATACCAAACAGGTCACGCTTTAAAATTGCACATGCCTGCTCTTTCGTGCTTGCCTAGTGCTTGTTTGTTCACTGGTCATCTCGCAGAGGGGGAGGAGATCATGAAGTATGTTCTGTGCCACCCTGTACTGTGTATAGCAAGTTACTTACATTGCAGTAATATTTTAAACTGTTATCTAACTCCTAGGCAGGGCTGGGACAAGGGGTGGGCAGAAGGGTTGGCTGCCCTGGGTGCGGTTGGGGATTTGAGGGTTGTGCCAGAAGGGTTTTGGAGGGGGATTTGTACTAAGAGGGTGGATTTGTGTTAGGAAAACTTTTTTTTTTTTTTGGGGGGGGGGGGAATTTATGCTAGTGTAGGGAACTGTTATTTTATACACTAGTTGTAGTTTGTTTATATTCATATACAGCCACTACCATAGAGGTCCCATTACAGACAAGTCCCTAGGTGTGCTTCCTGCCCCTACAAGGAGGTCAAGAAACCCCAGGATGTTATATAGTTTGTTTTTCCAGGAAGTATCAGGCAGAGGGTGCCAGCCTGCCATGTGCTGTGTATCTGGGGAGAACTGTATGGGGATTCTGTGAGTAATGATCCAGATTAACAAGGCTGCTATCTATCTAGTTGTTACTGAAGCAGATTAGGTCTGCCTCTGTTATATTTAAACTTCTTTATTGGAACCCTAATATCTCTGTAAGAGAGGGATTTGTGGTTCATTATCATTATTCTATTTACACTGCAGAATCCTTATATATATATATATATATAGATCTGTGTTTTCACCTGCATAAGACTGTCAGGTGAACTTTCTGTTAATTGCAGTGTATCTTTGCAGCCTCTTTGCTTAAAGCCATAGCACCCTTATTGGTCTGGATCTCCCTTTAGCTGGGATTAGCATAGGGAGCGTTGGATAGATTAGGCTAGAGGTAGGTTAGGCATCCGACGGCCACTTAGACAGATAGAGGCCCGGTTGCAGTGACAGCCCAGTTTAGGGATAGGGACTAAGAGTAAGGAGAGATAGGACATTTTATCCTTTTAGGTGATGCATCGCTGATCTTCAGACAAGCCGTGCAATCATCCGCATAGAACGTGTTACTTGGACGCCATCACAGCATCTAAAGTGGAAGCGTGCATCTTATTGACTCTCACCTCTCCAGGGGCCCCTGCAGCCGGACTGCGCTATAACCCATGGTTGGAGGTATTCTGTATACTACATGCACATATACCCGGGTATAATTGCAACCTCCCAATTTATGGTAAATTGTAATTCCTGAATGTTATTCTTATGCATCCTGTTTTATGTGGCTGCTTTATATAAACTTTGCATTAATCTCATACAGGTGGGTGACATGTTTTCATGTTAGAAATATAAGCTGGGTGCATTAATACTGCTATGTATAGTTACTTTAAGTTGTCTACCTGTTACATTCCTAGAAAGGGGTGAGTCTCCTCAATTGCAGGAACCCTATTCTAGGTGGAGGCACTGCCATTTGTATTGTCACAACCCCCTCTTCCATATAGCGAAGGCTCAGGATTGCCTACTCATATACAGGTTAGCGCCATAGCTTGTTTGGTGTGGGCCATTTCACATAACCCCCCCCAAAACAGGGCTACATTTGGAGGCACTGCTGAGATCGAAGTGGGTTTAATAGTCAGTCATGGAGGAGCAACACAAAGAAAAGTGGCGCCCTCAACCTACTCATAGAAGGAGGTACCTTCCCTCTGTCCCACAAAACGTCAGTGTAAAAGAAGAACAAATGCCAGTTAACTATTCTTATCAGGAAGATGTCAATATTTCACAATCTAGTGAGAATGCTGTTGGCACTTTAAATCAACTGACTGAGATGCTAGCACAAGGGTTACAGGCGGCACATTATAGAAAGCTAAAAGTGTTCTCTGGTAATGTTCCTGTACCACAAGGAGAAGAAGCTTTCGAAGTTTGGAAAGAGCACACCCTTCAATGCTTGAAAGAATGGTCCTGCTCAGAGGAAGGCAAGCGTCAGCGTGTTATGGAAAGTCTGCGATCTCCAGCAGCAGAACTAATCCGCTTGTATCGAGATACCCATGAGGGGGTAAGTGCAACAGACTATATACAAGTACTGTCTGACCATTTTGAACCATACTATGACCTTGAACAGATGGTTGCTGACTATCGTATGACCTGTCAGAAAGAAGGAGAGAGTGTTTCCACTTTTATTAATCGATTGCAGTTACTGTTGTCACGTCTGGTGTATCACACTGCTATACATCCTGATGCAGTGAATTCAATGAGAACTAGTCAATTAGTACGGGGGTTGTTACCTCATCATCCTCTCGCACAGCTCCTCAAAGTGAAGTTATCTGATGATGATCTTCCTCTTCATGGACTAATGAAGTTAGTGAAGAAATTGGAAGCTGACATTCAGTTTAGCACCCCTAAGAAAGTGAAACAACCTTTTAAGAGGTTTAAATATGTATATAGATATTATTAAGAAGAACGTTTTATTAAATAATGTATGTAAATTAATAAAATAAGATTTTGGTTTTTTTTTAAAAATGAATTAAAATGTTCAACATAGAGATAAAGTATGAAAATTGTGGATAATATAGATATGTTGATTATAACATGATAATCTTAATGGTGATGAAAAAGTATAAGATTGCAATCCAAATTGTGAAGGGTGTGTATGAAAGCATTGAGTATACAGCCGTAGGATGCTGAGGCGCACTTTGTATATACATAATGGATGACATTGAGACACAGTCTGAACTCCAAAATTATGGAGGAGAAACGAAGAACTAATATATCATAGCAAAAATGGCGCCGGTAGGATATAAATAGTCTCTGTGCATGATGACATGCAAAACTACATCCCCCAGAGGAAGCTACGAGTCCCTGTAGCGTAACGCGTAGGGGAGGGGCGGTGACGTCATCACGCATCCACAGAGGAACGGCGAGCATATTCATTGAAGGCAAACACACCTGCAAGGCTGTTTGTAGTACGATCTGGATACATTTTATACAAAGCGCTACTTATATTCACACCATGTGAGTGGGAGATCAAAGCTTAATAAATAATCGTTATCCCGGATAAGGCACTATGGTTTGTTTCCCTTCTCTGTATGTTCCGTATATGGAGGAATAAGTCAAGCAGCCAGCGGAGAAAGTCTTATTGAGAAGGCTGTGCTGAGGAGAGAGGAGAGGAGAAAGGAGAGAGAGGTGCACGCTGTGAACACAGACTCATCACACAGATTAGATTGAACTACAACACCATCTTATTCCCAAAGAACTGAACTGTTATTCCCAATTCAATTCAATTTTTTTCTCATATAAATTTTTTTTCTCATATATATTTTTTTTCTCATATATATTTTTCACCTATATACTTTATAAAATTAATTCATTCTTTCACATCTATTAAATAATTAATTTATATATTTACATTAATTATATATTTAAGTATAATTGATTTATATAATTATTAGATTATTGGTGGTACACTTAGTAATTTATAATATCACATAAGGTTGAATATATTGGAGCGCGGTACAATATTGGTATTTAAAGTTAACCTTTTAAAGAGGACCTCCCTTCTCGTCCTGTTCAAAATGATCAACCTGAATTCACTTGGTCCAAGTCTTCCATTAACAAGCCCGTTGCATTACACAGAGGGAGAGACTCTAGAAAGTGCTTCAGGTGTGGTCAGACGGGCCATTCAGCTAGACAATGTAATGACGATTATGAGGGAATGGTGCAAAGTGTGTCATTCCCTGTACAAAAGCACAAAGGACGACTGAAATATTCAAAGTCAGGATCAAAACAGCCTATCATAGGCTCCAAGTCCATTGTTAACGTTACTGTCAACGGACTTAAAACTTCAGCTTTGTTTGACACTGGGTCTCAAGTTACCCTTATCTATCGTTCCTTCTATCAGAAGCATTTGAGCAACACACCACTTCAATCTACTGGACAGATGAAGTTGTGGGGGTTGAACTCGAAGTCATACCCTGTTGATGGAAGCCTGCGCATAATTGTTACTGTACCTGGTTTAGAGGACAAAGGTGTTCCTCCCATGGAGATCACTGCACTTGTGTGTCCCGACACTGGGGACTCCAATGCCGCTCCTGTGATATTAGGTACTAATTGTAAAGCAGTACAGTGTGCTTTTCAGAAGTTTCTTGAAGGAGGTCGCACTGCTTCTTTTTGATCAAATTGAACTGTCTTCTGATCTTAAAGAGCTTTGTAATGTCCTCTCTGTTGGCTATCAACACGGAGTGGTGTATCACATCGGTAGGCATGCAGTGGAAATTCCTCCAGGGGGAGAGAGAATACTAAGGGTTGCTTCCAGCATTGCTCCTGAGCTACTTGGAGATGGCAGTTATGTCCTTATGGAAACACCTGAAGAGATGATCAAAAAAGAGGGGTGGAAGGTGATTCCTGAAAGGAAAGACTGGAGAGCCAGAGTGGACCTATCTACAGTTGTGACTGTGAGAAACTGTTCACCTTACCCCGTTGTAATTGATCCTTACCAAAAGGTAGCCCATTGCTATCCTGTGTTTGGTGTTAACCCCTATGCTGAAGTGTGCAAAGTGCAAGTTGAAGGTACCGCTCCTACTGTTGAATTTGATCTGACTGACCCAAACTTATCAGAGCTTTGGGTTCACAGATTGACACAGCAGTTATCAGAATTACCAGAAGTATTTTCTATGGATGAAATGGATGTAGGCTGTGCCAAAAGTGCTCAACACACTTTCAGGCTAACAGATGCCACTCCCTTCCGGGAAAGGCCCAGAAGGATAGCTCCAAAGGATGTTGATGAGCTCAGACAGACCTTATATCAGATGAAAGATCAGGGGATCATTGCGGATAGTAAAAGTCCCTATGCTTCACCTATTGTTGTGGTAAGAAAGAAGTGTGGATCTATTCGCCTATGTGTGGACTATCGAACCCTGAATCGAAGGACAATACCTGATCAGTATACACTACCCAGGATAGAAGAGGCTTTTGAAGCTCTGAATGGAAATCAGTGGTTCACAGTTCTTGATTTGCGGTCAGGGTACTATCAGGTTCCAATGGCTCCTGAAGACCAAGAGAAAACAGCCTTCATATGTCCTTTGGGCTTCTATCAGTTTACCCGCATGCCACAAGGCATAAGGGGTGCACGAGCAACATTTCAAAGATTAATGGAATGCGTTTTGGGTGATTTAGTGCCACGAGAGTGTCTCGTGTACCTCGATGACATTATTGTATTTGGAGCTTCATTGGAGGAACATGAAGAACGTCTCATGCGAGTGTTGCATCGTCTAAAGGAGGAAGGGCTGAAGTTGTCTGCAGACAAGTGTAAGTTCTGCCGTTCATATGTTACCTATGTAGGCCACATTGTTTCTGCTGAAGGAGTGGCCACAGATCCTGCCAAAGTTGAAGCAGTTGTGAATTGGCCACAACCTCAGAATATCACAGAGTTGCGTTCATTCCTTGGATTCTGTGGTTATTACCGCAGATTTGTAGAAGGATATTCCAAAGTGGCCAAGTCCCTACATGACTTGTTGAAGACTGATTCGAGCGGTCAAGAAAAACAGAAGAAATCCACCAAAAATCCTTTTGGCGATAAGTGGACTTCAGCCTGTGAGGATGCCTTCATTCAGTTAAAGAAGAAGTTAACAGAGGCACCCGTTCTGGCCTATGCTAATGCTCGAAAGCCGTATGTTCTCCATGTAGATGCTAGCTTTGAAGGACTGGGTGGAGTGTTGCACCAGGAGTATCCAGCTGGGTTGCGACCCGTCGCCTTCATCAGGCGAAGCCTCACAGTTAGCGAGCGCAATTACCCAGTTCACAAGTTGGAATTCTTAGCTCTCAAATGGGCTATTGTCGATAAGTTACATGATTATCTTTATGGAGCAGCTTTCGAAGTAAGAACGGATAACAATCCTTTGACATATGTCTTAACCACAGCAAAACTAGATGCCACTGGACATCGCTGGTTGGCTGCTCTATCAAATTATCAATTCACCTTGAAATACAAACCTGGTCCAAAGAACATTGGTGCAGATGCGTTATCCAGACGCCCTGGGTTAACGCCTGTCTCTGAAGACAATGAATGGGAGGAAGTCCCTGGTCCTGGTGTTGGAGCATTATGTTTTATGGCTGCAGTAGTGGACGATAACGTGGCTTTCTCAGAGATGCGGCTCATAGACTCCATAGGAAGTGGACCTGATGCTGTACCAGACATGTTTGCCTACCCAGCAGCCCTAGGCTCATTTGAGAACTGTTCTATATCTCCTCAGCAGATGATTAAGAGTCAAAAGGCTGACCCTTTGATTGGACCTTTATATAGAGCAGTTAGTGTTAATGATCCAGAGATATTGAAGAAAACCTTGCCTGCTGAATGTAGCTCATTTCTTAGAGACTGGGATAAATTCAGGATTGAAAAGGGCCTACTCTACCGTGTGACTCTGTATCATGACCACCCAGGGAGACGTCAACTGGTTCTCCCTTATTGTTTTCGAAAGATGGTTTTCAGAAGTCTACATGATCATCATGGTCATTTGGGGCCTGAGAAGACCTATGGCTTGATTCAGGACCGCTTTTATTGGCTCAGAATGAGAGAAACTGTGACTAGCCTTTGTAGAAGGTGCCTCCGTTGTCTGAGACGAAAAACCCTCCCAGTTCGAGCTGCCCCAATGGGACATTTACAGAGTTCAGGCCCCATGGATTTGGTCTGTATCGATTTTCTATGCATTGACAATGATTCAAGAGGAATTGGGAACGTGTTGGTAGTGACTGATCACTACACCCGGTATGCACAAGCTTTTCCTACCAAGGATCAAAAGGCAGTGACAGTCGCCAGAGTGCTTTGGGAGAAGTATTTCATCCACTATGGCTTACCCCACAGATTGCATTCGGATCAGGGAAGAGACTTTGAGAACAGACTAGTTAAGGAATTACTTCAACTACTCAACATCCATAAAATCCGGACTACCCCTTATCACCCTGAAGGTGATGCTCTCCCTGAGAGATTTAACAGAACTTTGCTTGATATGTTAGGTACTCAACAGGTTGATGATAAACGCACTTGGAGTCGTAAAGTTGAAGCCATGGTTCATGCTTACAATAGCACAAGACATGAGACTACGGGATTCTCCCCTTATTTCTTAATGTTTGGAAGGGAGCCTAGACTGCCAATAGACCTCTTGCTAGGGGTCTCCACTGATGGTGTCGATCATGAAAGTCACTATCAGTATGTAGCTCGTCTGAAAGATACCCTTAAGTCAGCTTATCGTTTGGCTGAAGAAAATGCTGCCAAGATAAATGAAGGGAACAAAAGGAGGTTTGATCGTCGTGTGAGATACAGAGAATTGAAACCTGGTGACCAGGTACTGCTTAGAAACTTGGGCCCTTCTGGGAAGCATAAATTAGCTGACCGATGGAGGAATGAGATTTTTACAGTGGTGAGCAAATTACCTGGAATTCCTGTGTACAAAATAAAGGGACCAGAAGGTAGAGTAAAAGCTTGGCATCGAAACCATTTGCTCCCTATTCCTCAAGTCACTGATGATGATGACTCAGAAGATACTGTGGGAAGGGACTCCCCACAACCTCAGGCTAACCTTACAACTGACCCTCCTGACTCTAATGAGAGTGACTGGACTGTAGTTCCTGAGATTCAGAGCCCAACAGCTTCTCCTCTTCCAAGAGAGTCACTGAACCCTAGATCTCCAGAGTTTGTGCCTGAGTCAGCGAGTACGCCTAACCAAGGATCTAGTTCTACTCCACAATCAGTGCCATCTCTTCCCATGACACAAAGCCCTCATTCAGTACCTGAAAATCAGGGATTACCTCATAGGGAAGTGCGTAGAGGAGAAAGGGTTAGACATCCACCACCTGTTTTGACTTATAATACTTTGGGGGATCCCAGCATCATTCCTCAGCCCCATCTATACCATGCCTGGGTAGGGGCAGTATCTAATCTGGTCAATATGCTACCTGTATTTGCATCACCTGGCTTGTATTTATACTAATCTGTTGTTTTCTTTAGCAAACCATTGTAATGGAGAGAGGACAACGTTGTGTATTTGAAATTGAATTTCATTATTGTATATAATTTGAGCTTCCTTTGACGGGACGTAAAGGTTTCACCAGGGGGAGAGTGTAGGGAACTGTTATTTTATACACTAATTGTGGTTTGTTTACATCTATATCCAGCCACAACCATAGAGGTCCCATTACAGACAAGTCCCTAGGTGTGCTTCCTGCCCCTACAAGGAGGTCAAGAAACCCCAGGATGTTATATATTTTGTTTTCCAGGAAGTATGAGGCAGAGGGTGACAGCTTGCCATGTGCTGTGTATCTGGGGAGAACTGTATGGGGATTCTGTGAGTACTGATCCAGATTAACAAGGCTGCTATCTATCCAGTTGTTACTGAAGCAGATTAGGTCTGCCTCTGTTATATTTCAACTTCTGTATTGGAACCCTAATATCTCTGTAAGAGAGAGATTTGTGGTTCATTATCATTATTCTATTTACACTGCAGAATCCTTATAGTTGTCTATATATATATATATATAGATCCGTGTTTTCATCTGCATAAGACTGTCAGGTGAACTTTCTGTTAATTGCAGTGTATCTTTGCAGCCTCTTTGCTTAAAGAGCCTTATTGGTCTGGATCTCCCTTTAGCTAGGATTAGCATAGGGAGCGTTGGATAGATTAGGCTAGAGGTAGGTTAGGCTTCCGATGGCCACTTAGACAGATAGAGGCCCGGTTGCAGTGACAGCCCAGTTTAGGGATAGGGACTAAGAGTAAGGATAGATATCCTTTTAGGTGATGCATCGCTGATCTTCAGACAAGCAGTGCAATCATCCGCATAGAATGTGTTACTTGGACGCCATCGCAGCATCTGAAGTGGAAGCGTGCATCTTATTGACTCTCACCTCTCCAGGGGCCCCTGCAACCGGACTGCGCTATAACTCCTAGAAGGAGGTATTCTGTATACTACATGCACATATACCCGGGTATAATTGCAACCTCCCAATTTATGCTAAATTGTTATTCCTGAATGTTATTCTTATGTATCCTGTTTTATGTGGCTGCTTTATATAAACTTTGCATTAATCTCATACAGGTGTGGTGACATGTTTTCATGTTAGAAATATAAGCTGGGTGCATTAATACTGCTATGTATAGTTACTTTAAGTTGTCTACCTGTTACATTCCTAGAAAGGGGTGAGTCTCCTCAATTGCAGGATCCCTATTCTAGGGGGAGGCACTGCCATTTGTATTATCACAACCCCCTCTTCCATATAGCGAAGGCTCAGGATTGCCTACTCATATACAGGTTAGCGCCATAGCTTGTTTGTTGTGGGCCATTTCACATAACCCCCCCAAAACAGGGCTACACTAGTATGGATGATTGGGGGATTTGTGCTAGGAGGGGAATTGGCAGGAGGATAAGTACTAGGAGAGGTCATTTAGGGATAACTGTGCTAGATGATGGAGTTTTGGAAGGGGGGAGAGGATTTATGATCAGAGGGAAAAGTTGACTGGTAGAGGATTTGTGCTAGGAGGGGGGATTAGGAGAGGAATTGAGCTGGGAGGGGGAATTTGTACTGGAAGAGCGGGAATTTTTGTTTGGGGAGAAATTTGGCTTGCATGGGGAATTTTAGGTTAGAGGGTAAGTGTGAAGATTAGTGCTTGATTATTTTTTTTTGGGGGGGGGGGTTGGTAGGGAATTTTTGCTGACACACAATTCTTATATATTGGGGGGGGGGGGTGTTTGCCATCTGGCATCTTCGGCTTGGGTGCTAGATGATCTTGGGGCTTTAGGTGTGTCAGTGTTCTCTTGTTCCGGGGTAGGGGGGGGAGTGTCAATGATGCAGGACAGCAGGGACCCACTACATCTAGGGGCTCCTTTGGGAGCACTACATAAACATTTTATGCAAATAAAAAATGTAAAAAGTGTATGTTTGGAAAATTCGGTATAAAATAACATTGACCAAAAGCACTAAAGTTTCAGTTTGAAAAGACAATGATCAGGTATGGACAGGTGGCAGGGCAGGTGGGATTATTGTCAATGGCTTCTATGGTATGGCGTGAGAGTGAGGTTGTGAAAATGCATATCTTGGACAGTATAGGGGGTCCCAAATCTACAGCAAAATACAGCAGACTCAGTAACAACAGAACAGAATGATACTGAGAAATCCCAGAGAATGTACCTACCTAGATGATCTGACATATATTTCAGATGCATGTCGTACATCGAGTCAGTGACATTCAACCTTCCGCTGTTACCACTGTGATACAAAATCCCAAAATCACATTTCTTGATGTCCTCTCTAAACCTCTCCAGTGTATTGATGGCGATATAATACGATTCCACTTTCGAGATGCTTTCCTTCACAAGGGCTTTCAGCCAGGAGTAATCTTTCTCTGCTGCTCTGGAGAAGATCCCAACCGCATGTCTTTTCTTTGTCTAAGGATAATGATGATAGTGTTAAAATATTTTTAAACATCAATGAAAGATGAAATATTTATTTTCTCTTTTTCAACGTGCTTAAAGGGGCTTCTGGCTACTCATTAAGTCTTTTGGGAAAAGTATGTAAGATGGCGCCAATACAAAACAAGAAAACTTTCCTTCCTGACAGTTATGATTGTAGGTCCAATCATAAAGAGACCAATCAGGTAAAAGTCTTAATATTCTCCATTTAGGAAAGAGTTTTTTTTATTTCTAAATTCCAAGTTATTATATTTTTCAGGCAACTGTGAGTGTATGTCAAGCCAAAAACATTTTTTGTAATTTGGTTATAGTGGGTAAAGACTAGAACTGCTATCCGGGGGGGTCGGTTAGAAAGATCTTCCCTCACTTCTTGTCCAACATAGCAGAAAAAAATTCAAAATTCAAAAAACAGAATCAGCAAGTTGGGAAAATGATCACCCCCCATTGTGTCAGTATTTTGTTGAACCCCCTTTTGCTTTAATTCCAGCCTTTAGTCTTTTGGGATGTCTCTGCTAAATTTGCACATCTAGACTTCGCAATATTTGCCCACTTATCTTTGCAGAACTGCTCATGTCCAGTTACATTTGACAGTGACTGTATTTGGATTGTAGTCTTCAAGTCATTCCATACATTTTCAATGGGGTTAAAGTCTGAGCTTTGACTAGGCCATGCAAAGACATTCCTCTTTCTCTCCTCCAACCACTGTGTGCTCATTTTTGCTGTGTGCTTTGACTCATTGTAATCTTGGTCTTCCCATTGACAACTTTCTGGCAGAGGATGAGGGATTTTACCCCATTCATTTTTCCATCTTTCCTGACAAGTGTTCCAGACCCTGCTGCAGAGAAACTCCCTATACCAGGATATTCCTCCTCCATGCTTTACTGTAGGAATGGTGGGATTTGGATGGTGATCTGGATTAGATTTCCGCCAGTCATATTGTTTAGTGTTGACGCCAACTTATTCCATTTTAGTCTCATCTGACCAGAACACCTTGTTCCATGTGGCCTCAGAATTTTCAAGGTGTGTTTTGGCAAAGCTCAGTGGTGACTGCATGTGGCCTTTCTTGAGGAGCAGCTTTTTTCTTGCAGCCCTCCCATACAAGCCCCATTTGTGGAGCATTTGTGATATTATTGTCACATGTACACAATGACCACTCTTTGTCATCAATTCCTGCCACTGCTTCAGAGTTGCTGTAGGCCTCTTGGTAGCCTCTCTGACCAGTTTACACCTTTCTCTTTCATCCAGTTTGAAGTGACGTCCTGATTCAGGGAGGGTCTGTGCTGCACCAAATACCTTCAACTTCTTAATAATAGACTTCTGTGACGGAGCGTAGGCAGGACAGAACACACAGAGTAGAAGGCAAGCGCACAAAGCTTTATTGAGGCAAACAGATGACAGTCACTGAATAGGGGAGTTTGCAGGGAGGGTGAAAACGCCAGTCCAGGGCGACACGGAAGGACCAACACACTTAAAGTCCAACACCAAGAGCCAAGGGAGAGTCTCTGTAGCAGGTAATCCAACAGGGAGTTTGGTGTGAGTCTCTGTAGCAAGTAATCCAACAGGGGGTTGGTGTGAGGTCAGCACAAGAACAGTTCAAGTGAAGCAGGCAGACAGCATGTACTCACGGATCCCTGGAGTCTAGCAGACAGTCTTCCCCAGCTCTGGGAGAAGGGGGTTCCTAGGCAGCCTTGGGTCTCTGCTGAGCCTGGCCACGGAAAAGGTCCTGGCCGTAGCTCAGGCTCCTTCCAGCAGCTACACAGCAGTGAATACCTCGGGAGCCTGGCATCAGCTTCTTAAAACTGGTCGGACCCCCCTAGTCACCTAGGCAACCGGGGGGGGGCCCGGAGGTAGCTTGGCTCTAGCTTGCCTTAGGAATGCCTTTCATCTCAGCAGAAGGGGGAGGGGCACGGATGAGAGACAGCAGAGGGAGCAGGGACAGAGCAAGGGGCTGAGAGGGAGGGCAGCTGTGACACTCCTCCCCCTTCCATTTCACAAGTGCCGGCAAGGGGGACCCAACCGGGTTCCCATGAAGGTACTTGTGGGCCCTGACTTAGCTACTGTGGATCTTGTTGGCGGGAAAGGCTGTCTGCATTTTGGTGTTGGCTTCCCCGTCTATATCGAATGGTGAAATTGTAGGGCTGGAGGGCGAGGCTCCACCTAAGGAGGCGCCTGTTGTCCGCGGACACCCGTTTCAGCCATGTGAGAAGGTTGTGATCGGTGACGATGGTAAACTCCCGGCCGTACAGGTAGGGCTGTAGTTTCTTTAGGGCCCAGACTATGGCCCAGACATTCCTTCTCCACTTCCTGGTCCAGTAGTTTGCGGCTGAGGAAAGTGACGGGATGTTCCTCCCCAGCCTCATTGACTTGGCTGAGGACAGCCCCTAGGCCATAGGTGGAGGCGTCTGTCTGCACAAGGAAGCATCTGTTGTGCTCAGGGGCAGCCAGGATGGGGTTGCTCGCCAGGGCAGCTTTGAGGTCCTGGAAGGCGGATTCACAGGCCGAGGTCCAGGTCACCATCCGGGGACTGTTCTTTAGGGTCAGGTCGGACAGGGGCTGGGCCGTAGAGCTGAAGTTAGGCACAAATTTACGGTAAAAACCGGCAGTGCCGAGGAAGGCCATCACTTGCTTCTTGGTCTGGGGGGTGAGCCAGTCATAAATGGCCTGAACCTCGGCTGGTTCAGGTTTCAGTGTCCCCCCCCTACTCTGTGCCCAAGGTACTGTACCTCAGCCATTCCCAACTGGCATATTTCTGGTCTCACTGTCAGCCCTGCCCTGCAGATGCGGTCTAGGATGGCCCCCACGTGGGCCAGGTGCTCCTCCCACGTGTCGCTAAAGATGGCTATGTCATCTAGGTAGGCGCATGTGAACTCTTGACATCCCTCTAGTAGCTGGTCCATGACCCGTTGAAATGTGGCGGGGGCGTTTTTCATGCCGAAGGGCATGACGAGGAATTCATACAGGCCGAACGGGGTAATAAAGGCGGAGCGCTCAACGCCCTCTTTTGTGAGGGCGATTTGCCAGTAACCCTTGCTGAGGTCTAGGGTGGTAACGTAGCGGCCCCGGCTAGACTGTCCAGCAGGTCGTCTATGCGGGGCATGGGTTAGGCGTCACTGACAGTGTAGTCATTCAACCTCCGGTAGTCCACGCAAAAGCGGGTGGCCCCATCCTTCTTTGGAACCAGCACCACCGGGGAGGCCCAAGGACTGCGGGAGAGTTGGATGATACCCAGCTGGAGCATCTCAGAGAGTTCGGCCCGGATGGCCGACTTCACGGATTCGGGGACCCGGTATGGGGCATGCTGGATGGGTTCCTGACTGTGGGTCTCCACATGGTGGAGGGCTAACCCTGTGTGGCCCTGGTTGGCCAAGAAGGTGAAGGCGCGGTCCACTAGCACGGTCCTCATCTGGGCCGTCTGGCTGGGGTTCAGCTGAGCCCCCGTGGGAATCTGATCTAGGGGAGTGGTGACCTTGGTGGTTTGCAGGAGATCGGGCAGGGCTCCCTCATCTTCTCCGCCTGTGGAGGCGGGGCAGACAGCTAGCATGGGTAGAGTCCGGTCATGGTACTCTTTCAACATGTTGATTTGGACTGTGCGCTGCTTGCGGTGACAGGCGTCGAGGCTAATGACATAGCTAGTCTCGTCTAACTTGCGAAGGACCTTGTAGGGCCCTTCCCAGGTATGCTGGAGCTTGTTCTGGGGGTTGGGGACGATCTTGAGCACCTGCTGCCCTTCAGAGAACTCGCGACCACGTGTCTTGCGGTCGTACCATACCTTCTGGCGTGTCTGGGCTGCCCGGAGGTGGTCGTGGGCCATGGTGGCCTGGCGGATCAGCCTCTCCTGCAGCTAGAGAACGTAGGGATAAGGGGCGGAGCGGGGCCTTGGGATGAACCCCTGGGCGTCCCTTCCTCTGACAGATGTCACAGGTCTAACAGAAGTGGGCTACGTCCTGGGTGATACCCGGCCAGTAGAAGGCTTAGGTCAGGCGCAGCCCCGTTCTCCTCTTACCCAGGTGGCCGGCTACTGGAATGTCATGGGCTATCTGAGTAGAAGGAAACCTGAACCGTCTAGGCACTATCAGTTGTTTGGAGCTAGCAGAGGGTTGACCCGGGCGGCTTGGTCATGCCTCGTGGTACAACAGCCCCTGCTTTCACCAAAGCTGGTCTCCAACCCCCTCCTGCCGCCCTGCGGCGGCCTGGGTCTGTGGCTACCTCCCGCTTGAAGGTCTCCAGGTCAGGGGAAGGTCGGGGTCAGGTGGGGGTTCACTCACCGAGTCCATGCTGGGGAAAGGTCCCGTGGTGGCTTAGTCTGTGCACTGTTGCTCCCCGAACCCATAGTCGAGGTGTACGGATGTTCTGGGGATATGATGTCTGGCTCCTCCCATCAGCTCGATGGCGAATCCAGGGCCGGGTTGGATGGCTTCTGGTTGGATCACTCGGGGGTCGGTGATGGTCAGGAAGGCCCCGTATCCCTAAAACCGGGCTCTGGGTGGCGGTCCTGCAGAGTTGGCAGTGGTAGGTGGGGGGCCCGTTTTGGCAGATATGCCACAGTCCACTTCTTGTATTCGCTGGGCGGGGCCTGTTCCTGCATCTGCTGGCTTTCGCTGTCTGCCATCTCCTCAGTGTCCTGATCCCACTGCTGCCAACCAGTGTGACAGAGCATAGGCAGGACAGAACACACAGAGTAGATGGCAAACGCACAAAGCTTTATTGAGGCAAACAGATGACAGTCACTGAATAGGGGAGTTTGCAGGGAGGGTGAATACGCCAGTCCAGAGTGACAAGGAAGGACCAACACACTTAAAGTCCAACACTGAGAGCCAAGGGAGAGTCTCTGTAGCAAGTAATCCAACAGGGGGTTGGTGTGAGGTCAGCACAAGAACAGTTCAAGTGAAGCAAGCAGACAACATGTACTCACGGATCCCTGGAGTCGAGCAGACAGTCTTCCCCAGCTCTGGGAGAAGGGGGGTCCTAGGCAGCCTTGGGTCTCTGCCGAGCCTGGCCACGGAAAAGGTCCTGGCCGCAGCTCAGGCTCCTTCCGTCAGCTACACAGCGGTGAATACCTCGGGAGCCTGGCATCAGCTTCTTAAAACTGGTCGGACCCCCCTAGTCACCTAGGCAACCCGGGGGGGGGGGGGCTGGAGGTAGCTTGGCTCTAGCTTGCCTTATGAATGCCTTTCATCTCAGCAGAAGGGGGGAGAAGCATGGATGAGAGATAGCAGAGGGAGCAGGGACAGAGCAAGGTGCTGAGGGGGGGCAGCTGTGACAACTTCATTCTGCTTCTAGACATTGATGAAGCCTTTGATATTTTTTTTTGTATCCATCTCCTGACTTGTGTCTGTCCCGGAGATCTTCTGACAGTGCCTTGCCACCCATTGATTGTTTGCTTCAGTTGCACTAACAAGGACTGAAATGTTCCAGAAAAGCTCTTTTCATAATGAGCCAATCAAAATGACCCCAGCCGGTCACAGTTGAAAGTCAAATGGCTTTGTGTGACATTGAGAAGGTGATTAGCTACACCTGATTGAGTTTAAAAGTCATTTTAGTGAGGGGGTGATCATTTTTGGGGCTGTCTTTTGCCCTGCTTGTTGTAACCAGTTATTATTATTATTATTATACAGGATTTATATGGCACCAACAGTTTGCACAGCACTTTACAAAATGAAGGCGGACATTACAATTACAATACAATTTGGTACAAGAGGACACAGAGGGCCAGACTTGTTAGAGCTTACAATCTGTTGAACGTTAAGGACTTTGGACTTCTAAGGATTTTTTTATTTGGCACTCATTTGATCTGTTACACATGTACAGTATTTTGGCCTTATAATGGCCTCTTTAATTCCCCAGAATTTCCCTGACATTCCCAGAGGAGGTTTATAACTTCCTGGAGTGTGCTGAACACGTTCAGCCAGAGGTAGTAAGTGACTGCGCCTGCACACGAATGTGAATGACAGACATACATTAGATCTTAGAAAACATTCTTACTTGTGACAACGAAACATCAAATGTTCCTGTGAAATGAAATAAAAAGAAAACGGTTAGAACAAGTTACACTTATGGCCATGTCATATCAAATGACAACAGAGTGACTAAGGGCTGGTTCACAGCATTCCTGTGCAGTGCGGTTTTGACAGTCCAAAGGAGCTCCATAGACTTCTATGCTAGCTACATTGGAATGTGGGAATTGAAGTTTGGGAAAGAAGCCATGTTGTGGATTTCTATGGACCACTAGGCTGCAACTCACAGAGGAGGACAGCAATGTTTTCCTGTGCTGCAGAGGATCTAGGTGTCTCTTTGCTATGAGGGAGAGAGAGCACTTCTCCCGGTCTGGAGGTGCAGGAGCAGCGGGGCCCTATATACTGGGGGCTGGAGAAAAAGGATCGGAGTGCACAAAAGGGTTAAAGTGGAGTTCCACTCGACCTATCAAAAAATAAAAGTCAGCAGCTACAAAAACGGTAGCTGCTGGCTTTTAAAAAAATAGCCCCTTACCTGTCCCTCGGTCCAGTGGTGTGTCCCCGGCAGCTTGTTTCATAGGCCATCCTGTAATCCAGGAGGCCGGCATCTTCAGTTTGGGCACACAGCTGGGTACCCACTGCGCATGTGCGAGTAGCGCTGTGCTTCGTGAATGGTCCTGTAGTCTTCTGGGACCTGTCACGTGTCCCAAAAGACTACAGAGAGGGAGGAAGGGAGTACACTTTCCGTTTCCGATCACCTAGGCAATCGGACCAGAAGTAGGAGCGGGTACCTGTCAAATTCGGGTGCCCGCTCCCCCCCCCCACTCCCCAAAGGTGCCAATCCTTAATGGGGAGTGGCGGAGCAGTTCTTAAAGCAGATCTTCCCTTTTTGGGTGGAACTCCGCTTTAAGGACTGAGTCACTTGCAGGATGCAGTCTCTTGCTGCACAGATACTGGAAGTGTTATAGACTGCTGGACTGAGGTCTGGAGACATGCTAGGTCAATCCAGAGGGAGCCTAAACAGTGGAACCTTTGCAGTTGTATCACTGGGTTGATGAGAGGGCCTTGCAGCCATAACCTGTTTTGCTGCTATCAGAGACTGAGCATTTAGGAATTTGATACTTGATTGGCAACCCATATCACTGCATACAGACTTTACCAGGACTGTATTTATGTGCTCCACCATAAAGACTGGGCCCCAATGTTAGCTGGCTGAAGATCCAGGGCATAGGGCTGTCTCTTTAAATAAGATTCCCTGTAAGAAATCCATTTACTACCCATGGTAAGGAGGCAGCACTGCTATAGATCTGGGCCTTAGCATACACAAAAGAAAAGAGGCAATCAGCACCACTAAACCAGGCCCAACCAGCTATGGGCTCAAAACAGTGTTGTCTACATCAGAAACTATCTAATGAGACTGGCAAGCAATTATAAAAAAAAAACAGTGCAGAAAGAACATACCCCAGAAGCCCATCAAAGTCCTAATAAAAATAATAAAGTCATTAATAGTAGTGTCTACAGTGAGTTAACAATTTAGTTACTTACTGTGGACACTATTATTACTGTGTTTATTATTTATATTAGGACCTTCAGCTTCCTGGGTATGCTCTTTCTGCACTGTTTTTTTTTTTGGCCTAGCATAGAAATCCCTAACCTGTACTCTAGTAAAATTGTTGCAGGAAAGCTGTCACAACACTGTTTACCATTAGCTTTAATGTTGCTCATGCTATTGATTAATGCTGATTGTTAGGTATAGAATAATCTAATAATAATAATAATCTAATAATATACATCATTATTCAGATTATTACTACCACCTACGGTGCCTTTGTAAAAGGTATTCATACTCCTTGAAATTTTCCACATTTTGTCACTTTATAACCAAAAACATAAATGTAGTTTATTGGGTAAATGTAGTTTATTAGGATTTTATGTGATAGACCAACACAAAGTGGTACATAATTGTGAAGTGGAAGGAAAATGGTTTTCAAAATTTTTACAAATAAATACCTAAAAATTGTGGCGTACATTTGTATTTAGCCCCCATTACTCTGATACCCCTAACTAAAATCTAATGGAACCAATTGCCTTTAGAAGTCCCTTAATTAGTAAACAGAGTCCACCTGTGTGTAATATATTCTCAGTATAAATCCAGCTGTTCTGTGAAGCCCTTAGAGGTTTGTTAGAGAACGTTAGGGAAAAAACAACATCATGAAGGCCAAGGAACATACCAGACAGGTCATGGATAAATTTGTGGAGAAGTTTAAAACAGGATTAGGTTATAAAAAAATATCTTTGGCTTTGAACATCTCAAGGAGCACTGTTCAATCCATCATCTGAAAATGGAAAGAGTATGGCACAACTGCAAACCTACCAAGACATGGCCGTCCATCTAAACTGACAAGCCGGGCAAGGAGAGCATTCATCAGAGAAGCTGCCAAGAGGCAGCCAAAAGGGCCCATGATAACTCTGGAGGAGCTGCAGAGATCCACAGCTCAGGTGGGAAAATATTAGTCATGCACTCCACAAATCTGACCTTTATGAAAGAGTGGCAAGAAGAAAGCCATAAGAAGTTCCGTTTGCAAGAAGCCATGTGGGGGACACAGCAAACATGTGGAAGAAGGAGCTCTGGTCAGATGAGACCAAAGTCGGACTTTTTGTTCTAAAAGCAAAACTCTATGTGTGGGGGAAAACTAACACTGCACATCACCCTGAACACACCATCCCCACCGTGAAACATGGTGGTAGCAGCATCATGTTGTGGGGATGCTTTTCTTCAGCAGAGACAGGAAAGCTGGTCAGAGTTGATGAGAAGATGGATGGAGCCAAATACAGGGCAATCTTGGAAGAAAACCTGTTAGAGTCTGCAAAAGACTGGGGCGGAGGTTCACCTTCCAGTAGAACAACGACCCGAACTATGCAGCCAGAGCTGCAATGGAATGGTTTAGATCAGAGCATATTTATGAGTTAGAATGGCCCAGTCACAGTCCCGACCTAAATCCAATGGTAAGACTTGAAAATTGCTGTTCCAAGACGCTCTCCATCCAATCAGACAGAGCTTGAGAGATTCTGCAAAGAAGAATGGGTAGAAATGTTCCTCTCTAGATGTGCAAAGCTGGGAGAGACATCCCCAAAAAGACTTGCAGCTGGATTTGCAACAAAAGGGGGTCCTACAAAGTATTGACCCTGGGGGGTTAATACAAATGCACGCCACACGTTTCACAGATTTATTTGTAAAACAATGTGAAAACCATTTCTCATTTTCCTTCCACTTCACAATTATGTACCACTTTGTGTTGGTCTATCACATCCAATCCCAATAAAATACATTGACGTTTTTGGTTGTAACGTGCTCCATCATTGGTATCAGTGGGGGAATAGTGCCCCATCATTGGTATCAGTGGGAGGAATAGTGCCCCATCTTTGATGTTAGTGGGAAGAATAGTGCCACATCATTGGTGTCAGTGGGAGGAATAGTGCTCCATTGTCAACGTCAAAAACCAAGCATTGCTGTTACTGACAGTGGGTGTAATAATGCCCAAAGGGCCAGATAACAGCAAACAAAGGGTTGTGTCTGGCCCCGATCTAGAAAATTATGTTAGGTACTGTATATGTTCTACTTGTTTCTAGATGAACACATTGCCTGGTGTCCATTTCCTGATACTGAATTATAGTGTATCTAGAGTATTTATTTTCGTGCTCTCAGCAGCAAAGCAGTCTCTCTTTGCCTAACTTGGTGTGTCAAAGGACCCAAGCTTGTCTACAGAGTCGAGGCAAAAAACAGAAAAAAACAAACTACTCAGTATCTCCTTTGGAGGTAGCACTACAATAGTATGTTGCAGACGTTTCAAATCTGCATATGTGTACCATGTTAGAGACACATTTGACAACAACTAATATTTTCAAAATGATACGATGAATTTCAAATTCTGTATCTTTCTCAGGAAAAAGTGTTCTTTAAACAGAAGTTTCACAAGAAAATTATTTCAGATAAGTTATTGATGGCATGTAAAATGTGACCACCTTGTTCATGGTGTTTCTCCTGGGTGTTTTGGAGGAGTGCAGGTTGGAGCCCAAGCTAAAACTAAAAGTAGACTGGAGTTGGGTTTCTCTTCCTGGAAAGTTCTACATTAAATGCTAGTATGTAGCCAGTGAACTAACAATGACACTGTAAACAGTATTCAGTGGCATGATTAAGTTTCCTTAGTTAGGTCTGTTCCTTTGTACCTTTGTTTCCTCGTACTTGTCCTCTGTGCTTTTCTCTTTGTTCCAATGGTGGCACTGGGGCTTGACTGGAGCTGAGAAGTGTCCTGGTGAATTTCTCTGAAGAAGGTAAAGTTGGACATAAATGTTGAATAAAATGTAGCACCCTCCTAGGCAGCTAGGGTGAGCTAAAGTACTAATTGTCAGTCAGAGACTATGTAATAGTGAGAGGGTTAAATTCAGATCAGAGCTGAGAGGCTCTGCAGATCAGCTCTCTGAGACTTCCTCCTGCACTTTGACTTTGGAGAAAGTTCTAGAAGCAGTGGGTGGAGTTGAGGAGTGGCTGATCTACACTTTTTAGGGATCCTGGTCAATCCCCAACAGATGGCTTGACAATAGGCCAGGACAGCCCTTAAAAGTGGCAGATGCTGCTCAGCCACAGGAGAGTTTGAGTGGAAGATGAGGAAGTGAAGCTGGAGAGCAGGAACCTGGAAGGGGACCCAGATGGGAGAGGGGCTCAGCTACAGGCAGAGGACCTTGGAAGGAGGAAAGCTCAGGACTTCCCAAAACCCCCAAAAGCGAGGATCACCTGTGCAGTAGGGAAGGAACATCCCAGCTAGAAGGCCTGGTAGCAGCCACCAACCCACCAGCAGCATAGGAGAAGGGACTGAGTGAGTAGACCTGCACCCCCTGAGCCAGAAAGGGGAAAAAGGTACTCTAGTGGGAAACTGGATTAGCTTTTTACCCGGGACTATTCACATTGCAGTGGCGGGAACTGGATTCCCTGCCCATGGCAACTTGTGGTTGACAAAGCAAAAGCCTCCCTTTGTTAGCAGCACAGCACTGTATACTATTGTAGTCCATTTTAGTCCACAAAAGCACCACAGTGGCAGTTGTATCACAGCACCATATCATTCATTCAGCTCTTGCCATAGCGGTGTGTAAAACTAGGGAATCACCCATTAGCATCATGTCTGGGAGGCCTAAAGGAGAGGTAATATTAGGGCATATATATTCAAGGGCAACCAGGTCCTATGTCCACAGGCCAAAGGGGTGGTATGCAAGCACCTTCTGCATTTATGGCAGCGGGCATGCTATACAGCAGTTAACCAAACTTTCATCATCCTCCTTTTCTTCCCAGGCACAGGGTTTGAGGTATAGTTGGAGCATTAACTGATCTTTTTAATCAATCTCTTCTAACAGGAGAAGTATCCCATGATTGGTGGACAGCTAGTATTGTACCTATTGCGATATGGGTTCATTACGTGGTAGATTAATTTTTTTGCAAGCCATGTCAGTCCAAACTGTATTTAGGGCATGGCAACACACTTTTATTGGGAGGATTGGAAAAGTTAACAAAAAACAGTTGCTTATCCATGGGTTTCAGCTACACAAAGCAAAACAGAAATTTGAATATGCCAAGCCATCTGGTTACACTTCATCTGCACTGCTGCTATTGTCTCTGGTCTCCAAGACCACTGGCTCTCCATCCAGCTCCCCAGCTCTCTTCGCTCGCTTCAGGTTCACTTAGCCTTTATTGCAGCACCCCATTGCATAGGCCCACTCCTGGACTCTATATAGGGGCTTTCCTGACCAAGGACGGTATATCATTCTAGTTTGTAAAATCAACAATACTGTTCACATGATTGCCAGTATCTATGCTCCTAATACAAGCCAACTTTCCTTTATCCAAGAAATATGGAAAAAATTGGAGAAAAAGAAACATCCTAATCTGCTGTGACTTTAATACAGTTTCTATGGATGTTAAGGGTCCCACACCAATAAGGGCACGCACATCCACTTTGTCCAACTTCCTTAAATCTCTTGCCCTTTACAATGTCTGGAGGTGTTAACATGTTTATTTGTAACAGACAAACAACGTCTTCAAGATATTACTGCATCCGAGATCCATACCATTACATGATCAGTCCACCACCTATTTTGGTTCATGTGGTGGGAGAGGTGACCAATCGCGCATAAATATGTGGTGCAATGACCCTCTCCTGATGGCCACACCCTTGGACACCAAACTCATCTAAGACCACTTAAGCGACATTTTTTTTATGTCAGTGCTCTCTCCGTCACCGACCCTTCCTCATATTGACCTCGCGTAAAGCTTTCACCTGTGACATTTTACTAAAACTAAGTGTGCAGGCTGAACACCAGAGATCACAGCACCTAGACAAATTATTAGCTACCATAACTCAACATGAAACAGAAAAAAAATGAAACCCAACACTTAATATCGGCAATCAACTGTTGCAATCCTGAAATGACCTACGTATTGTTTTCTCTGCACAACATGACAAATCTTTATGTAAGCTACACTCTAATTTTTATGCCACCGGCAACAAAGCAGGGAAACAAGTTAGACAATGTATGGTTAAAGAAAAAATACCTTACCTCCTACATCCCTGGCATGGAGGGAAATTACATAATCCCCAAGACATAGCAAATGCTTTCAGTACATACTATAGCTCTCTGTACAATCTGAAGAAGACCCTTTCACACCACAACCTTCAAAGATCCTAATATCCAAGGTTTTGCAATCCTTAAATTTACCTAAGCTATCAACTCTCCAACTAGGAGATCTTAATGCCCCTATAACTGACAAAGACAAATAGCATTCAGTTTTCTCCCTCCCGAACAATAAAGCACCTGGCCCTGATGGCTTTTCAGCTGAATACTATAAATTGTTTTCCCCAATTCTAAAACCACACCTACGAAAGACCTACAATGCTGCAGTGTCCAAATGAAATGTTATCAGCTTACATAATTATTGCTTCAAAACCAGCAAAGAAGCCGGTATCTGCCCAAAACTTCTGTCCAATTTAATTACTGAATAATGATCTAAAATTATACTCAAAGATTTTAGTGCAGAGATTGGCTCCCCTCATCCCATCAATTGATTAACACAGACCAAGTCTGTATCATAAGTACCTGAAGCACAGGTACCTGATGCTAAACTTAAGATTGTAAATCTAATGTATTATACACAATCCACAAAAACCCTTGTTCTCTTTCTAGAACTCGACACCAAAAAAGCCTTTGATAAGATCGATTGGGGTTACACTATCAAAGTTTGGCTTTAGTGGAAATATTCTCTCATCTATAATGTGTCTTTATACAACCCCATCACGCCTGGTTTCTGCAGATGGTATGTTGTCCAACAAATGTTGTATCACAAATGGCAAAAGGCAATGATGTCCACTGTCCTCGTTAATTACCCTCCTGATGGAGCCCCTAGCCCGGTAAATGTGTAGTCACAGCTCCATTTCTGGGATAAAGGTACTAGATAAAGAACATAAAATAATCTTATTTGCAGACAACATTTTTCTTACTTTAACGCATCCAGCTTCCTCCCTGTCTGAGGTTTATGATGTGTTGACACATTTCATTACTATTTTATATTACAAAGTCAACAAATACGTCATATTTTGAGTATGATTCTAGATACAGTCACTAAGGTCTGCCTACAATATACACTATATTGCCAAAAGTACTGGGACACCCCACCAAATCATTGGATTCAGGTGTTCCAATCACCTCTAAAGCCACATATGTATAAAATCAAGCCTTCTCAGAAGAGTTGACGCTGTTATAGCTGAAAAGGGCGGGGCCAACACAATATTGACTACGGACTAAGACTGGGAGGCCATTAAAGTTCATATGCGTGTAAAGGCTGGTGTCCCAATACATTTGGCAAGATAGTGTAGATTCACCAGGTTTCCTCATCTATGCCATACCTTGGAATCACTTTGACTTCTTCTACAACAAACCTATTATCTCTTATTTGTGTTCCTTTCCCAGAAACTAAATAGACTTGGCAACCATTTTCTTTCTTGGTCAGGCAGATTTGCTGCCTTTAAAATGTTGGTTCTACCCAAACTCCTATACATCTTTAGAGCTCTACTAATTCAGGTTCCACCCTCCTTTTTCACTTCCATTAGGCACTTATGTTTGGCTGGGCAAGAAACCACGTTGCCCCTATGCCACTCTCATACATCATGGCATGGGTTTCCCTGATATCAAAAATTACTGTTATACAGTAATATTGGACCAGCACAGACACTGGTTCACCTCCTCATTTGCTAAACAATGGAGAGATATAAAACAAAACTTCATCCCTCAAGAGGACCTGAGTACTCTTCTCTTTTCCCTAGCCTTTCCTAGAACACAATACCACTCAAACACACCCTACCATCTTAGTGGCCCTATCAATATGGCAATGCTTGTTAGGCTCTATTTAGGACACCTCACCTGATGCACTTGCTCCAATCCTTTTGGAGGTTTTTAATTCCCTAATACGTAACGTATCCCTTAAGCACTGGAATTTAGTTAGAACTGCCTGCCTCTCTGCGTTGGCATCAAACAGCAAGCTTCCTCCATTTCACATCCTTCAAAGGGCCTACAATATTCCCCCTCAGGGATTATTTGCCCACATGCAGATTAGATGCTATCTACTGCATAATCCTACCCCAGTTTTAAATATACCAAAGAATGCATGGTCTTTCTGGGCCTCCAACTCACTGAAAGTGAGAGGTATTGCACTCCCTTATAATCTCTTACAGTCTAAATACATATTTGTGAATGGCTCCTCTTCATAGAAATGGGAACATGACCGGGGCATGTCCTTCTCGGACACACAATGGCTTCATGCTATACGTCACAATTATAACCTTACTAAATGTATAACTTACTGGGAACTTTCCCAAAAATGCTATCCCACATGATATCTCACCCCTATCCAATTGGCTAAATTCACCACCTTAGATGACAACCCCTATTGGTGAGGATGCTCCCAGACAGGTACCATATCACATATTTTATGGGACAGTCTACATATAAAAAGCTTCAGGAACAAAATCTTTACTCTTATTTCTAACATCACAGGTTGCCTAGCAATTCCTACTCCCGCTTTAGCTGTCCTCAGCATAGGCATAGACACCCCCCTCCCCACCCCCATTATCTTAAGCTACTGGTTATGGATGTACTATTTGCTGCCAGACGGTAGGATGTAAGTGGAGATGCAATCTAGCCCCAAATATATGTAAACCTGCAAATTAATCTAACTGTGAGCTATGAAAAATATCTGGCCCTACAATTGGGTTCACTTAGTCATTTCCATGCTACATGGGACATATGGATTAACCAACAAAGCCCCTTTCTACATATCTAAATTTCCTTTATCTACCTAGGTGACCTCCACTGCACAATGACTTTTTGGGTGGTATGCACAATGGCCTTTCAGGTGGTAAATACCAATCTAAATTGGTCTCTCAGGAAGGTTACTGGTATTAGCTACCATTATTTACCATTTAGATTTGTGCCTCATTATAAACTTTGTTGTGTACCTACTGGAGTACTGATTGATAGCCTTCTATATTCCACACATGCTCTTGATGTAATGTTGCATCAGGCATCTAACTCCAGCGTCCAGATGTAATTTGTCTCTTCATGCGATATTTATATTATTAAAAACAAAAAACACACTCACACACAGGGGCGGACTGACAACTCATGGGGCCCCCGGGCAATAGGGGATCATGGGGCCCCTGTGTCCTTGCCCACACTCAAAAAGAGCCTATAAAAAAGGTACCAGGGGCATTTCATGGGGCCCCCTACTGACCCCGGGCCCTCGGGCAGTGCCCAAGTGCTCGAATGGTCAGTCTGCCCCTGCTCACACATAATCTGCTGGACTCAAAGCAGCATGGCTTTACTGAGGGACGATCATGTCAAACTAATTTGATTTCACTTTTTGACTATACCACTAATGGGGTCCATTCGGAACAGAGACCAACCATTAGTGGTGTACCACAAGGCTCTGTACTAAGTCCTGTTCTATTTAAAGGCAAAGTTTTATAAATTCCAGCTTCCATATGTACCAATATACCATTAATGCACAAAAACAGCTTTCTTTGTCTTCTAGGACGCAGCCTCCTGAAGAGAAAACTCCTCCATTACCCATCCTGGTATTTCGTTTTTGGGATGGAAACATTGTTTAAAGGAAGTAGCTTACCAGCTGACCTCATTAACACACCCCCTGCTCCTGCCCTCCCCCTCCAGGAGATTGCTCCCACCCACCTTTGCAGTTTTATGCCTCTCCAATGCAATATTATCAGTGAGCACTGTTCTCCCTGAATACACAGCCACCGATTGTTCTGTACCTTCTTCTTACATAGATTGTTCATTTGGAGTGTGCAGGAGATGAGTGACCACATGACAGCCTACGTGAAGCAGAGCTCTAGTGTTGAAAACAGGAGAAGTGTGTTCCTGGAAGTCTTTAAAGCTCACAATACACCATACAGCACAATCTGATTGTACAATCTCTTTCTGATCTACCATCAACTATGTAGTGCAAGGGCCTGCCTGACTGGATACAGAGTGATTGGATACATAGGTATGTCCATACCAGACCACATGCCTCAACATGGGGGCTGCCAGGCCAGTAGGGACCCCCCTTGCACAGCATAGATTCTAAAGGGAATGGAGGACAATAAAACAGACCTGTTATATATAAGGAAACAACAACAGAATTTGCAATTTGAAATTGTCATAACATTTTTCATTGTCTCTCACCAGCAGGTTCACCCCTTCCTTTAAGTGGTTGGCGCCGGTAGTCAGTCTCTCTATAGGCGGCCTATTTGAAAAAGTAAAATTAAAAGTGTTACTAAACCCAAGACTCTGCATTCACTATATCCGCTCTCCCCGGACCCTGCATTCACTATATCCGCTCTCCCCGGACCCCGCATTCACTATATCCGCTCTCCCCGGACCCCGCATTCACTATATCTGCTCTCTCCAGACCCTGCATTCACTATATCCGCTCTCCCCGGACCCTGCATTCACTATATTCGCTCTCCCCGGACCCCGCATTCACTATATCCGCTCTCCCTGGACCACGCATTCACTATATCCGGTCTCCCCGGACCCCGCATTCACTATATCTGCTCTCCCCGGACCCCGCATTCACTATATCCGCTCTCCCTGGACCCTGCATTCACTATATCCGCTCTCCCCGGACCCCGCATTCACTATATCCGCTCTCCCCGGACCCCGCATTCACTATATCTGCTCTCTACAGACCCTGCATTCACTATATCCGCTCTCCCCGGACCCTGCATTCACTATATCCGCTCTCCCTGGACCACGCATTCACTATATCCGCTCTCCCTGGACCCCGCATTCACAATATCCGCTCTCCCCGGACCTCGCATTCACTATATCTGCTCTCCCCGGACCCTGCATTCACTATATCTGGGATTCCCTCCTGGCAAGGTACCCCCATGTTGAAGGCATAGAGTCTGGTATGGTTCAGGAGGGGGGCATATGTTCTTCTTCCCTTTCCTGGCTTTGGATGGAGTTTCTACTCAAACTCTATGCTTGGAATTTTGGAAAGGACCATATGTTTATTTTATGTATGGGGCCTAAAATTGTACCAAATTTGAGGGGCATGCTCATTTTTTTTTTAAAGTATCCCCAACTCCTTTGTTTGCATGGCTGAGGATTTCCAGCCAGTAAATGAATGGGACTTGGTGATGTCACTAGAGGCACCCGCCACTTTCATAACAACCTTGCTGCAGAGAAAAACCCATATTTTTATATGATGTTGTCTCCTGCCGACTTGGCAGAAAGTCTGGAGTTCGGACAAATGCCTGAACAAGCAAAGTTTGCTCTGAGGTTGTGGTCATACCAGACTGGGAGCTCATCCCTAGTGGAACTCAAGAACCTTGTGATGTAAGGAGAAAGGTGGACAGCAGGAAGGAATGAAGGAAGAATTTTTACTGGCCACCACCGTATAAGGAAGAAAACGGGAAAAGAAAGAAGGAAATTCCAAAAACTACGGGTATTAAACCAAGAAGGTCCACTTAAACTGTAACCCCCGTCACATGGTTCATGTAACGTTTGTTTGCACACAGCAGTGCTGACCTCTGAGATCTTTGATGATTTTGGTTTATGCGTTTCATGTCTCTAAAATACTAAAATGTTTAATCTCCAATCCCTCCCCACCACAATCACAGGCAGCAGATATACAAGGTTTACACTTTTTATTTACCGTGTGATCAGTTGAGTGGAGTGATGGCTTTTCTAATCTTACATAGGACTCACTGGAACCCAAATTTGAACCTCCTGCATGTTTCTTGTCCACTCCTAAAACATTAAAATTAAAATAAAATTATTTTTTATTTTATTTTTTCAAAAAATCCATCTTTTCTTAAATCAAATAATTTTTATTGAGAAAAAAGTTGCAAAACATTTGCATTACTATTACAAAAGAAAAAGAAAGCAGACAAACAATACTGCTACATGCAAGTAGCAAAACTGTCTCCAAACCACCCATCCAGCCTCCACCCAGCCCCATGGCCTCTAAACAAAAGAGACCCCCAACCCAACAAACTGTCAATAACATTAACACAGCTAGACAATTGGTGTGCCCTGTGAGCTCCTCTCAGAGAACAATACCAGTGTATGCATGGCAAGACAATGTAATAGCCGGTCACATAGAACATGTTACAGAACGTATGGATACTTGCATACAACCCTCTTGGCTGAAGTCGGATCATTCAATCAGGTAGAACTCAACACATTTGTGCAGATAACACTGTACCTCCCACTATATAGATTTGGACAAAGCAAGAAACATCGTTCTATGGGTAACATGGGCAGAAATGAAATTGAATGACCACAATCACCAGTGGCTAATACAGCAATAGAACCACATAGGAATCATCTAAACCAGGGGTCTCCAAACTTTATAAACAAAGGGCCAGTTTACTGTCCTTCAGACTTTACAGGGGGTGAACTGTGGCCAGTGGGAGAAGAAATGTCTTTGCATCAGTGGGAGTCAGTGGTGTCAGTGGGAGGAATAGTGCCCCTTCATTGGTGTCAGTGGGAGGAATAGTGCCCCATCATTGGTGTCAGTGGGAGGAATAGTGTCCCATCATTGGTGTCAGTGGGAGGAATAGTGCTCTATCATTAGAATCCGTAGGAGGAATAGTGCCCTATCATTGGTGTCACTAGGAGGAATGATGCCCCATTATTGGGGTTAGTGGAAGGAATAGTACCCCATTATTGGTGTCAGTGGCGGGAACTATGCCCCATTGTTGCTGATGGGGGGAATAGTGCCCCACGGGCCGGGTAAAAGCAAGCAAAGGGATGTATCTGGCCCCTGGGCTGCAGTTTGGAGACCACTGATCTAAACTATCGGTCCAATACTAGTGACTGGTGTTCCAGGCCCAATTAAGGCTCACACATTTTTTAAGACATCCTTATTTGGTGTATAAATATTTCTCTTTCAATATAGTGTCACTGCAAATGTAGCTTTACATGTCTTGAAAATTGTCTGCCGTAGGTGATACCTCTTTTTGCCCTCTCTGTAGTTTTCAGTGTTCTTTATCTTGTTCTATGATGAATATGGCATAATGCAGATGAAGGGTCTTCTCCTGTGGACCATCCTTTGTGGTCTCACACCAGAGTATCTGCAAACACATCACTGTCTCTTACTTCCCCCAACTGTTGTCTTTAGTGGGACCTTTTATGCACCCTATCTGTATGTGTTTTCTCAATTTTCCAAGAAATGTTGATCTTTGTAAAGGAAGTACAGCTGAGCAAATTATCCTGAGCCTGACTGTAAATTCTGGGAACTGCCAGCTTTAGTACGAACCCCCTAGAAGTCTATTCCTGGGGAAATCAATTTTCAGTATTGCCAGGAATGGACTCTGCCTGCATGAACTTTGCCAGCATGGACTCTACTGAACCCATATTAATGACACAGGTTCTGTGACTGATTGTGTTGGTAATTAAACTCACTTAGGGCCTTAACTATATTATATTAGCACCATAACCTGTGTAATTATTATTTGTTTGGTTTTAAAGGGATCAGGTGGAAACCCTAATGGATTCTCGCCCTAAATACCCTGTATACATTGTACACCACTTCACAAACAGGTTCAGGGCATCTTCTTAAGTTTTTTTAAAAAAATTGTGCAGTTTGCAGTTGTTCATTAAGCACAAATAAAAGGGCTACTCTCAGCAAAACAGTTTTTTTTAATTTTTGTTTTACTTTAGTACATTTTCCCAAAGGCACTGCCCAGCTCCATATGTCCTCAGGGCTGGGACAAGGTCATCTAGTGCTCAGGGCATAGATGACAAAGCATGCATTATGTCTATGCAAAAATCCTCCCCACCCCTCTGCACGCCCCCACCACCACCACCAAGCATAAATTCCCTCTTATATTTTCCCCAAATAAAATTCCAAAGATTACCCCTCCTCCCAACTCAAATTCCTCCCCCCTAGCACAAATCCTTAGCCCCTCTCCCCCCAAAAAAACTTTTCCTAGCACTAATCTTACCCTCCAAATTTCCCCTTCAAGCACACATCCCCCTCCTAGCACAAATTCTATCACCTGCCAAATTGCCTTGTCATCAACTGCCAAACATCTCTGGCAAATCTCCCCTCCTACCACAAATCCATTTGCCCTACACATAATGTGTGCCCAGTACAACCCCCCCCCCCATCCCTCCCTGAAATGTACAACCTAAAATGTTACCAGGGTGGGAATTCACCATGTGGCGCCATTTTCCCTCACGTGAGATTGCTGCGTCAGGGGCAGCCGCCCCTCCTGCCCACCCCTTGCCTCAGCCCTGTATGTCCTTATTTTTACAGTTATTTGCAAATTAGTCTTTCCTATTAAACCTGGATAATGGCCATTACAGATTTGGAAGTACACTATATGACCAAAAGTTTGTGGACATTTGACCATCACACCTATGTGTCATTCCAAAACCATGAGCATTGATACACAGCTGAACAACACTTTAGGGCTATAACAGGTTCCACTGGAAAGTGTGTCTTTGTGAATTTTGCCCATTTACCAAAAAGAGCATTTGCGGGGTCTAGTACTGATATTGAACGGGAAAGTCTGGCACTCAATAGGCATTTGTGTGTATCCCAAAGATTTTCAATAGGGTTGAGGTCACGGCTCTGTGAAGGCAACTCAGGTTTCTCCACATCAAGCTCATCAAACCATATTATTTGGACCTATCGCGTCCTAACACAAGGTTGGAAGCACACAGTTGTTTAACCCCTTTATGCCAACGTCACACAAATATGCGGCCTCACGGAATGGGGCTTTTTTCCGTGGGGCTGCATATTTGCGTACCTATCTTTCTGTTGGGAGCGCTCCACACAGCGCACTCCCAGCACAAAGACCGGAGTGTCACTGAAAGACCGGGTTTCGTTCTAACGATCGGGACCCGGGACTCCCAATTCCGGGTCACATGATCGCTGTGATAGCCTCTGATTGGCTATCACAGTGATTAGTCAATGTATAGCCCGCCCCCCTTGTTTTTTTTTCTCTCTATGAATGGAGGAGAGAGATACATTGTATCTCTCTAACTCCTGGCATAGAGGGGAAAAAAAGGTGTGTTAAAAAAAAAAAAAGATAAATCAATAAATAAATAAATATTAAAAAAATAAAAAATACCTAGATCAAGGTTTGATCTAGTTCCGTGCCAGGGTAAGTGGGTCAAGGTCAGGGTCAAAGGTCAAAAGATCAGGATTTTTTTTTTAATTGGTATCGGTGTTAGTGTTAATGTCAGTGTGTTTTAGGTAAAAAAAAAGCAAAAAACAAAATGCGCACTATTGTTTCTGGGCTGTACTTCGGGTTCAAACAACAAATGGCATACACATATATGGCATCACTGCAATTGTCAAGAGCTGTAAAATTTATTTTGGGTTGTTCTTTGGTGGTAGGTTATGGAAGTAACAAGAAACACACAGCTACATTTAAAAAAAAAATTACTATTTTGGGCCAGTTTTCCTTTGATAATTAAAAAATCAGGAGATATCCATTACTATTTACCACCAAATGAACACCCAATTTGTCCTGAATAAAACAAAGTATACCGGTAATTCACCTGGATACACAAAGTAGTTGTGATGATATGTACGGTTTTACTAACACAGGTCAACCCTTTTACCCTTAGGTGTGAAGGGGTTAATATTGGGGCAGCACAGTGGCTAAAAGGTGAGCACTTCCACCTGGCAGTACTACGGTTGCTGGTTCAAATCCCAAACATGGCACCACCTGCCTGGAGTTTGCATGTTCTCCTTGTGCCTGTGTGGGTTTCCTCTGGGTGATCAGGTTTCCTCCCAAAAACATGCTGGTAGGTGAATTGGCTCCTGTCTAAATTGTCCCTAGTATGTGTATGTATGAATGTGAGTTAGGGACCTTAGATTGTACGCCCCTTGAGGGTTAGGGACTGATGTGAATGTACAATATATATGTAAAGTGCTGCGTATATTGACAGAGCTATATAAGTACCTGAAATAAATAAATACATTTCTTTTGTATGCTGTATTATTAACAAGAGCCTCCATTGGAACCACCTAGACTCAGTAATTAGGAGGGGGTGTCACGTTATTTTTGCCATATACTGTAGTATGTGAGGTTATCAGGTATCCACAAGCTTTTGGTCATATGTGTATGTAACTCAGGCAGAAACATTTGGGTGGTGAAATGAGTTCTCTCCTTGTACTGATTAATGTTGGATAATAAAGCACACCTGATGGTAGAAGGAAACAAGGTAGAATCTGCAATCTGAAATTGTCAGAACATTCTTCATTGTCTCTTACCAGTAGGATCACTTGTTCCTTTGGATGACTGGAACCCGGAATAGGTCTCATTATAGGTCGTCTGAAAATGTATTATTAAATGAAACACGACGTTATCAATGAAATGTATGAGATATGAAAACATGAACTCAAATCTCTATCATAGTACGGGTGGATTTCTTTATACTGCAACACATCATTGTTTTGTAGACGCGCAATTTACTAAGACTTTGTAATTACAATCTGTAATATTTATTTATTGGAGTTTGCATGTTGCCAGTGGGGGTTTCCTCCGGGTACTCCGGTTTCCTCCCACACTCCAAAGACATGCTGGTAGGTTAACCCCTTGACGCCAATCTCACGCAAATATGTGGCCTCTCAGTGTCTGGGCCTTGATGCCGAGCGGCTGCATATTTGCGTGCAATTAGAAAATACATATGTGCTAAGAGCGTGCGCCCTGCGCACTCCCAGCACATATGTCCGCGACTCCCGGAAAGGTCCCGATGTCCCCTTCCGATCGTGACCTTTCCCGATCATGTGAACGCTGTGATGGCGAATCACGGCGGTGACATGACCCTGAAACCTCGCCCCGCCTCCCGGCTTCTGAAACTCTAAAAAGGGCCGGAAGGCGCCAGCACCAAGAGGTTAAAGCGGAATTCCACTCATGCTATCAAAAAATTAAAAATGCAGTACAGTACATTTAAAGCGGAGTTCCACTCAACCTATCAAAAAATAAAAGTCAGCAGCTACAAAAAATGTAGCTGCTGACTTTCAGAAAACACTTACCTGTCCCGCGGTCCCACAGTGTGTCCCCCGCAGCCTGTTTCACTGGCCGTCCTGTGTTCCAGGCACTGGCACCTTCAGTGTGGGCAACCGGCTAGGACAGCTTGCGGCTTCACATCCGGGTAAAAAACAATGGAGGACCACCTGCGCTACCCGGAATAAACTATTATTCTAGGAATGGGTTGCCACTGACACCCGGCTATACACCTGGATAGAATGGGATCATTATTTATTTAAGTCTATAAGTGTGGGAGTGCAGCACCTTTTTTGTTATAATTTTGTTCACAGCCGGGTACCCACTGAGCATGTGCGAGTAGCGCTGCGCTTCATGTATGGTCCTGTAGTCTTCTGGGACCTGTCACATGTCCCAAAAGACTACAGGGAGGGGGACACCTTCCACTTCCGATCGCCTAGTCAATCTGACTGGAAGTGGGAGCGGGTACCTGTCAAATTCGGTTACCCTCTCCCCCCCCCCCCGACCTCCAAAGGTGCCAATCCTTAATGAGGAGCGGGGAAGCAGTCCTTAAAGCGGAACTTACCCTTTTGGGTGGAACTCCACTTTAATTGGCTCCTGTCTAAATTGTCCCTAGTATGTGTATGTATGAATGTGAGTTAGGGACCTTAGATTGTACACTCCTCGGGGGCGGGGACTGATGTGAATGTACAATATATATGTAAAGTGCTGCATAAATTGATGGCGCTATATAAGTACCTGAAATAAATAAATCATGCAGAAAAGTTTGGATATTCCTGTGTAATAAATGCCAGGTGACCAGGGGCAGACTGACAACTCATGGGGCCCCCAGGTAATAGGGGATCATGGGTCCCCTGTGTCCTTGCCCAAACTCAAAAAAGCGTATGAAAAAGGTCTCATGGGGCCCCCTACTGACCCCGGGCCCTCGGGCAGTGCCCAAGTTTCCAAATGGTCAGTCCGCCCCTGCATGTGTCTCATCTAATTTGTGGTTACTTTTGTTCTCACACAGCAGCTCTGACCTCCTGAGGTTTTTGTTCTTTTCAGTTTATGTAATTCATGTCTCTAAAATACTAAAATGATTAAACTGCAATTCCCCCCCCCCCCCCACAGCAAACACAGCATGCAGATTACCATAGATCTACAAGGATTCTGCTTGTTATGTACCGTGTAATCCATTGGGATTGGTTGAGTGTGGGATGATGAATCTTCTGTTCTTTCATAGGGCTTACTGAAGTCACAACGTGAGCCTCCTGCGGGTTCCTTCCTCATTCCTAATAATTTAAAATTAAAATACAAAAAACTGTTCCATTAACCACTTCCGGTCCGGACACTTTCACCCCCTTCAAGTCCAGGCCAATGTTCAGCTTTCACACCTTGAATGACAATTGCGCGGTCATGCAACACTGTACCCATATGAATTTTTTAGCATTTTTTTGAGACAGATAAAACTTTATTTTGATGATATTTATTCACCACTGGGATTTTTTTTTTTTTGCTATAAAAATATAAAAGTCCAAAAATTTCTTTACAAAAGTATATTTTTTTATAAAATTTTGCAAGTAAATAATCTTTCTTCATAAATCTTGGCCAAAATGTATTGATCTATCTTTTTAGTAGAAAAAAAAATAACCCAAATTAGTTTATAACCAAAAATTATAATTTTTCTAAAAAATTTTTTACATTATTATTTTTTTTTATATTATTATTTATGTTTTTTTTTACATACTGTCACCCTAGCGGTACAGTGTCACCATAGTGACACTGTACTATTTGTGGGGGGTGCTGAAGATTTTTTTTCTTTTTTTACACTGATTGCTTTTACACCCATAAAGGCTGTAAAATCAATCATTTCTCCGTCTCTCTGGCTGCATTCCTGCAGCCATTGAGAAATACTGTGTGAGCTGTGATTGGTCACACCTTGTCACATGGTACAAGGCTGTTGTGAATAGCCCTGTACCATGTGATCTCTGTGATCATTCACAGATTTCACAAGTAGTAAGCAATGATGTCAGGACATGACATCTTGCTTACTACTATTCATGTGATCACTGATTGGCCAATCAGTGATCACATGACCGGGACCTCGCACAGAGGTCCCATACAACGATCAGTGTTCCACTGTGTTCTCCGGACAGCAGGGAGCACACACAGGCAATGGATGCGGGGGGACCTTTAGAAACAACCACCCCCATTGGCAGTGCTCCTGCATCCGTTAACATCTGTGTTTTTGATTGGAAGAAAACCCTATGGCCCCTTTCACACGGGCGTTCCTTTTTATCATCAGTTCAGTCACATTTTTTCCGAGACAAAATGGATCAGTTCACATCAGGTTTTCATCAGCTTACAACAGTTTACATCGTTTTTTCATCAGTTTACATCCGTAAATGTCCGCATCCATTAACATCCAGTTTTTTGAATGGAAGAAAACCCTATCTTTCCGTAAAAAAACCCGTAAACGACGAAAAACGGATGAAAATGGATGTAAATGGACATACAGTCCGTTTTTGCATTGGTAATAGATGTAAAAAAAATGTATGTAAACTGATAAAAAATGGATGTAAATGAATGAAAAAGGGATGTAAACTAATGAAAAATATATTTAACCCCTTGCCCTCCTGAAGATTTACCCCTCCCTCCCTGACCAGGCCATTTTTTTTTGCGATAAGGCGTTGCATTACTTTAACTGACAATTGCGCGGTCATGCAACGCTGCACCCAAAATTAAATGTACGTCCTTCTTTTCCCACAAATAGAGCTTACTTTTGGTGGTATATGATCACCTCTGCGTTTTTTATTTTTTGCTCTATAAAAAAAAAATACAGACAATTTTGAGAAAAAAACTATATTTTTGACTCTTTTCTATTAAACATATCCAGTAAAAACAAATTTGAAAATCACGTTTTGTCTTTTTTTTCTTCTACTAGTAATGGCGGCTTTTCGCGCCGCTGTATTTGCATTCTTTTACAGGTTAAATACACCGGATTTGGAGTAGTCTTAATCTTCCTGACATCCTGTAGAAAACAAAATATTCACACGTGTTTTTCCTACCGTGTTTCGTGGAGTGCAGATCCATGTAGAATCTCATTAGGTCCGGTATTATATCAGTTGGAAGGTATAATAAAATGGGAGATGAAGTCTCCGTTGCAAATTTCTCCCAAATTTCATTCCCTGAATACAATGATAAGTAGTCAAGGAGTTCAACCGAACACACTTCTTTTATCCCGTTTGGAATATTTCCTCTCTGCACATCATCCCAACAAAGGATTTTCATGGACTTTTCTGAACCCTCATCTCTAGAAAATCAGACAAATTGGAATTATGTGAGAGGCAATGAGCAATCAGGCCAATTTGATAACAGGTCTATGAACATGAGCTCTGGAACTCTGGAACTCCGGGCTGAACTGTTTTTTTTTTAGCATTGAACTGAGTGGGGAAGGGCCAGACCCTCAGTCAGAATTCCAATATTGTGTTCCCATTGGAAAAATATTCCCCTCAAAGATTTACTGGAAGTGAGAGGAACTCTTCCTAAAGTAGAGATGAATATACTGTGTGACAAAATCACCGGCACAGGTGTCCCCATTTCCTCTCTAGTTAAATGACATTTTATGTGTAGCTCCCTCTAGTGTGCTACTAGAATAGTGTAGTTTTCTGTAGTTAAAATCATTGTGTATGACTCAGTAATTGTATGAGTCTGACATTGCAGTCGGGTTATTGCAGGTGTGTGAGTCTGATATTGAAGTCGGGTTATTGAGGGTGTGTGAGTCTGACATTGAAGTCGGGTTATTGCAGGTGTATGAGTCTGACATTGAAGTCGGGTTATTGCAGGTGTGTGAGTCTGACATTGAAGTCGGGTTATTGCGGGTGTATGAGTCTGACATCGAAGTCGGGTTATTGCAGGTGTGTGAGTCTGATATTGAAGTCGGGTTTTTGCAGGCCAGCTGGATGACTCAACAGGTTGTGGCTCTTATCACCTCCTCCTGACTCTGGAGGACCATAGAACCTTCCAGAAGTCGGTAAGCAGGACGGGGTGGAGACCTAATGTGCATGTTCATGGGAGACCGGCCAATCCCAGGTTTGGAGGCCCTGGTAGAGTGGTGGACTGGACCATAAATATGGGAGAGTCAGGCTGACAGAGGAGTTAGGTAGAAGATGGAGTGCTGAGGAGACTGTATGTGCCTGGGAGGGGTCTCATAGGTCTAGGGAAGGCCAGCCTCCACATTTCCACATTTTGTCATGTTACAACCAAAAACGTAAATGTGGCACATAATTGTGAAGTGGAAGGAAAATGACAAATGGTTTTCAAAATGCTTTACAAATAAATATGTGAAAAGTGTGGCGGCATTTGTATTCAGCCTCTTTTACTCTGATACCCCTAATTAAAATCTAGTGGAACCGATTGCCTTCAGAAGTCACCTAATCAGTGAATAGAGTCCCCCTGTGTGTCATGTGATCTCAGTATAAATCCAGCTGTTCTGTGAAGCCCTCAGAGGTTTGTTAGAGAACATTAGTGAACAAACAGCATCGAACAGCAACTCACCCCCTCGATCTCCTCACACATCACAAATTTACTGAGTGACATATCAGTATGGATGCCACAACACTTTTTCCAATTGAATCTACCCAGAACCGAGATTATAATATTTCCCCGATCCCCTCCCCATGACTTTGCCTTTGAATTTAACGGCACAACCATTGGTCCCTCTGCACATGGGAGGGTGCTAGGCATAATCCTAGACTCTGACCTCTCCTTCAGCCCCACATCCAATCACTGGCAAATCTTGCCGCTTCCACCACATTTCCAGACTTTGCTGCTTCCTGACTAACGACACCACAAAACAACTCATCCACACCTTGACTACTGCAACTCCCTCCTCACTGGCCTACCTTTACACAGGCTATCCCCCTTCAGCCTAATATGAATGCTGCTGCCAGACCTATACACCTTGCTAAGCAGACCATGACTGCTGCCCCCCTCTGCCAATCCCTTCATTGGCTTCCACTAGCCCAACGTATAAAATTTAAAATACTAACCAAATGTTACAAAGCCATCCACAACACTGCCCCTAGCTACATCACCATCCTCATCCGCAGATATCATCCTCTTCGCTCCTCCCAGAACATCTTTCTCTCTATCTCCCTTGTTACCTCCTCCCATACTCGCCTCCAGCACTTTTCCAGAGTTTCTCCCATCCTCTGGAACTCCCTACCCCAGTATGACTGGTCAGCTCCTACCCTGTCTGTTTTTAGGCAATCTTTGAAAACTAATTTATACAGGGAATCCTACATCACCTCCACTTAAAAAGCCGTACTTAAGTCACCTCCATCAGATCATCCCCTGCAGCTATTACCCTTTGTGCCATCTCCCCCTCCCTTTAGATTGTAAGCTCCATGAGCAGGGCCATCCTATTCCTTCTGTATTGAATTGTATTGTGATTGTACCATCTCCCTTTATATTGTAAAGCTCTGCGCAAACTGTTGGTGCTATATAAATCCTGTATAATAATATTAATACTACTACTCCTGACCCCTGCACTGTGTACACTGTATTGTACATTATACTGCTGACCACTGAATCTACAGTATACTCTACATTGTACTTCTGACCCCTGCACTGAGTACACTGTGTTGTACATTATACTGATGACCACTGAATCTACAGTATACTCTACATTGTGCTTCTGACCCCTGCACTGTGTACACTGTGTTGTACATTATACTGACGACCACGGAGTCTACAGTATACTCTACATTGTACTTCTGACCCCTGCACTGTGTACACTGTGTTGTACATTATACTGACGACCACTGAATCTACAGTATACTCTACATTGTACTCCTGATCCCTGCACTGTGTGCACTGTATTGTACATTATACTGCTGACCACTAAATCTACAGTATACTCTACATTGTACTCCTGACCCCTACACTGTGTACACTGTGTTGTACATTATACTGATGACCACTGAATCTACAGTATACTCTACGTTGTACTCCTGACCCCTACACTGTGTACACTGTGTTGTACATTATACTGATGACCACTGAATCTACAGTATACTCTACGTTGTACTCCTGACCCCTACACTGTGTACACTGTGTTGTACATTATACTGATGACCACTGAATCTACAGTATACTCTACATTGTAATCCTGACCCCTGCACTGTGTACACTTCTGGGTAGGGGGCACGCCCGCCTTACCCACGGCCGTGGCTGTCAATCCCCGGGTCCCGGCCTGTGATCACTCGCTGGCACCCAGTGACTGCCGAGGATCTCTGATGGGGGGGGGGTAGAACTGTTTGTAAATAAAACAAAATGTAGGGTTTGACCTGTTGGGTATCTATTTACTTGCTCCAACCTCGTCTTTTATATTTTTGGTTTGCAATGGGTAATTTATTGCGTTTGCGTGCCCTAAAATTAATTTTAGTGTATTTTTTGCTGAAATTTAGCATTTCCTAGACCTTTGTGGTAATATCATGTGACATAAAGCAACTGGAGCTACGAACATTTTATGCCATTCTATTCTATATTTTATTCTATTCTCACATTCTTATGCAATCTTCAAGCCTTAATCACTTCCGGGTAGGTCACTGGACTTGCGATGCAGCTGCAGGCATCACTCTGGTACCGTTTTTAGAGTCGGGTGTTGACTCTCTTCCACAAGCAATCTGAGTGGCTAACTAGCGGCTTGATTGCTTGTACAAGCCACGGGAGGGGACGCCCGCACACCTTCCGCGGCTCTCTCGGGATCTCTAGTCTCACCGAGAGCCTGGAGCAACCAGATGGCAGACGGAATTGGCTTTGATCAGCTCCCCCTTATAGTAAACCGGGAGTGATGACCTGACACCACTCAGTTAACTCAGAAATTATTATTTGGGGTCTATGGACAACCCCCCACCTTCCACGGCTCTCTTGGGATCTCCAGTCCTACCGAGAGCCCCAAGCAACCAGATGGCAGAAGGAATTGGCTTTGATTGGCTCCCCCTTATAGTAAACCGGGAGTGATGACCTGACACCACTTCAGTTAACTCAGAAACTATCAGCCCCATTTTTAAAAATCTGAAGGCATTTAAAAACACAGATCTTGATGTTTTGAATGCTTTCAAGTGCAGAGGAGGAATTTGGGGTCTTATAGATCTCATATCCCTCCATAAAGAGTACCTGTCACTTCTCTAATGTTTACATTCCCTGGGGGTAATTTACTAAAACTGGAGAGTGCAAAATCCGGTGCAGCTCTGCATAGAAACCAATCAGCTTCCAGGTTTTACTGCCAAAGTTTAAGGAAATTTTAAAATGTAAACAAAAAAGTGCAAGAAATGGCCTGGCACCAAATTAAACATGTATGCAAAGTAATAAAAAAAATGCAAAAATGGCTCTAGCAGCAAAAGGGTTAAATGACTAAAAGAAAATACATAGTATCAGAAATAAATGCAAAAGTCATACCTCCCAACTTTTTGAGATGAAAACAAGGGACACCTATTAGCAAAAGTATGCAGGCATAAGACACACCCCCTTAAAGGAGAATTATACAAAAAAAGGATTAGTTGAACCCACTACTTTTAGCGAGGTTTAAACTCTTTTTGAAAGCTCAATAGTGCATTTTGTATTCAACTATATAGATCAGACCAAAATGATGGACAAATGAGGAGTAAAGAGGGACAAAGAGACTTTGTTCCAAATCAGAGACAGTCCCTTGAAAGCAGGGACAGTCTCTCGAAATCAGGGACAGTTGGGACCTATAAAAAATGGAGCCAAATTGAGATTCTGTTGCGCAGCTTGTTCATGCTGAAAATCAAAGACATTTCTAGGGACATAAACCTTCAAAGAACAATATTTTTCCAGAGGTGGATATTCACAATTTGGGACTTTTTTCGGTCAGGCTTGGGTCTCACCTGTCATCTGAAGTAGGGCTTTTCTTCTCCTCGTTGGTCTTTGGGGTTATATCTCTAGTTGATGGTACAAGAGCTGTGTCAGTGGTGTCTGTTTTGTTGCTCTCGTTACTCACGTTGCTTGGCTTCTCTTTTTCAGTTGCTGTTTGTTCAGATCGATCAGCATTCTCTGGATCATTACATCCAGGTTTGGCTTCTGCCTCTTCTGCATTATTCTCTCCTTGATTTTTACACTCCATTTTTTGAAGAGTCTTCAGTGTCAAGTCAGTCCTTCTGAAATGAAATAACAGGTGATCCCGTCGGTGGATTACCTTCCTTGTGTTCTTGTTCCTGATATTTGATTCCTTTACTTCCTTGCAAACTCTGTATCTACGTTCCTCACTTCCTATCTCAGAGATTCAACAGGAAGTGAGAGGAACTCTTCCTAAAGTAGAGATGAATATACCGTGTGACAAAATTACCAGCACAGGTGTCCCCATTTCCTCTCTAGTTAAATGACATTTTATGTGTAGCTCCCTCTAGTGTGCTACTAGAATAGTGTAGTTTTCTGTAGGTAAAATCATTGTGTATGACTCATGGTAATTGTGTGAGTCTGACATTGAAGTCGGGTTATTGCAGGCCAGCTGGACGACTCAACAGGTTGTGGCTCTATCGCCTCCTCCTGACTCTGGAGGACCATAGAACCTTCCAGAATGTGCCTGTTCGTGATATATTTCCTCATTATCACATACACGGCACCTTATCACATATATATGTGTATTGCATTCTTGTCACTTTATGTGGGCACTATATTTTCAGTTTTTTATCGTATTTATATAGCGCTGCACCCCTATGTTGAATTGTATTTTATGAGGTATTTTATGGTTTGGTGTATCAGCTGCTAGTTGTCCTTGGCGCTCACTTCTTTCTATTTGCTATACCCCTTGAAATGTTCCACATTTTGTCATGTTACAACCAAAAACGTAAATGTGACACATAATTGTGAAGTGGAAGGAAAATGACAAATGGTTTTCAAAATGCTTTACAAATAAATCTGTGAAAAGTGTGGCGGCATTTGTATTCAGCCCCCTTTACTCTGATACCCCTAACTAAAATCTAGTGGAACCAATTGCTTTCAGAAGTCACCTAATCAGTGAATAGAGTCCCCCTGTGTCATGTGATCTCAGTATAAATCCAGCTGTTCTGTGAAGCCCTCAGAGGTTTGTTAGAGAACATTAGTGAACAAACAGCATCGAACAGCAACTCACCCCCTCGATCTCCTCACACATCACAAATTTACTGAGTGACATATCAGTATGGATGCCACAACACTTTCTCCAATTGAATCTACCCAGAACCGAGATTATAATATTTCCCCGATCCCCTCCCCATGACTTTGCCTTTGAAATTAACGGCACAACCATTGGTCCCTCTGCATATGCCAGGGTGCTAGGCATAATACTAGACTCTGACCCCTCCTTCAGCCCCCACATCCAATCATTGGCCAAATCTTTCTGCTTCCACCACATTTCCAGACTTTGCTGCTTCCTGACTAACGACACCACAAAACAACTCATCCACACCTTGACTACTGCATCTCCCTCCTCACTGGCCTACCTTTACACAGGCTATCCCCCTTCAGCCTAATATGAATGCTGCTGCCAGACCTATACACCTTGCTAAGCAGACCATGACTGCTGCCCTTCTCTGCCAATCCTTTCACTGGGTTCCACTAACCCAACGTATAAAATTTAAAATACTAACCAAATGTTACAAAGCCATCCACAACACTGCCCCTAGCTACATCACCATCCTCATCCGCAGATATCACCCAAATCATCCTCTTCGCTCCTCCCAGAACATCTTTCTCTCTATCTCCCTTGTTACCTCCTCCCATACTCTCCTCCAGCACTTTTCCAGAGTTTCTCCCATCCTCTAGAACTCCCTACCCCAGTATGACTGGTCAGCTCCTACCCTGTCTGTTTTTAGGCAATCTTTGAAAACTAATTTATACAGGGAATCCTACATCACCTCCACTTAAAAAGCCGTACTTAAGTCACCTTCATCAGATCATCCCCTGCAGCTATTACCCTTTGTGCCATCTCCCCCTCCCTTTAGATTGTAAGCTCCATGAGCAGGGCCATCCTATTCCTTCTGTATTGAATTGTATTGTGATTGTACCATCTCCCTTTATATTGTAAAGCTCTGCGCAAACTGTTGGTGCTATATAAATCCTGTATAATAATATTAATACTACTACTCCTGACCCCTGCACCGTGTACACCGTGTTGTACATTATACTGCTGACCACTGAATCTACAGTATACTCTACATTGTACTCCTGACCCCTGCACTGTGTACACTGTGTTGTACATTATACTGCTGACCACTGAATCTACAGTATACTCTACATTGTACTCCTGACCCCTGCACTGTGTACACTGTGTTGTACATTATACTGCTGACCACTGAATCTACAGTATACTCTACATTGTACTCCTGACCCCTGCGCTGTGTATACTGTGTTGTACATTATACTGATGACCACTGAATCTACAGTATACTCTACATTGTACTTCTGACCCCTGCACTGTGTATACTGTATTGTACATTATACTGCTGACCACTGAATCTACAGTATACTCTACATTGTACTCCTGACCCCTGCACTGTGTATACTGTATTGTACATTATACTGATGACCACTGAATCTACAGTATACTCTACATTTTACTCCTGACCCCTGCACTGTATAGTTCATGTTGTAAATTATATTAAGCTGGGTGACAGAGTCCTCACTAGCTTTACCATGCAGAAGTTTTGCCATCCACAAAAACCTTCAACCCAACAGCAGCCACAACAGTTGTGACAGAACTCAAGAGAAATGTCAAATCACACTTTCTAAATATTTTCTGCCAGTTATGTTTGCAGCATATTTCATGTTTATCGCTGTTTTCTCCACCAGGAGTTTTAGCCGCTTCATGACCGCCCTATAGCTGAAATACTGCTACAAGGCAGCATGAAAATCACGTATATACAGTATACGTGATTTTGCATTTCTGGGTAGGGGGCACGCCCGCCCTACCCACGGCCGTGGCTGTCAATCACCGGGTCCCGGCCTGTGATCACTCGCTGGCACCCAGTGACTGCCGAGGATCTCTGATGGGGGGGGGGGGGTAGAACTGTTTGTAAATAAAACAAAATGTAAGGTTTGACCTGTTGGGTATCTACTTACTTGCTCCAACCTCGTCTTTTATATTTTTGGTTTGCAATGGGTAATTTATTGCGTTTGCGTGCCCTAAAATTCATTTTAGTGTATTTTTTGCTGAAATTTAGCATTTCCTAGACCTTTGTGGTAATATCATGGGACATAAAGCAACTGGAGCTACGAACATTTTATACAGGTATAAGTGAATCAGAGTGACTTGCGAGCCACAGGTGTGATAATTACTAGAGGATCGCAAACATGAAACACATAACTACAACTGTGTTGGAAATATCTACAAATATATGTTGCGCTCCTAAATACTTCTCAATAAATAATAATTAAATTATTACCATTAAATTAATTCAAATGTTGATACAAATAACTAATAAAAGTGTATACATACCAAAGAAAATAGATAATTGCAACTAATCAATCTCCTCCAAAAAAATATCAAAATAATTCCACATGAAATACTCCTCTAAAAAAAAAATTATTTTGCCAAGTGCTCATAAATCATCTATTAGTGACATGATGTGCTTACTAATACCCTCAATTTCATTTATATTCAGAATACCCTCATTTAATATAATAAAGATAATATAAACCAACTAATAACCCTCAACTAAAACGCATTTAAATGATCCCCCATGAATAAAAATAACCAAATGCTCATAAATAATTAATAGTGATTAGTATGAATCCAAATATCATCAAAATAATAGTCCCATTGAATAAACAATTGTTTATAAATAGTGACTTGGTGCTTGTGTCACAAATTGAAGAACAACAAGCACCAAGTCACTATATATAAACAATTGTTTATTCAATGGGACTATTATTTTGGTGATATTTGGATTCATACTAATCACTATTAATTATTTATGAGCATTTGGTTATTTTTATTCATGGGGGATCATTTAAATGCGTTTTAGTTGAGGGTTATTAGTTGGTTTATATTATCTTTATTATATTAAATGAGGGTATTCTGAATATAAATGAAATTGAGGGTATTAGTAAGCACATCATGTCACTAATAGATGATTTATGAGCACTTGGCAAAATAATTTTTTTTTTAGAGGAGTATTTCATGTGGAATTATTTTGATATTTTTTTGGAGGAGATTGATTAGTTGCAATTATCTATTTTCTTTGGTATGTATACACTTTTATTAGTTATTTGTATCAACATTTGAATTAATTTAATGGTAATAATTTAATTATTATTTATTGAGAAGTATTTAGGAGCGCAACATATATTTGTAGATACGAACATTTTATGCCATTCTATATTTTATTCTATTTATTCTATGAAATCTTCAAGCCTTAATCACTTCCGGGTAGGTCACTGGACTTGCGATGCAGCTGCAGGCATCACTCCGATACCGTTTTTTAGAGCTGGCGGTTGGCTCTCTTCCTCAAGCAATCTGAGTGGCTAACTAGCGGCTTGATTGCTTGTACAAGCCACGGGAGGGGACTCCCCCATACCTTCCGCGGCTCTCTCAGGATCTCTAGTCTCACCGAGAGCCTGGAGCAACCAGATGGCAGACGGAACTGGCTTTGATCGGCTTTCCCTTATAGTAAACCGGGAGTGATGACCTGACACCACTTCAGTTAACTCAGAAATTATTATTTGGGGTCTATGGACAACCCCCCACCTTCCATGGCTCTCTTGGGATCTCCAGTACTACCGAGAGCCTGGAGCAACCAGATGGCAGACGGAATTGGCTTTGATTGGCTCCCCCTTATAGTAAACCGGGAGTGATGACCTGACACCACTCAGTTAACTCAGAAATTATTATTTGGGGTCTATGGACAACCCCCCACCTTCCACGGCTCTCTTGGGATCTCCAGTCCTACCGAGAGCCCCAAGCAACCAGATGGCAGAAGGAATTGGCTTTGATTGGCTCCCCCTTATAGTAAACCGGGAGTGATGACCTGACACCACTTCAGTTAACTCAGAAACTATCAGCCCCATTTTTAAAAATCCGAAAGCATTCAAAAACACAGATCTTGATGTTTTGAATGCTTTCAAGTGCAGAGGAGGGATTTGGGGTCTTATAGATCTCAGATCCCTCCATAAAGAGTACCTGTCACTTCTCTAATGTTTACATTCCCTGGGGGTAATTTACTAAAACTGGAGAGTGCAAAATCCGGTGCAGCTCTGCATAGAAACCAATCAGCTTCCAGGTTTTACTGCCAAAGTTTAAGGAAATTTTAAAATGTAAACAAACAAGTGCAAGAAATGGTCTGGCACAAATTAAACATGTATGCAAAGTAATAAAAAAAATGCAAAAATGGCTCTAGCAGCAAAAGGGTTAAATGACTAAAAGAAAATACATAGTATCAGAAATAAATGCAAAATGCACACCTCCCAACTTTTTGAGATGGAAATGAGGGACACCTATTAGCAAAAGTATGCAGGCATAAGACACACCCCCTTAAAGGAGAATTATACAAAAAAAAGATTAGTTGAACCCACTACTTTTCCTTTATATTGGCTTTTAAAGTTTACAAATGCAACAAATTAGAAACTGGATGAAAGGTTTAGCGAGGTTTAAACTCTTTTTGAAAGATAAATAGTGCATTTTGTATTCAACAATATAGATCAGACCAAAATGAGGGACAGATGAGGAGTAAAGAGGGACAGAGGGACTTTGTTCCAAATCAGGGACAGTCCCTCGAAAGCAGGGACAGTCCCTCGAAAGCAGGGACACTCCCTCAAAATCAGGGACAATCTCTCAAAATCAGGTACAGTTGGAACCTATGCAAAATGGATCCAAATTGAGATTCTGTTGCGCAGCTGGTTCATGCTGAAAATCAAAGACCTTTCTAGGGACATAAACCTTCAAGGAACAATATTTTTCCAGAGGTGGATATTCACAATTTGGGACTTTTTTCGGTCAGGCTTGGGTCTCACCTGTCATCTGAAGTAGGGCTTTTCTTCTCCTTGTTGGTCTTTGGGGTTAGATCTCTAGTTGATGGTACAAGAGCTGTGTCAGTGGTGTCTGTTTTGTTGCGCTCGTTACTCACGTTGCTTGGTTTGTCTTTTTCAGTTGCTGTTTGTTCAGATTGAACAGCATTCTTTGGTTCATTACATCTGGGTTTGGGTTTGGCTTTTGCCTCTTGTGCATTCTTCTTACTTCGATATATATAATCCATTCTTTGAAGAGTCTTCAGTTTCAAGTCAGCTCTTCTGAAATGAAATAATAGGTGATCCCGTTGGTGGATCTCCTTCCTTGTGTTATTGTTCCTGATATTTGTTTCCTTTACTTCCTTGCAAACTCTGTATCTACGTTTTCAACCTTTACAGTCCCATTCACATTCCACGATAGTTAAACTTTACAGAAGTGAAGCTGTGACTCAACTGACTGCATTCTGTAAAGGAATCATTTCTCCTCCTCCTCCTAGATTGTAAGCTGGAAAGAGCAGGGCCCTTGACTCCCTCGTGTTTTGTTGCTGTATTGTCTCATGTTCTGTTTTTTTTTATTATTCATTTTTTTTTAAATACTTTATACACAGTTGCTTTAATTTTTTTTCTTTTTATTGCCGTCAAAAAAATTTAAATATCCCCTGTGACAGCAATAGACACGTAACAGGTACTCTTTATGGAGAAATCTGGGGTCTAAGACCCCAAATCCCTCCTCTGCTCTTAAACGCATTCAAAACAACAAGATTGGTACTTTGTGGAGGTATCTGGGGTCTAAGAGACCCCAACTCCCTCCTCTGCTCTTAAACGCATTCAAAACAACAAGATTGGTACTTTGTGGAGATATCTGGGGTCTAAGAGACCCCAACTCCCTCCTCTGCTCTTCCAAGCATTCAAAACACCAAGATCAGTGCTTTGTGGAGAGATCTGGGGTCTAAGAGACCCAGATTCCTCCTCTGCCCTTGAAAGCATTCATACCACCAATATTGGTGTTTTGTGGAGGGATCTGGGGTCTAAGAGACCCCAAATCCCTCCTCTGCTCTTGAATGCATTCAAAACACCAAGATTGGTGCTTTGTGGAGGGATCTGGGGTCTATAAGATACCACATCTCTCCTCTGCCCTTGAAAGCATTCAAAACGCCCAGATTGGTGCTTTGTGGAGGGATCTGGGGTCTATAAGACCCCAGATTCCTCCTCTGCCTTGGAAAGCATTCAAAACCAAGATCAGTGTTTTTGAATGCTTTCAGTTTTTTAAAAATGGTCCCATAAGTTCCGGATGTCAGGTCATCGCTTCCAGTTTACTATAAGGGAGAGCCGATCAAAAAAGCCGATTCCAGCTTTGTTCGGCCAACAGTGGACGTGTCAGCAGGTCACTCAGATCTCCCGGTGGGACATGAAGGCGGCGTGGGGGGACTCTAAAAACTAGAGCCAACATCACTCCGGTATAACCACCGAAAGTCCAGCAACGTGCCAGGTACGTCACAGGTCCGCAAGGCATTTATAACATTTATAACAAAGTGCACGGATCCTTTTTCCCTCTTTGTCCTGAACGATTGTATCCCAATTTTCTCTTGATATATACTTTCTGATATCCAACGTCTGCGTCCCCCATTGCTTGTTTACTGTATATACTGCAATGCAAGTCTTCTCTCTCCTGGCCAAGTAGGTGAATTACAGCCCAACAGACGTCTATGGAAGGGTTGGTTAGCTGCGGACCAAAAGAATAAGTGCACTTTGCCGGCAAGTACACCTATTCTTTAACCTTTTCACTGCTACATTCAAATCTATTAGGCATTGGAAGGGCCAAGTGTTGGGTTCTGCTTAGACCATCAATTGTCCTTAATAACGGGTATAACTGCCCCCTATACCAGGAGTATAACTAGAAAACACAGGCAACGTTATTAAGGCTGCTCTCTAAAGGAAAAATATGTCTCCTCTACAAGAGACTCTTTGTACCAGGAGTGCCCAACTTGTGGCCATGTGTGGCCCTCTGAACCCTCTGGCGTGGCCCTCCACCTCAAACTGAATGCAGGAGTTTCATAAAGTGCACCACATCTGCAGGATATAATAGAAATCTATGGCAAAGCACAGCTAACCCGCAGGTGCACTGCTCTGCACTCACGGTTTGGGTAAACCTCAGTGCATCAGTGTGGAATCAGCCCTATTGGGGGGCTCAGGACGGTAAGGCCTTATTTACATATGTGATTTGAGGAATGGTAAAACTCCATAGTTGAGATGTTTTTTTACCAGAAGCCCCCAACCACTGGTGTAGCGTTAAAGGTCATGATGGTGACCCCCGTCATGCTCCAGGCAACCCGTGTGGACTCCCTGTCACATTCTGTGTTATAGATGGACAGGAGGGGCTACATATACAGGAGCTGATCCTCTCCATTTTTCTCCTGCAACCGCTGAAATCTTGCTTCTCTTCCTCTGTCATGGGCATGTAGCGGCTACTTGAAAAAAAATTTTGATTACGCTATTCAGAATAAAAGCATTTAAAATTCTTAACCATTTCATTGTGGCTCGCAATTGGTTACCAGATCACATAAGTGGCCCTCGCTCTTCATAAGATGGAGCACCCCTGCTTTATACTGCACAGTATGTGTATCCATTGATACATGGACTGAAGCACATAATAAATGTACTATTTATCAACAGAAATGTTCAGCGGGGGTCAATGTCAACACCCCATTATTTTGTAGCCAGTGCAAATGCCCCTGTTACATTGGTGGTTAGTGTAAATGCCCCTGATAGATTGATTGTCAGTGTAAATGCCTCATTACATTGTTGGTCTGTGTCAATGCCCCTGTTACATTGTTGTTCTGTGTCAATGCCCCTGTTACATTGGTGGTCTGTGTCAATGCCCCTGTTACCTTAATGGTCTTTGTCAATGCCCCTGTTACCTTGATGGTCTGTGTCAATGCCCCTGTTACCTTGATGGTCTGTGTCAATGCCCCTGTTACCTTGATGGTCTGTGTCAATGCCCCTGTTACCTTGATGGTCTGTGTCAATGCCCCTGTTACCTTGATGGTCTGTGTCAATGCCCCTGTTACCTTGATGGTCTGTGTCAATGCCCCTGTTACCTTGATGGTCTGTGTCAATGCCCCTGTTACCTTGATGGTCTGTGTCAATGCCCCTGTTACCTTGATGGTCTGTGTCAATGCCCCTGTTACCTTGATGGTCTGTGTCAATGCCCCTGTTACCTTGATGGTCTGTGTCAATGCCCCTGTTACCTTGATGGTCTGTGTCAATGCCCCTGTTACATTGATGGTCTGTGTCAATGCCCCTGTTACATTGGCGGTCTGTGTCAATGCCCCTGTTACATTGGCGGTCTGTGTCAATGCCCCTGTTACATTGGCGGTCTGTGTCAATGCCCCTGTTACATTGTTGGTCTGTGTCAATGCCCCTGTTACATTGTTGGTCTGTGTAAATGCACCTGCTATATTGTTGGTCTGTGTAAATGCCCCATATCACTGGTGGTCTGTGTAAGTGCCCCTCTTACCTTGATGGTCTGTGTAAATGCCCGTTACATTGTTGGTCTATGTAAATGCACTTGCTAGATTGGTGGCCTGTGTCAATGCCCCTGTTACATTGCTGGTCTGTGTAAATGCCCCATATCGCTGGTGGTCTGTGTAAGTGCTCCTCTTACCTTGATGGTCTGTTTAAATGCAATAAAAAAGAAAAAAGCTCCTCTAAGTGCAGTATCCAAAATAAATTTATTACAACCCAAATCCGGGCCTCTCACATTTTAAAGAAATAAAACAGTCTCATCTGTATGTGGAGAAAACTTGATTGTGCCTCTGAATAGGAAGAGAGAGTGCGGCGTAGGCGTGATGACGTCACTCAGATCTACAATGCACTGTGACGCAATTCAGAGCATGAGCGATGCTACACACAGGAATGTGCGCTCCATTCTCAAACATAAAGGGTACATGGGAGCCATCCTAATATATCCACACAGTGAATGGAGGGGGAGGTACCACCAGATTGGAGGGCTACTAGATCCAGCAGAAGAATTAAAATGTATAGATTCTTATAAAAACGTATAAAACATAAGAATACGATGTAAATTTTATGTATTTATTTATTCATTACAGGTACTTATATAGTGAAATGAATTAGAATATAACCATATGACCTTATTATTTAAAAAAAAAAACAATAAAGAACAATATTTGGCATCCAGATTACAGGTAAATAAAACAAATAGATGAGTCGAGCAATTGATACACTGTAGCTGTTTTTATTATATCTCCGGAGTCCTTAAGACCAACATTTATAAAAACATTTATGATGTGAATGCAGAAGACAAGTATATATGTGAGTATACAAAGGAAACCACCCCCATGACAATTGGTAATGTAAAATCACCCCAATGGTCAAACAGAACAAAGAGAAATAGGACTGTGTGCCTGTAAATGATTATGGATACGTGATTGGATGAAATGTGTTATTTATAGACATGTATATGTTATTCAATCAAAATCATACCGTATGGTAAAGAATGACTAAAGGGTGTCACCTAATGGTGGGTGAAAACATGTGGAAGTTATATACCATTCTTGTTTATGTACCTTCTGATTCCTCATTTCTTCTACACGGGCTCACAGCCTACACCGCTCATGATGCATCCACCCCCTTATTGCCCCCAACTCATTGGAGATTTCCATCCATCAATACCCATGGGAAACAATGGAGGGACGGCCCTGCTGCTGCTAATAATAAACATCAACATACCTCTCATCACACTAACAGCAAACCAAGGCATCACCCCCACCCCCCATAGAAATAATGAGCCAAATAAAAACAATAACAAAAATATTACCCCTGTCTTGACTAAGATGTCCATAGCTCCCAAATGTCCCTGATTTTGAGGGATTTCCCTCATTCGGAACAAAGTCCCTCTTTCCTCCTCATTCTTCCCTCATTTTGGTCTGATCTATATAGTTTTATATAAAATGCACTATTTATCTATCAAAATGTGTTTTACAGCGCTAAACCTTTCATCCAATTTTTAAATTGCTGCATTTGTAAATTCCCAAAGCCAATATATAATGGAATAGTAATGGTAAAAAAACACTTGTGAGTTTAACCAATATTTTTTAGGTACAATTCTCCTTTAAGAGGGGTATGGCAGGGGGTGTGTCCTTTGCCTACATACTTTCACCAATAGGTGTCCCTCATTCCCATCTCAGAAAGCTGGGAGGTCTGAGATATCCCCTAAAACATCCTTGATAAACCAACCAACACCATGACTACCATACCTCTGGATGCTGCTCTATTATTCACTATTGGAGCAGCTGACCTCACTCCTTTGACATGCCCTGAGGCTGTTCCGCCATCTTGGTTTATATCCTCTCTAACTCTTCTCATAGCTCATTTCCCAATGTTTTAATCACACCTAATAGCCTTTTGCCTATTTTAGAACTCCTCTCCCGCACAACCCCCAAAAAAGAAAAACACACCAATGAGGGTGTAAGTGGGGACAAAATAGATAAAAAAATAGAATTCAAGAACAAACAGCGCAGATTGTGAGAATTTTCAACCTATTCTCTCACACCCTTTCCGACACAGAAAGTTCTCTGTTAAGCCGAGGCCTACATTTTGTTCCAACATCTTCACCCAATTTATTTCTACTTTTCAAAGATCTCAACAAATTTGTCAGAAATCATACTCTTAAAAGATTTTGATATTCAATCTAAGAAAAATAATAATTTAGTCACCAACACTGATCCTCTCCATACAAATTTACCTTATCACACCGCATCTCTTACAGATCTAGGTTTAGAGATGTTAGAACAACTCTATTGCAATTTTAATGATTCTACTTTGTCAGGTTTTGATGATCCAGAATTAGCTTTATTCACTCAGCATATTTGCCAAAAGTATTTAAAAATCAGTTTAATCTTCCAGGTAGACCAATAGTAGCTGCCATGGAAAGCATCACCTGCGGCTTTTGGCAATGCATATTTTCTTGCAGCCTTTAGCCCATAGTCAACAAACTTACATCTGAGATGGCACCCATCATTTGGATCTTTTGATACCATGTATGTGGGAACCCAATTATCTTTGGATTTCATTAGACGTAAATTCCCTTTATACATCGATTCCTCACAGCATTTATTATCCCAGGACAACACACTTCATCCAAAACAAGCCACCTTCATTGTAGGAGCTACTGCCTTCTGTCTTAAACATAATTATTTTACCTTTGATGATGAATATTATCTTCAAATTCAAGGCACAGCAATGGGTATGAATTCCGCACCCTCAAATGCCAATCTTACCATGAGTTTCTGGGAAGACCAGTATATATGGCGTAACAATCCCTTTGTGGCCAATATGATAGGTTATGACCGGCATATCGATGATATTTTAATCATTTGGGAAGGCAGATCAGCTCTGGTAGAAGAATTTGTCACTCACTACAATAATAAAAATTATGACCTGTCTTTCACTTCGGTTCATGCCAAAGAGTCCTTGGCATTCTTAGATGTAGAATTATATCATACCGGTAATAGCATCCAAGCCAAAAATATTACTAAGCCAACTGCAGGGAACTCCTTCTTACATTACAACAGTTGCCACCGTCCCAGGTGTAGAAATATTATCCCCAAAGGGCAGTTCTGTTGCTTAAGATGGAATTGTACCAGGGATATAGATTATGTGACCCAAAGTAACCATCTCAAACAAAAATTATCTGACAAAGGGTATCCAGAGGATTTAATAAATGCTGCTTACTCCACCTATCTCAAAGGTAATCCGGCAAAATCCAATACAAAAGAAGATACACAACCCAGGTTGGGTTATTAACCATCAACATCGCAGGATAGAACAAATCTTTAATGAGGATAGGGCCATCCTTCTTCAAGACCCCTATTACAAGATATCGTTCATAAAAAACCTAAAATCACATATAGGAGAGCCCCTAACTTAAAAAACAGGATAGCACCAAGCAAATTAAAACCCATTCCATCTGTTAGTAATGCTGGCTGTTTTATACCAAATATAGGCATGTATCAATGCCGAAAATCATTATGAAAAACTTGTAGTTTTGTGCAACACGGGCAAAAAGAGTTTATGGCTAAAGGCAAAACACACTTTGGACAATTTTCTTGTCTCTATATTGACCACACTATTAGACCTTTATGTACCGGATTTGGTGAACATCACCATTTAATAGAGGAGGGCAAAGATAAACACAGTATACTCCGCTATTTCTCTGAGTTTCATAATATATCCACTACAGGCCTACGGGTATGGCTAGCTGAGGCCATATTAAAATTCTCCCTGAGGCAGAACGTTTCCAAAAGCTTTGTGAAAGGGAAATATATTGGACCTTCATTCTTGATACCCTTTCCTCAGGGGGACGTAATGAAGAATTATATGTTAGTACTATTTTATGAATGGTACATAACTTCCACCTTTTTTTACCCACCATTAGGTGTCACCCTTTAGTCATCCTTTACAATATAGTATCATTTCGACTGAATAACGCCTAGATTGTAAGCTCCCAGGATCAGGACCCTCCTATCCCTCTTGTATTGAACTGTATTGTTGCTGTATTGTCTCCCATTATATTGTAAAGCGCTGAGCAAACTGTTGGCACTGTATAAATCCTGTATAATAATAATAATATTATTATTATTATTATACAGTATTTATATAGCGCCAAAGGGTATTCTCAGCGCTGTACAGTAGCAAGGGGGACAGAACATGAGACAAGACAGTAACAATACAATACACGAGGGGTTCAAGGGCCCTGCTCTTTCGAGCTTACAATCTAGGAGGGAGGGGAAGGTGGCACAGGAGGAGATGGCTGTGGGGGATGGAGTGGTAGGAGGAGTGGAGGAGGTTAGTTGTTAGGTAAGGTCAGGTGTTAGGTGAGGGTGGGGTAGGCTTCCCTGAAGAGGAGGGTTTTCAGGGTGCGCCTGAAGGTGAGGAGGGTAGGTGACAGTCTGATGGATTGGGGTAGGGAGTTCCAGAGGATGGGGGAAGTCCTGGAGAAGTCCTGCAATCGGGCGTGGGAGGAGGAGACCAGGGAGCTAGAGAGTAGGAGGTCCTGTGAGGAGCGGAGGGCACGGGTAGGGTAGTATTTGGGTATCAGGTCAGTTATGTAGTTTGGGGCAGCATTATGAATGGCTTTGTAGGTCAGAGTTAGTAGTTTGAATTTGATGCGTTGGGCAATCGGGAGCCAATAAAGGGATTGGCAGAGGGGGGAGGCGGATGTGGAGCGGTTGGTGAGGTGGATGAGTCTCGCCGCTGAGTTCAGGATAGACTGGAGTGGCGATAGCGTTCATTTGGGTAGGCCAGTGAGGAGGGAGTTGCAATAGTCCAGGCGTGAGATGATGAGGGAGTGTATGAGTTGTTTGGTGGTGTCTGGGGTGAGGAATGTGCGTATCTTGGAGATGTTGCGGAGGTGGAGCCTGCAAGATCTAGATAGCAGTTGGATGTGGGGTAGGAAGGAGAGGTGGGAGTCCAGGGTGACACCCAGGACTTTGGCATGTGGGGTGGGAAAGATGGTGGCGTTGTTAGTAGTGATGGAGAGGATGGGGTGGGGGGGCGCAGGGTGGGGGGAAGACCAGGAGCTCGGTTTTGGATAGGTTAAGTTTGAGGAAATGGAGTGACATCCAGTCTGATATGTTGTTTAGGAGGTGGGCAGAGAGTGAGGGGGTGAGGGGTAATAATAATAATAAGGGGCTAATATTAATAATAATAACATATACATATCTATAAATAACACATTTCATCTAATCATGTACACAGTCCCTTAAAAAAAAAAGATCAGCCCCCCCCCTAAAAATGACTTGTAAAATCAACCAGGTGTAGCTCATCACCTTCTCAATGGTACACAAGGCCATTTGACTTTCAACTGTGATCATCTGGGGTCATTTTGATTAACTTAGCATGAAAAGAGTTTTCCTGGAGCATTTCAGTCCCTGGAAGTGCAACTGAAGGAAACAGTCATCTGTGGGTGGCAAGGCACTGCCAAAAGATCTCCAGGATAAAGCTGTGGACAGGCACAAGTCAGGGGATGGATACCAAAAAATGTCAAAGGTTTTACCAATGCCTAGAAGCAGAGTGAAGTCTATTATTAAGAAGTGGAAGGTATTTGGTACAACACTGGATCAGGACGTTACTCTAAACTGGATGAAAGAGCCAGGAGGAAACTGGTCAGACAGGCTTCCAAGAGGCCTACAGAAACTCTCAAGCTGTGTCAGCAATTGATTACAAAAAGTGGTCATGGTGTGCATGTGACAACAATATCACAAATCCTCCACAAATGTGGCTTGTATGGGAGGGTTGCAAGAAAAAAGTCATTCCTCAAGACAGACTACATGCAGTCACCACTGAGTTTTATGAAAACGCACCTTGAAGATTCTGAGGCCACATGAAAAAATGTGTTCTGGTTAGATGAGACTAAAATGGAATGATTTCGCCTCAATACTAAACAATATGTTTGGCAGAAAGCCAATCCAGCTCCCCATCCAAATCCCACCATTCCTACAGTACAGCATGGAGGGGAGGTATATCCTGTTATAGGGGGTTATCTATAGCAGGGACTGGAGCACTTGTCAGGGTAGAAGGACAAAAAGATGGGGCAAAATCCCATCACATTCTAGAGGAACATCTGCTGCCTCTGCCAGAAAGTTGTCAATGGGAAGAAGATTTACCTTCCAACATGACAATGACCCAAAGCACACAGCAAAAATTAGTCCACAGTAGTTGGAGGAGAAAAAGGGGAATGTCCTTGCCTGGTAAAGTCAGAGCCCAGACTTCTATCCCATTGAAAATCTGTGGAATGACTTGAAGACTGCAGTCCTCAAACAGGTAAATGTAACTGAACGTAAGCAGTTCTGCAAAGAAGAGCGGGCAAATATTGCAAAGTCTAGATGTGCAAAGTTAGTAGAGACAAATCCCAACAGACTGGAATTACAGCAAAGGGGGTTCAACAAAATAGTGACACAAAGGGGTGATCCTTTTTCCAGCTCGGTGATTCTGTTTTTGAATTGCTGACATGTTGGTGTTGTATGGATGTTTGGATGTTTGAAGTTGCACTACAGCAGATACAGATGGATACAACAAATACTGTGTCTGTCTTCATTTCAGGCTACACAGGAACAATATGTGATTCGTTTAAAGGGGGTGATTCTTTTCTATACTTACTGTGTACATATATATATTTAGAGAGAGATTGAGAGTATATACTTAGGAGAATAAACCAAGCATTGGTGAGAAAGTCTTTGGATTATATGGAGAAAACAGTCCAAAGAACAGTTTTGTGTTTATGTTTTGAGTTTATTTTCCATTCTTCTTAAGATTTTGCACAGTTTAAGAAGTGGTTGGGGCAGGTTTTATTCAGCCACAGACAGAGCAGCTGGGGGGGGGGTTATGAATGAAGCTTATCATAACTCTCATAATCTGTATGTCTGCTCCTGTTAGGCATTGGACTGTTTTGGGGCAGATTTGTTACGTGTCTTACCTTTAGGATTAAAATAATTGTTTATTACAGCTTGGAGTAGTGCTCCTCCCTGTTCCAGAAATACTGGAATTACAGCAACAGCAACCCGTTTGAAAGTGTCCATGATGGGTGTATACCAGGCTGGGTCATTCTGGTTTTTATTCTCTTGCTGTATGTCTTTGATCTGCTCCTGGTACATGTTGGCATATCTTGGAAGTCCCTGGTCCATGTAAATCTGCTGATCCTGAGAACACAATGAGAGTTATACATAGTATGTATGTAGAGGTATAACAACATAGTTATTCTCTGATAAGCAGTCTTGATATTCTTTGGAGCAAACATTGGGATTTTCTAATTAGTAAGGTGAATACAATAATAGATTTTCTTTAAAAACAGGAACAAACTCAAGCCTTGTCACTGAATGTGGCCCCATATTTTTACAATTGTGTGGATACCCCATTTAATAAGCAGAATTGTCTGTTTTGTGCATGATGAGTACCTTTCTTGGTGCTAAGTTTCAATAATTTGGTAACTGTGAATTTGTGGTCTCTGGTTCCTTCCCCAGGGTTTCATATCACGGGCCAGAAGATAACTGGTAATATTAGGAGTGATGCTTGATCTGGGGAACCTTTTACTGTAGGTCCTAGTGTTGTGTTAAATTGGAACGTCACTCTCTCACCCCCGGTTCTCATCTATGCGGGTGGTGACGCTGCGGATCTGCACGAGAATCCATGCAGCTGTACCACCCGTACAGAGAATTGAGGACCCGCAGGCGGGTGCCATTAGTTATAATGGCATGCCACCCGCACTGGGAAACGCAACCGTACTGGGAACCAAGGTTCCCGTGTGGGCTGTGTTTTCCAAAGTAGTGCAGGGACTTCTTTCCCTGCATGTCACGGGCACGGGAGTCCATTCAAATGGATGGGCTCTCGTGCCCGAGCAAAACGTGGCCCGCACAGCCGCATAGGTGTGAACCGAGGGTCAATCAACATTGACTATATGTAATCCTTATGCTGCTAGCAGTATTAAATACATAAGAAAGTATATCATATTTACTTGTTTTAACCTTTTTTTTCACATTTCTTCAGTTACTTCTTAGTTTCCATGCCTAGGAAAATTATATCATACATCCCATCTTCAGTAAGGGAGAAGGGGAGGAGGGGCTTTCTCAGCTAAGCACATGCTCTCCTGCTTGCATACCATAGCTAAGGGCAGTTGGATTCCAGGAAGTAAATGCTACATGAATCATCTGCCTTTACTCAAGATGGCCAGGGCCAGAAAAGCTAGGGGAGGTGATTTCTTTAAAAAAATTAAGCATGGAAACATGGATGGATGGGGGAGATTGCTTTGAATATTAAAAATGAATTAAATTGCATTTTTGGTTTGTGGTGCTCAGATGTAGTTCCACTTTAAACAGCAGGTTTAGTTAGATTGATATAGTAATTAGACTGTTCCCAAACCAAAGATCTTCTCTACTCACCAATAGATTTTAGGTAAAAATGCAAGGTGAAAAAGAGCAACATTAAAGGTAAGAATCTGTGAGTTGGATAGGTGGAAATAATAAACATTTTATTAGGCAAGAATGTTTTGAAGGTCACAGATTCCCTCTATTACTTGGATGTGCAAGGAAGTGGTTGAGACCCAACAGTGGAAGGTACCACTGCTATAGCAAATGTGTCTGCATTTCTGTTATTGAAGTCCCAATCTTGTTTAGCACCTTCTAGGTTTAGGTAGATAGGAGATGTTGTTTGTTTTTTTTGAGTCAGAGGCTTGGTAGAAGCCCCGGATGTGTCAGCCTGGGAGTTGCCTCAGAACAGGCTGGGAGGTTCTACAGGTCAGGACTTGGCCAAGGGAACTTGTCCAAACCCCAGGCAGGAGGCTGGGCATGGTAGCCAAGGGCAACCCTTAAATGTGGAAGAGCCTGGGAAGCAGGGGAGTTGGGTGGAAGATGCACTGAAGGAAGGTGCTGATGTGGGGAACCTGGAAGGGGGCACCAGGGAGGGGAGCCTACTTACAGGTTGGTAGCTGGACAGATGGAACTCCACTGTGCCACAAGTCTCCTAGGGAAGACAACCTGTCAGCCTGGAGGGAGCCAGCCCAGAATAAGGCCTGAAAGCAACCATCAAGATCCTCTACTGCAGTCACACAAAACTTTGTGGCCAATTTCACCCAATCCCTTGTAGTTGTTGATCACAGTGACTCTGAGCACACTTCCACATGACTGTAGGCAGTCCCCATGACTTCCTATGACTGTAGGCAGTCCCCAGATCTGTTTTGTTGGGTTTGTTAGCATTTTTTGCTATTGCTCCTCCCTTAGCTGGGCTGCTTTTGCACGATCTGACAGTGTGGGGTTGATTTACTAACAGAAAATAGACTGTGCACTTTGCAAAGTGCAGTTGTACTCTCCAAGAACTGTTGCTCCAGAGCTTAGTAAATGAGCTCTGCTAACATCCATCATCCAATCATGTGCAAGCAAGATGTTTTTTTTTTCCTTGCAGGTGATTGGGTATTCTTTGCAAAGTGAAGCTATACCTCATTTACTAAGCTCTGGAGCAACTGCCCTTGCTGAGTGCAACTGCACTTTCTAAAGTGCACAGTCTATTTGCCGTTAGTAAATCAACCCCCTATGTGACTTCCAGTGTCCTTCAACAGACAAGAAATAAGATAGAATTTGTGTACTCACTAATTCACTCACTCATTAAAATCATTTTCTTGATGTCCATTGGGTGACACAGTTATGCTTTCTATAGAATAAAAATACTTGTATAAAAAATTTGATTCAGCTCAATGCCTCAGCCCAGTTCAAAGTGTATTTTATACCAAACAACAATAAATAAACTATTTGTCCAGAAAAAACCATGAGAGATATCCTTAACATTACAAATCTCTTTTAGTGATTAAAAACCATAAACACACAAGAGACATAAATATATCCATTAAAAACCAAGAGTCATGTTTGAGGACTAATGGAGTATCTCTAATCTGTATCCATATATATACATTCATGTGCTTAATTAAAAATATTTAATTGCAGATTACACATTGAGAGCTTTCAAAGGATTCTCAAGACTACAGGGACAGCTATAAAAGATAATAAAGGATATAGATAAGGTGGCCACAAAATAAACTAATAGCATGCTGGATTGTCAAGATCCATCCTCTAAACAATTGGCAGGAGATATAAATTGAATACATTCTTTTTTGTTTTTGATAATGAGGATCTGATGATACACTGTGGGTAGAAAATATGCCAGATTAGCTCCAATGTTCCTTGTGTTTGGATTTAAAGCAATTGTGGCTCCATTGTAAATTCATATGTTGACCAGGCTAGATATACTTGTTGTGGTCACATACACTATATTGCCAAAAGTATTGAGCCAGATCTCCAAATCATGTGATTCAGGTGCTCCAATCCCCTCCATGGACACAGGTGTATAAAATCAAGCCCCTAGGCATGCAGACTGCTTCTACAAACATTGGTGAAAGAATGGGTCGCTCTCAGGAGCTCAGTGACTCCAAGCGTGGTCCCGTGATAGGTGGCCACCTGTGCAATAAGTCCATCTGTGACATTTTCTGGCTACTAAATATTCCACGCTCAACTGTTAGTGGGATTGTAACAAAGTGGAAGCAGTTCTAACGCTCTGCAAATTCCTCACAAATGTGCCGCAAACACCTGCCAGGAGTTTGAGGAGCGTCACCATAGGCTTGAATAGCTTCAACTCCTCCTGACTCAACATGAGGCGTCAATTGTGATGCAATGCGACCCTAACGATTCAGTGTGAACAGCACTGTGTGCTGCCATGTTTAGAACTTTCATAGGCATTTGAGGAGCGTTAAAAACAATTCACAAACACCTGTCTAACGCCTTCTGACAAAGCTAGTGTGAACTTAGCCTAACTCAGCCTGAGCTCCTCCAATGATCAGTCTTGTCCTGATACAACCTCTCTCCCCTCCTTCCCCTGTCCACCTGCACAGCCTTTCACTGGGAAGACCAGTGTGTTGCTGTTTCTCCTCCCCCCAGCTCTCTGAGCACCTTATGCAGCTGAGAACAGAGGGTATGTGATCCCTTATAAAAAAGGGAAACTTTTTTAATGTTTTTTTTATATCTATACAGAAATGTTTTGCCTTTCATTTCTATTTTAAACCTAATGGGCTGTTTAACAAAGTGAGGGATTACAATCACTTTAAGTGAGACAATTGCACAATGTGGATTTGCATTACCCTCTCCTTCTGTCGTATGACTTGCTCCAGTTTCTCATTCAATAGATTTTGTTCTTCATTCATCTTTCCAATGAACTGTTCAAAATTCTTCTTCATATTGCCCAGCTCATCTTCCATCTTCTGCTCTTTCTGAGTCTTCTGCAACTTTTGCAACTCTTCTTCCATTGCCACAATTTTTTTTCTTGCATTCTCCGCTGACAAAGATGCCAACAAGAAATACATTGAAAAATAACATGTTTTATAGGGTTCACTATAGAGGGGAAAAAAATAAGGTGTGTTCCTCTTTGGCCCGGCAATAGGAAATGACTAAATGCTCAGACTGACAGGGGCTCATTGTAAAACAATAATGGTAGCGGAAACCCTGACAGCTACTAAACTGAGTTTGGTGGAGTAATGAATAAAGTGAACAACAGCAATCAGCCGTGCACCGGGAGGAAAAAGTACCAAAGAATCCATTAAAGTGAACCTGTCATATGAAAAAAATGCATAATCATTACCTGAAAAGCTCATGTCAACATAATTAGCAGGTAGAAGGCAGATTACAGACATTATTGGTACTTTAATGCTGTGGGTGGCTTTAATAATCAATAGTATAGCTGGGGAGACAAGAGGGGCGGGGGCAAGCTTAACTTTTACTGAAAAAAAAAAAAAGTGTGATCTTCATATATCTTCAGCTGCTGACATCTCTGGAACCCCCAGTGTAGTTTTTCCTCACGTAACCTCTATTTTCTTCCCATTGTCTGTGAAGGCTAAATGGCCCTAATCTGCGAGTCCAATTTAATAATATTTAAAGTCCATAAGTAAAAGCCAGGTGTTGTCTAAAATGAAAAAAGTAACCAAATCTCTCATGGAGGAGATGTAACCCCCCCATGTCTTCCCCCCTGGCTAAAGAGTGTAATGGCTATCCTCACCAGCCATTCATGGCAGAGTGACAATACCTCCAGTCATCACCACGCACATTGCCTCCTCACTGCAGAAGTCCACCCTGAGCGGGGTGTCAGAGGGTGCCAGAACCTATAGGGTGGATAATGCCATTGCCCCCCCTCTCTTCCTGTCTGGTAATTGGCTGCTCAGGTCTGAGCACTGTGAAATGAGAGCGTTCATATGCTCATCCATATCAAGAAGGTACGTTGGACACCATAAAAAGAAAAAAAAACAACTGTACTTTTAGGCAGCTATTATATATCCAGTAGTCTGTGGTTTGGCTCGGTTCGAAAAAAAAAATACTTTTTTCCAGGCGGATCACTTTCAGATATCAATTACAGTGATTTAACATATATATGAACTGTTTACATTTTTCAAGGAAATAAGTACATGAGATTAAATAAGCCACTGACCTTCCTCTTCCTTCTGTTTCTGGTTTAGAGCATTGTCCTCCTGTATAATTATAATTTCAGAGCTTTGTTGGGACTTTATGAATCCCTGTAGCACCTCTTCCGCCTACAGAAGAGGAACATTGGTTGAAAAGTATTTGGTTTGGAGCATATACCACCCTCTAGTACCAACAAGCATGGCGAATCTCTCCAGCAAGGACACAGACAGCAATAAAAACCTGACAAAAACATGACAGAGGCTCTAACCCCCTCACCACTCCATCCAAAGAAAAGAAAAAAAAAGTATTGGCTTACAATCAACTTAAGTTGATGTTAAGAATCAACTTAAGACCCCCCCCCCACCCAAAAAAAAAATAAATAGCTAAACAGTGCGCCAAAGAAAACTGCAAAAGTAATCTAATGGGCCTGACATAATTAATAATTTATGCATATATGATCCTAGACAAACAAAACATATCCTTGTGGTATTTACCATGTGATTCTGAGACACAATATCTTAGCAATGTCACCCTCAATATGTGGGTACCTCATGAATAATCAGGAGAACCCAGAACCAAGCCAAATGGGTCACCTATGCCTTTGGATCATGTTCCACCTTTGATCCCTCTATAGGGGTTTGACTCCGCCTATGACCGCTCACCTTCCCCCCCTCCTCCTCGGTGTCCCCTTATCTATTGACTCTCTATTTCCTCTTTTAACCAGCTGCCATTTTCCTGACCTACAAGTGTCCAGCTCTCCCTCCTCCACTTCCCAACCCGGTATCACTTATCTCTGCAGTCCAAGTTTATCACAGAAATCTTCCATATCTTCCAGAAATCTTAAGATAGCTGTAATTCCATCCCTCCACCCGATTAAGCTTGTGTCACGGCCCCATCTGTATTTCACATTATGTTTTTTCATCACTTCTAGTAGGGGTTTCAGTGATCTCTTCCTTCTCAGAGTCTCTGTTGTTAAATCTGCAAAAATTTGAATATTTTTCCCTCCATATGTAATATTTGTTTTTCCTTTAATCTTTTTCCATATCTCTTCTCTATCTCCGTAGTTATGGAATTTAACAATTATATCTCTTGGTTTTTCTATCCCTTTTTCTTGTTGATACTTCCCAATCCTGTACACTCCGTCCAATTTAAGCATCTCCTCATCCGAATTATCCACTATGGAGTTCAAAATTTTGCCAGTTAGCTCTTTTAAGTCTTTTAAATCTGCCCCCTGTAACAGTTCCGGGACTCCTCTTACTCTAAGATTATTTCTCCTTTCTCTATTTTCTTGTTCTTCCATCATATAAAGCAATCTCTTTTGTTCTTTTCTATCTTCTAGTATCCATTTTTCTAATTTTGGGATGGTTTGGGTATAAGTTTGAACTTTTTCCTCCATTTCCTCCACCCTAGTTAACAATTGTCCCAGTTTTTCCTGAATCATCCACGTCTCATGCTTCATTGATTTTTCCAGGCCTTTAAACATCTCTGCCATTTCTTTTTTATTAGGTATTTGCATATCTCTTTCAAGATCTCTCGGGTCAGTGCCTTCCATTAATTGTTGACTATTATATACCGGGCCCAGGGAGAGTCTCGGGCTATTATCCAAACTTATTTCCAATTCACTTTTTTCACTTATTCCCTGAGTTCTTTCTGGGGTAACATTTCCTTGTGACACATACTTCTTAATCGTACCAGTTTGGGAGTTCTTAGGTCCACTCCCTTTGGTATTTTTACCTTTCATGTTGTTTTTGAACCTTTTACTCTTATTTCCAGATTTCCTGGACTCTTACTCTTCTCGGTCTTCCGACCCGCCCTAGGAATCCCCTATTTGTTTTATTTTCAGATTGTATATTTAATACAATGTCTTACTACAGGCATCTGAAGGTCTAATACGAGGAATCAATGTATATAAAGCTTCAATATACAGGTCCAATATATAAAGAGTGTAGAAGAAGACCTGCAGGAAAACCCACGGTCATCACTCACCCTTCACGTTGGAATATCACTCCAGAAGCAGTCCTCTTTTGTCATTGTATCCTCTTAAGGGGATTCCTGTGGGTCTCATATAACTCAAATCACTTGTCTTCCCATCAGATACCTCCTTAGATTGGAGGTGGTATGCTGGTAAATGTTAGAATAGAGATTGGGAGAGGTATAGAGGTTGGAGGGTTAATCGCATTGTAGCAGTGGTGTAAGGCTGTAGGGATGGTATGGTGTAGGGATGGTATGGAGGTAGGGAGATTAGAGGGTTTAGGAAGATGGTATGGATATGGTGTGATGTGGAGGCAGTATGCTGGTTCACCTCCCCCACTTCTCCTACTTGCTTGGACACCAAACAATCTCTCCCACATCCGGATCTCCCAGAGCTCCTCCACGGCTGCCCACGTGTCGGCACCTCTCCACTGCCTCGTCTGTCTCACTGGCGTCTCCCTGGCAACCCCACTCCTCCTCCGAAGCCGGCTCTCTCCTGGCTCTTTCCTGGCTCCAGGCAGTCTGACCGGCAGTCCGACCGTCTCCCTGGCAACTCCACTCCTCCTCCGAAGCCGCCGCAGGACGTCAGAGGAAACCCCGAGGCGTCCTTCTCCCGGCTCTCTCCTAGTTCTCTCCTGGGTCCAGGCAGTCCGACCGTCTCCGGGACTCTGCTAACCCTCTCCAGCTGGGTGAGTCTCCGCACACCCTCGGTGCAGCTGGTCTCTCTACCGGGGACTCATGGGGAGGATAGACGAGGGGAGGCTAACGGAGAGTGCTTACTGCACACTCTCCCGTGCCGCCATATTCAGGCTCCACCCCCCCCTCAGCTGAATATTTGTCTGATGTGACTGGCTGAATGTTTTGGGTTACAATATTAATGACATGTATGTGGTAATGATGGTGGGACCAAGGGGCATAATACAATCAAGAATTGAAGTTTGTAATTTTATAGTGCATTTAAACAAATTTTAAATGAAGTCCACCCACCTTTACACCTTTTCCACTTTCCATATTGTACTTTTTTTCTATGGCTTTCAAGTCTTCCTTGAACTTTGCGAGTCCTCCCTGGATGTGGTACACTCCCTCCTTCATTGATTTCTCAAAGTCTGCTGAATGCTTCTTAATGAGAGCCTGACACACCTCCCGAGATTTTGTCTCATTCATGGCAATGAATTCATCTTTCTTTCTTTTTATGTTTTTCTGATGGTGGGGAGATATACAGACATCGGTCATATTATAGGTTTTCACTTAGTTCTTCCTAACCATTATTTTTGGTAACGACGGTGGGATTTAGTCAGTGGAACTTTTAGGCATGCAAACTTTGCTCCTTAAAGTAATATCTGCTTTCTAGAAGCATCTACACAAAATATTTTCAGTTCAGTTCAGTCAGTTCAGTCAAACTTTTAAAAAGTTTGCAAATCTCAGAAGTTTGAACTGGAAGCTTCATTGAATCAAAAGGAATCCAAACCAAATGCTAATTAAAATTGAAGAACAAAACAGCAAATGATGTAAAATTGTATAAATAGATTTGGGAAGCTCCTTGTGGCCCTGCCTGATGAAATGATAGGGCCAGGAAAACAGCTTAAGCCACTTAAAAAAAAACATTCTACCAGGGATATGAAGATAGAAGGCTGGGACCTGGTGGCAGTGCTAGTCAAACTAAGGTGCTCAGGCAACAGCAGAAGCCTATATAAGGCAATAAAAGCCTTTGGACTTTAGAAACCTTTTGGGCTAAAAATTACCTCTCAAATATTGATTTTGCTGTTGCTATTGCAGAGTTTAAAAGTATCAGTGATACAGGAAGTGAGGGTAAATCTCCCCAACGGGGCCCTGGATAGCAGAACAAAGCTGTCAGATGTTCCAATATTTCCCTCTCTATCCAAAATTAAGAAAAAAGTTTTGTCTGGATATACATTTTAAAGGCTGACTAAATGAATAAATCAAATATCTTACCTGCCCTCCATTGTCTATCTGATGAAAATAGTATATCACAAGTCAGACTTTACATAAAAACAAAAAAGGCTAATTTAGTTACTTGCCCAGTCAAGGTCAGACTGGAAAACTGGAGAAAAAAATATCATAATAACATTCATTTTTGCCCCCATTTGCACAAAATGAATGTACATGCAGCTTCACAGGATGAATATCTGCCATTTTTTATAAATACAGTCCTTAGTTTACAGCAGTGGTCTCCAAACTACGGCCCATGGGCCAAATACAGCCCTTTGCTTGTCTCTATCTGGCCCTTGGGGTACTATTCCTCCCACTGATACCAACAAGGAGGCACCATTTCTTTCACTGGCACCAACTATGGGGCATTTTTACTTCCACTGACATCAATGATGGAGCACTATTCCTCCCACTAATACCAATGATGAGGCACGAGTCCTTCCTCTGATACCAGTGATGGGGTACTCTTCATCCCACTGACACCAATGATGGGGCACTATTCCTCCCCGACACCAATGATGGGGCGCTATTCCTCCCACTGACACAAATGATGGGGCACTATTCCTCCCACTGACACCAATGATGGGGCACTTTTCCTCCCCGACACCAATGATGGGGCACTATTCCTCCCACTGACACCAATGATGGGGCACTATTCCTCCCACTGACACCAGTGATGGGGCACTATTCCTCTCACTGTCACCAATGATAGGGCAGTATTCATTCCACTGACACCAATGATGGGGCACTATTCCTCTCACTGTCACCAATGATAGGGCACTATTCCTCCCACTGACACCAGTGATGGGGCACTATTCCTCCCCCTGATACCAATGATGGGGCACGATTCCTCCCCTTGACACCAATGATGGGGCACTATTCATCCCACTGACACAAATGATGGGGCACTATTCCTCCCCCTGACTCCAGTGATGGGGCACTATTCCTCCCCCTGACACCAATGATGGGGCACTATTCCCCCCACTGATACCAATGATGGGGCACTATTCCCCCCACTGATACCAATGATGGGGCACTATTCCTCCCACTGACACCAATGATGGGGCACTATTCCTCCCACTGACACCAATGATGGGGCACTATTCCTCCCACTGACACCAATGATGGGGCACTATTCCTCCCACTGACACCAATGATGGGGTACTATTCCTCCCACTGACACCAATGATGGGGCACTATTCCTCCCACTGATACCAATGATGGGGCACTATTCCTCCCTCTGACACCAATGATGGGGCACTATTCCTCCCACTGATACCAATGATGGGGCACTATTCCCCCCACTGATACCAATGATGGGGCACTATTCCTCCCACTGACACCAATGATGGGGCACTATTCCTCCCACTGACACCAATGATGGGGCACTATTCCTCCCTCTGACACCAATGATGGGGCACTATTCCTCCCTCTGACACCAATGATGGGGCACTATTCCTCCCTCTGACACCAATGATGGTGCACTGTTCCTCCAACTAATACCAATAACTGGACACTATTTCTCCTTCCACTGGCTACAAGCACTATGTAATTTTTTTAACTGACGCTGGGACATTTTCTACTCACACTTGCCACTCCGGCCCTCCTAAAGTCTGAAGGACAGGAAACCAGCCCTTTGTTTAGAAAGTTTGGAGACCCATGGTGTACAGTGCAGAGGTCCCCCTTATATTATTTACTCTACTGGTTATTTTTTAAGCTTGTAATATTAGGATATTTACTCTATTGGTCAAATGTTCTTCAACTCTTCAGGTTGAACGTTCTTAAGGCTATTTTCTCTTAGGATTAAATTATATGGAATGTTACATTCATCTTGCAGAAGGCAACAAAGTTTAGTTTAAAAAAAAGGAAAAAAAATACAATTACACCCAAGCACTTAAACTCCTTCCAAAAAACGTTGTAGCCCTCACCCCCACATAAGCACGCATACAAAAGCATGCAAAACACATGCATTGGGTGCACCACATATCTCAGCGCACATCAGAGTGGGAACAATAATTCTAAGCCCATTTTTCACGGTTAACTCTAACCTGCTGATCTGTGGGGGCTTTTAAAGTGTCACCTATGGAAAATGTAGGGTACCAACGTTTGCAGGCCTGATACGTTTGGCATCTATTTATTTGGCACAACCTTATCTTTAGTATTTTATGGAAAAAAATGTGTAATTCTTTGCATTTGTGTGCCCTAAAATTATCTTTGGTGTACTTTTACTGAAATGTTGCACTTGATAAACTGCTACACTAATATCATGTGAAATAAAAAAATGGAACTGCCACTATTATATTCTCCAGAGTCTTTGCTTTCATAAAATCTTTTGTGATTTTGGAGTTAAACGAATCTTCAGCCTACATTGATTTTTTTTGTGTGCAAAAAAATTTAAAATAGCTCTTGCAGTCAAAATGCTATTGGTTTGAGTCCTGGCATTCTCTAAGTTATTTTCCCTTGTGCGATCAACGTAGCAGTTGGTTATATGAACTAATTGGTTGACTAAACATTACAGCTATTATTTTTTATACCCAATACAAAAAAACTCACCATAAATTCCCCAAGAAACTGCTGATCTTTGTCATTGAAGGACTTCTTCAGGAATGTCTTCCGAGCTTCGTCCTCATACTGACTGCTCAGAGTCATGAAGTCATCAAGAGTTTCTGTGGGCAACCCAACTTCCTTCATCTTGTCCTCATAGTGCCGTGTCGCTTCCTTGGCAGCCGCTTTGTTCTCCTTCTCAGCCAGAGAAACCATGGCGTCCTCCATGCAGGCAAACTTAGAGGAGCTTACAGCTTCAGTGTAAAATTTAGCCAGCTCACCCAACCCTGAGATGAGGAGACAAATGGATGACTTTTTTTTAATCCAAATGTTATGTTTGCTAAATTTCTTATAACTCAGCTAAACTGATTGAAATAACAAGAAATAACCATGGATACTGTAATGTTGGGATGACCTTTAGGTGGTTAAAGCAGACCAAGGCGTGACATCATTTTTATAGTGTACCGGGGATCCCACTTGCAATAGGATGACTGAATGTTTGTTTCCTGTTGAGTGGAGAAGGATCAGCATATTCTGCAGAGCTAGGATAATCTTGTCATATTTTTAGACAATCTCTAATAAAAATTATTTACATGATTAAAAATAATTGTATGAAATGTTTTATTAACACCAAGACCTCTGTTCACTTGCAGAGTTTACAGTTTGTCAGCGGTATACAGTCAGGTCCATAAATATTGGGACATCGACACAATTCTAACATTTTTGGCTCTATACACCACCACAGTGGATTTGAAATGACACAAACAAGATGTGCTTTAACTGCAGACTGTCAGCTTTAATTTGAGGGTATTTACATCCAAATCAGGTGAATGGTGTAGGAATTACAGCAGTTTGCATATGTGCCTCCCACTTGTTAAGGGACCAAAAGTAATGGGACAATTGGCTTCTCAGCTGTTCCATGGCCAGGGGTGTGTTCTTCCCTCATTATCCCAATTACAATGAGCAGATAAAAGGTCCAGAGTTAATTTCAAGTGTGCTATTTGCATTTGGAATCTGTTGCTGTCAACTCTCAAGATGAGATCCAAAGAGCTGTCACTATCAGTGAAGCCATCATTAGGCTGAAAAAACAAAACAAACCCATCAGAGAGATAGCAAAAACATTAGGCGTGGCCAAAACAACTGTTAGGAACATTCTTAAAAAGAAGGAACGCACCGGTGAGCTCAGCAACACCAAAAGACCCAGAAGACCACGGAAAACAACTGTGGTGGATGAGCGAAGAATTCTTTCCCTGGTGAAGAAAACACCCTTCACAACAGTTGGCCAGATCAAGAACACTCTCCAGGAGGTAGGTGTATGTGTGTCAAAGTCACCAATCAAGAGAAGACTTCACCAGAGTGAATACAGAGGGTTCACCACAAGATGGAAACCATTGGTGAGCCTCAAAAACAGGAAGGCCAGATTAGAGTTTGCCAAATGACATGTAAAAAAGCCTTCACAGTTCTGGAACAACATCCTATGGACAGATGAGACCAAGATCAACTTGTACCAGAGTGATGGGAAGAGAAGAGTATGGAGAAGGAAAGGAACTGCTCATGATCCTAAGCATACCACCTCATCTGTGAAGCATGGTGGTGGTAGTGTCATGGCGTGGGCATGTATGGCTACCAATGGAACTGCTTCTCTTGTATTTATTGATGATGTGACTGCTGACAGAAGCAGCCGGATGAATTGTGAAGTGTTTCGGGAATATTATCTGCTCATATTCAGCCAAATGCTTCAGAACTCATTGGACGCTTCACAGTGCAGATGGACAATGACCCAAAGCAGACTGCAAAAGCCACCAAAGAGTTTTTTAAGGGAAAGAAGTGGAATGTTCTGCAATGGCCAAGTCCATCACCTGACCTGAATCCGATTGAGCATTTCACTTGCTGAAGACAAAACTGAAGGGAAAATGCCCCAAGAACAAGCAGGAACTGAAGACAGTTGCAGTAGAGGCCTGGCAGAGCATCACCAGGGATGAAACACAGCGTCTGGTGATGTCTATACGTTCCACACTTCAGGCTGTCATTGACTGCAAAGGATTTGCAACCAAGTATTAAAAAGTGAAAGTTTGATTTATAATTATTATTCTGTCCCATTACATTTGGTCCCCTAACAAGTGGGAGGCACATATGCAAACTGTTGTAATTCCTACACCGTTCACCTGATTTGGATGTAAATACCCTCAAATTAAAGCTGACAGTCTGCAGTTAAAGCACATCTTTTTCGTTTCATTTTAAATCCATTCTGGTGGTGTATAGAGCCAAAAATTTTAGAATTGTGTTGATGTCCCAATATTTATGGACCTGACTGTATGTCATATATAAATGTATAATAATAATAGTGTGTGACTGTGGGGGAGGGGACATTAGAGTGTAAGCTCCTCTGGTACAGAGAATGATGTGACTGTGGGGGAGGGGACATAAGAGTGTAAGCTCCTCTGGTACAGAGAATGATGTGACTGTGGGGGAGGGGACATTAGAGTGTAAGCTCCTCTGGTACAGAGAATCATGTGACTGTGGGGGAGGGGACATTAGAGTGTAAATTTTTTGTTTATTAAAATCTTGCAAACAAAAAACATCATAAAAATCATATTTACATATATACAGAATAAAATATGTATAACTAAACAAAACCAGCTTACTTCAGCAAAATAACAAATCCTGACCGTCACCTAAACACCCCCTCAGGCTAAGAAACGATTAAACATTCACCCCACACATTGATCCCACACATTGATCCCATACATCGATCCCACACATTGATCCCATACATTGATCCCACACATTGATCCCATACATTCACCCCATACATCGATCCCATGCATGCAGCCTTTCTTCAAAAATCTGATGTTACAAAATCTAGGGGACGTGAAAGGACAGAAAGAGAAGCCACGCCCCCAGAGACTGACAGACAGCAGCTACGGGGACCTGACATTCCTCCACGCCTTTGTCCAGGCTCCCGGCCGCCACCTGTCCTTCTCAAGACCCCGAATCTTCCCAACCTCACCCAGAATGTTGTTCACCACCACCTCGACAGGAAGGATTTTTTTGCGAATGGAAACCTGACACCGTGCATTCCACGTGTGGTAACGGACTACTAAGCTAACTAGAAAAAGTGTCTCAAAATCAAAATCCCGGTGAGTCTGAAAGGCTCCGTAAGACCACTCCGCGTAACTCAAGCGGGAAAGGAAAGGGATCCCCAGAGCCCCACCCACCCGCTTGTAGACTTCTATATTGAAGGGGCACTGAAGCAAGAAATGTTCCATCGTCTCCTCCACTCCGCCGCACTCCACTCTTGGACAACCACGGTTCTCCGCAGAGCGATGCTTCAGGTTGCCCTTCACATAGAGTCTGCCATGGAACGAGAGCCAGGCCAAATCCCGAAACTTTAAAGGGATTCTCTCCAGATTCATCAAACGCAGACCCTCCCTCATAACCGGGCCTGGGCAATCCCTCAAGGCCAATGGCTCGCTAAAGGCAGATTCAACAACCCTCCTCTCCAGGGCCTTCCTAGGAAGAGATTTAATTTCCTCCGCCGTCACTCGCCATTGCCGAAGCATTTTCAGACACGGGGCAACATAAGCCGGGAGCTTACCATGTTGGACCCTCAGGCTTTTCACTGGCCCACCATTCTCCCAGCTCCGTAGAAAAGGCCTAAACCAGGACTGAAAAATACCAACCCACCCAGGCGGTTCCTCTGCCAGCATGCTACCAAAATTATGTTTCAAAAACATCAGAGAAAAGAAAACCACCGGGTTGACCATACCTAGGCCACCCATCCGCCTGGGAAGGTAGGTTACAGACCTCTTAATGAGGTTCAGTTTGTGCCCCCATAACAGCTGGAAGAAACAACTGTAGATCCTCGCATAGAGAGACACTGGCAAAACACAGACAAAGCTGACGTACAGAAATACCGGGATCAGGTAAGTTTTAATCAGGTCAATCCTTTCCCTGTAAGAGAGTTTCCAATCCTTCCAGCTGGCCACCTTGGCATCGGCATCTTGTAGCCTGCTTACCCAATTTGCAAGGCCGTAATCACCGGGACCAAATCTGATGCCTAAAATTTTAATTTCCTGCTGGGGCTCTGGGAAGGCGTCCGGAAGGGTAAAGCCTTCGCCTTCCTCTCCCATCCAGAAAACCTCACTCTTATCCTGATTGATCTTTGAGCCAGATGCCTCAGCATACTGTTCCATCACCGAGACCACCTCCTCCGCCTCCTGCGTCCCAGAGATGAAAACAGACACGTCATCAGCATAGGCCACGACCCTCAGAGGGGGCTCCCCAGGAATGCCCAAAGGAACTCCACACAACGGTCCGCTCTCTAACCTCCGAATGAAGGGATCGATTACAAACGCATATAGCAGAGGACTCAAAGGACACCCCTGACGCACACCTGAGCCAACCTCAAAGGGTCGTCCAATCCAACCATTCACAAGCATGAAGCTTTCAGCCCCTCTGTATAAGGTCTTTAGCCAATCGATGAAGCCCCCCTCCAGGCCATACTTGCCAAGAAGCAGCCATAGGTACTCATGATTGACTCGATCAAAAGCTTTGGCCTGATCCAATGCCAGCAGGAACTTCCCCCAGCCTGCAGCCCTGCACCGCTCCAGGGCCTCCCGGACAGCTAACACCGCTGAAAAAGTGCTTCTTCCCTGAACCGAACAGTGCTGATGGCGAGAAAGTAAATTGCCCGCAACAGACGATAAACGCCAGAAAATAATTTTTGCCAATATCTTCCTATCAACATTGAGAAGGCTAATGGGCCGCCAATTCTCAATTCTCGAGGAATCCTTACCCTTTGACAGAAGAATCACTGCAGATTGTCGCATGGAGGGAGAGAGCGAACCCTCTCTCAGACAGCCATTAAACACCTCCACCAAATATGGGGCCAGAGTCACCTTAAAGTGCTTATAAAACTCGGCTGTCAATCCGTCTGGCCCAGGTGACTTCTTCATGGCAAGCTGATCAATAGCTTTCACCACCTCATCTGCCGTGATGTCCTCTGTCAAACTCACAAGAGAACTGCCATTTCCCAGTCCTGGAGTAGAGTCCATAAAACCCAACATGCTCGCCCGATCGAGGTCCCTCCTACCCAGGAGGTCAGCATAATATGACCTGGAGGTTTCCAGGATCCCTGACTTGGACTTTGTCAGGGAACCCGTACTGTCAACCAGGCCTACAACTGACTTAACTGCTCTACCTTGTTTGCAGTTCTGGTAAGGGTCGGGCGAGTGATATTTCCCATAATCCCTTTCCAGAACCAAAGAGGCATGCCTGTCATATTGACACTGCCTGAGCAAGAGTTTAACCTCAGAGATCGCTTCTGGATCTCCATTATTCGAGACAAGCCGATCGAGCTTCCTCCGCAGACGCTGGTAGGTGACATACTTATCAAGCTGTTTATTCCTTCCTATGGCCTTGAAAAACCCAACGATCCTTCGTTTTGTAAGCTCCCACCACTCGGACTTACTGCTGCAAAAGTCCATGATTGATACCTGTGCCTGAAAAAAATCCTCAAAGGATTGACTCACCTTCTCATCGTCCAGGAGTGCCGAATTCAGCTTCCAGGTACCCCTCCCCTTAGGTGGTGTATCGGGGCCACTCAGAGTCACAGACAGAATACAGTGATCGGAAAACTCCACCGCCTGACACACTGGTGCCGAGAAGGCGGAGTTCCCCTTTAAAAAAAACCTATCTATTCTACTCTGACTAGAACCTCTCTGAAAAGTGAATCCCGTGTTGTCTGGGCAGCAATGAATGTGCACATCAACCAGACCTGCCTCTCTAGCTATTTTGTTTAAAAAAAACCCGTCACAGTCCAGCCTGACTCCGGTCCCTCTCCTGTCCTTAGTCCTAGTGACGGTGTTAAAGTCACCACCGAAGACAACTTGCTGGGCTGTAAAAAGGAAAGGCTTGATCTTCATGAAGAGGCATTTCCTGTCCCATTTTGTCTGGGGCCCATAGATGTTAATCAGGCGCAGGTCCTGCCCCCCCATGGAGACGTCTAAGACCATGCATCTCCCCATTTCTACCTCAATAATCCGCCGACAGGTTACCATGCCGGAAAAAAGTACCGCAACTCCAGTGTAAGGCTCGGCTGCAAGAGACCAGAAGGAGGGGCCGCGCCTCCACTCCTTCTTCGCCATATGAACATCCCCCAAACTGGACAACCTGGTCTCCTGCAAAAAGAAAATGTCAGCATTAAACCTGCTGAGCAAAAATAAGGCCATGTTACGAGCGCTTACTGATTTTATGCTGGCGACATTAATGGTCGCCACCTTCAAAGGAGTGGGAACCGCCATCAGGATGATCGAGGTACCCGTTTCTTAGCCTGCTTACCCCCCTCCCTACTTGGAGACCCTACACGCTTCATAGTCCTCTGTGATTCCTCCTCCATGGAAACCAGAGACTCATCCCCTGAAGAACCCTCATCCTCCACCTCAGATAACACTTCAAATGTATTTGACACCTCCACCCTCCCAGGGTCAGGTACAGGCACATCCTTCTTCCACTTCTTCTTCCCAGACTTCCTTTTTGCCTCCAACCACTCCATATCATCATTTGATAAACCGGACCGCAAAGCCCCCTCCCCTTCCCTTCCACCATCACCAACATCATCCACCCCACTCTCTCCACTCACCACAGCAGTCCCCCCAACCTTCACCCCAATACCCCCACCATCATTCACTCCACCCCCCAGCGCCTCACGCGCTCTGACCCTCCGACGCCGGGGAGGGGGGGTCGGTGCAACCATACACATTGGTCCAGTTCCCTCCACAGCCCCCACTACCTCTGGGGAAACTGACACAGGAGGATCAGACACAACATCCACGGACACTGACTCAGGGGGCACAACACAAGGAGATGACACATTAGAGGGACCATCAGACACTGGGACCACAGGGACAGAGACATTGGGGACCCCTGGCACAGCCTCCCTCTCCTCTGCCTCCTCCATGTCCAGACGAAAAAACTCTTCCACCAAAGCTGACTGGTTGTGCATGGCCTCAGGGCACCGATTGTACGAATGGCCAACCTTATCACACAGATTGCACCTTATGATATTACAATCCTTAGCCAGGTGCCCCAGATCCTGACATAGGGAGCACTTCATCTCTGGACATGAGGAGGCGAAGTGACCCCGAGAACCGCACTTATTACAGAGCTTGGGCTGTCCAGGGTAGAACACCACAATCCTGTCCTTCCCAATGAAGGCTGAGGAGGGCAGATGCTGGACCACATTCCCACACACATACAACCTCATCTGCACCGACCACCCACCAGTCCATATCCCTCTCTCATCCACAATCTTCTTCAGGGGTGCAAGTAGCTCCCCAAATCTCCTCAGCCAGACAGCCAAGTCAGCCGAAGGAATGGACTCATTCCGTACTAGAATGGTGACCGTCTTCACTAGAGGTTGGCGTGAGACAACCTTTGGGACGAGTCCCCTCCACTCCGGCAGACCCTTATACATGTGTTCATACTTCTCCCAGAATATATCCAGAGACTCGGGGCGCACAAAGGACAAGTCATATTCATAGGATCCTACAGGGCTGATCAAGGCGAAGATGTCATCCGCCCTAAACCCCATCTCCAAAATCCTGTCCACCACCGACATCCTGACCGGGGGAGCACCCCCACCCTCCCATCTGAGCTGCACCAAATTCCTCCTCCTGAAGGACAGGGGTGCAGATGGCAGACCTGCAGCAGACCTCCCCCCAGAGCTGACAACATGATGTGACCCCCTCCTCCCAGCCAGAGCCCCAGCATAGGTCTTATTTGCAGCATTAGATGTAGTGGACCTTAAAGCTGCACCCCGCCCATTGGTTGCAGGAACCTCAGAGCCCCCGCTCTGCAGACCACCATCAGAGGCAGCAGCAGTCACTCCATCCACCAACACACAGGCATTCCCCTTTCCAGCATTCTTATCATCCATATGTTTCCTTTCACTCGTGGCACTACTGCTCCCAGCAGACTCACTCACACCAGATGCTCCTGTCTCCCCCTCCCCCAACATACTCCTCTTAGGCAAAAGCCTTCCACTCCTGGTCACTCTCCCCTGGGTTTCAGCAACCCCTTTCAGAGTGCTGCTGACAATTTCCCTCCCACCATTTTCTGCTGCATTTGCAGCCATCAGCAGGGATTGTCCAGCAAGTGTGTCAGATCCCCCCTTTACCTTCCCCCCAGCAGAGTCCACAGTCACAGGGTTCCTGGTATCAGAGTCCTCAGTCCCAGCAGAGTGCAGTCCTGCAGGCACAGCAGCCATCTTCCCTGCAGAGCTCTGTGCACACACAGGAGGATTTCCCTCCAAAACACTGCAGTGCACATGGCTGTCCACACTGAAGTCCAAACTGTCACTTTTAATAAAGCGCGGCTTTTCTGTTTTTTTTCTCCTTTATAGGACCAGGTACAGAGTCCTCACCGTCATCTTCATCCTCAGAGTCCTCAGAAAAGCGGAAAGTTCTTCCAATTAGGGAAGACTCCAATTCCTCAATGTACTTTAACAGCCCTCCGCCATGCTCCTCTACCTCCTGTGCTGATCCTCCAGCTTGCTGTGGAGGGAGGGAAGCAGAGGCTGACATTTCCTCCAGGGAAGCAGATCCTGAGGTGGATGGGATAGCAGGGGCAGCATCGAGGACCCCCTCCTCACTCTCCACCCGTACTGCCACCGCCGATGCTGGATCCTTACCGGAGTCTCCCTTCATCTTCCGGAACCTTTCCTCATTACGGAACTTTTCTCTGAAAGCTCCGCTCTTCTCCTTCAGCGTCTTTAGCAGATTCTGCTGCTTCTTAATGGCGACCTCCAAACCCTTCATCTTGTAGTCAGTTTTCAGACTCACCAACTTTTCCTCCTCCTTTGCGATTCTCACCAGATAATCAGCAACCCGCTCTCTAAAGACAGGGAGGGATTCCCCACTTTTAGGGCCACAGCCAAGGTCTTCAGGTGCTGGTAAAGTATGGGAAGGCAAGCTGGGTCCCTCAGGGGGAGCATGGTCTGAGCCTAGCCCAGAAGAGGCCATGTTTCTGGGGCCAGGCGAGCAGGCCTGGCCCCCTAGTGTCTGGAGAGGGAGAGCACCTGCAGCACAACCTCTCTGGTGCAGAGTGTAAGCTCCTCTGGTACAGAGACTGAAGTGACTGGCTCAGTGATCTCTGTACAGCGCTGCGGTATATGTCAGAGCTATATAAATGTATAATGTGTGACTGTGGGGGAGGGGACATTAGAGTGTAAGCTCCTCTGGTACAGAGACTGATGTGTCTGTGGGGGAGGGGACATTAGAGTGTAAGCTCCTCTGGTACTGAGACTGATGTGACTGTGGGGGAGGGGACATTAGAGTGTAAGCTCCTCTGGTACTGAGACTGATGTGACTGTGGGGGAGGGGACATTAGAGTGTAAGCTCCTCTGGTACAGAGACTGATGTGACTGTGGGGGAGGGGACATTAGAGTGTAAGCTCCTCTGGTACAGAGACTGATGTGACTGCGGGGGAGGGGACATTAGAGTGTAAGCTCCTCTGGTACAGAGACTGATGTGAATGGCTCTGTGTTCTCTGTACAGCGCTGCGGTATATGTCAGAGCTATATAAATGTATAATTATAATAGTGTGTGACTGTGGGGGAGGGGACATTAGAGTGTAAGCTCCTCTAGTACAGATATTAATGTGACTGGCTCAGTGTTCTCTATACAGCGCTGTGCTATATGTCAGAGCTATAAAAAAGTATGAAAACAATGTAAATAATAATCGTGATTGACTGGGGGGGGGGGGGCATTAGAGTGTAAGCCCCTCTGGTGCAAAGACTGATGTAAATGATTTTAGCCTTCTACCCCTTTATGTCCAATGGTTTAGGAAGAGACATTGGATGAACTCACTGTGTCCGGTCACCATGACTGTCTCATTCACTCTCTTTGTATCGGCCTTGTTCCAGATGTAATCACAGAATTCCACGCACTGATCCACAAAGTTTCTGTTGAGTTCACTGTCTGGGACTTCCTCCAGTCTCTGAAGAAAATCTTTATTGGTGGTGGGGAAATCAAACACGAAGCATTTCCGGTTTCCAAAATACATTTGGAGACAAATTCTCGTACTATTATATGTCATATTCTTCGGTGACATTTCAGCTGTGGACATGGAATAAGAAATGAAAGAGAGCTGTTTAGGTGTTAGTTGATTGACAGTTAAATGTTGACATCTGCTGACATTGTCCTTTCCTGCCGCCCCCCCACCACCACCACCACCACCACCACCAAAGGTTTGCCACCTTTCCAATTTTTGAAGGGCCGTGCATGCTGTTTTTTTCAATCTCTTGGCCCGTCAGTGGAGGAGGCAGGTGTGTTGGGGTTGGCAAGCCCTGGGGATACAAGGTACACCCTACAAAAGCCTAATCCATAGAACTTGGGCATGCCTTGTATGCTCTGGTTTACCCTTCCACACCTTATCTGTTGCTGTAATCATCTTTATCCATCTGTATCCTAATTTGTGTATAAAGAACACTGCAAATAACAGCTATGGGCTTTAATTCTAAGCACACGGTAACAATATTGGAACAATGTATTCTGTTCTGTTGCTTTTATGTACAGTAGATCAAAGGCTTGTCAGCATTTTTAAATCAACCTATCAATTTTATATTCTGTGGTCTCCGGCCGCTGCAGAGGACACATTGGGGTTGATTTACTAAAACTGGAGCGTGCAAAATCTGGTCAGCTGTGGATGATAACCAATCAGCTTCTAACTTTATTTTGATTAACCGCCTCCCACCCGCCATATGAGGGAATGACGGGAAGGCGGTGGTTCTCTTCTGATAGGACATCATACGACACCCCTGGGGGCGCGCGGCGCAGTGATCGATGGTGCGCTGTGTCCCGGGAACACAGCAGATCGCCGATCAGTGGAAAGAGCCGATGATGTCAGCTCTGTCATGTGATCAGCTGTGTCCAATAACAGCTGATCGCATGTAAATAGGGAAATGCTGATTACCGGCAGTCTTCTCCTCACACAGACAGCTCCGGGAGCAGAGGAGAGACGGTAATTGGCATTCTTTAGAGGGGACATGTACACTGATCATCAGTGTAGCCCCATCAGTGCCACCTGCCAGTGCCCATCAATGCCACATATCAGTGCCTACCAGTGTACATCAATGCCACATATCAGTGCCTACCAGTGTACATCAATGCCACATATCAGTGCCTACCAGTGTACATCAATGCCACATATAAGTAGCTACCAGTGTACATCAATGCCACATATAAGTAGCTACCAGTGTACATCAATGCCGCATTGTGACGGGAGCGACTTTTGGGTGTCGGGGGACCTCTGTATCATCTCCCCAAATCATTATGTTTAACCCACCCTGTGCCTGTTAAGGGGTACAGGGTGTGTATGTGAATGTCTGAGTCCTGTGTATAGTGTGTTGTCCTTTGTCTAGGCCACATGGCTGTCCATTGTCTGTTTACCATGTGCTCCCCCCCCATGGTGCTGTGTCTTCCTGTCCAGCGAACTATTATGGGATGTACTGTTTGTGTATTGGTGTGGGGGTTGGTCAATGTCCTTTGCCACATGGTTGCATCCCATTGTTCTGTGTCTGGTTGGATGGGGAGGGGTGATGAGGTGTTTCCTGCCTATACTGTAGCCCTTCCCACTGAGAGGGTGAGCTGATGATGTATTTCCTGTTCCTGGTTGTGTTTCCCCGCCCTCTGTATAAAACATGTTGTTTGTGAAAAATAAAGAGTTGTTGGCTTCCTGTTTTAGTAAGAGCTGGGTGCTGTCTATTTTCCTGAGGGATTCCAAGGGTGTGGTCCGTGGATGGTGTTCGGACAGGGGAAGTTGTGCTATAACGGAAAAACTCAGTGCGGTCTGGGTTCCGGTTCCGTTACACACATATCAGTGCCTACCAGTGTACATCAATGCCACATATCAGTGCCTACCAGTGTACATCAATGCCACATATCAGTACCTACCAGTGCACATCAAAGCCACATATCAATACCTACCAGTGCACATCAGTGCCACATATCAGTGCCTACCAGTGCACATCAATGCCACATATCAGTGCCTACCAGTGCACATCAATGCCACATATCAGTGCCTACCAGTGCACATCAATGCCACATATCAGTGCCTACCAGTGCACATCAATGCCACATATCAGTGCCTACCAGTGTACATCAATGCCACATATCAGTACCTACCAGTGTACATCAATGCCACATATCAGTGCCTACCAGTGCATATCAGTGCCACATATCAGTGCCTACCAGTGCCCATCAGTGCCACATATCAGTGCCTACCAGTGTACATCAATGCCACATATCAGTACCTACCAGTGCACATCAATGCCACATATCAGTGCCTACCAGTGCACATCAATGCCACATATCAGTGCCTACCAGTGTACATCAATGCCACATATCAGTACCTACCAGTGTACATCAATGCCACATATAAGTGCCTACCAGTGTACATCAATGCTACATATCAGTGCACATCTGAGCTTCCTTTCAGTGCCAACTATAAATGCCTTTCAGTGCCACCTATCAGTGCTGCCAATCAGTGCCACCTATCAGTGCCAGTCAGAATGCATGAAGGTAAAAAAACTTGAGCTGTTACAACCACTTTACGCTTTGACAAACAAACCTGGAAGCTGATTGGTTTCTGTGCACAGCTGCACCAGATTTTAGTAAATAACCCACTTGAGTCTTTTTCCTTTATTTGTGCAGATTGTTTAACCTCTTTACCACCGTCCTATAGCAGAAAAGAAATATTGCTACAGGACAGTAGCTGTGCGCAAAATCACATGTATACATGTGATTTTGCATTTCCAGGTAGGTTTGCATTCTGCCACCATTTGCGGCCTTGGCTGTCAATCACCGGGTCCCGGTTGTGATTGTTCGCCAATGTCCGGTGACTGCCGATCATCTCCGACGGGGGGGGGGGAATGTTTGTAAACAAAACAGTTCTCCTCTCTGTGAGCTCCTGGACACTTCTTGGCAAGGCTGTACATAGCAGAGCCATACAAAGCAGTGTACTTGCAGTGAAGCACTAACACAGCACACTTAGTAAAACGGCACACAGTTAACCCTTTGATCGCCCCTCATGTTAACCCCTTCCTGCCCAGTGCCATTAGTACAGTGTCAGTACTTTTTTTTAGTACTGATCACTGTATTGGTGTCACTGGGGATATCAGTGACACCACTCCAGTTCCCCCCCGGTGTCAGAATGGCTGCCACAGTTCCGCAGTCCCGCTAGAGTCGCTAATTGCCACCATTACTAGTAAAAATTAAAAAAAAAAATTCCCAGCATATATACCGCCATTTGTAAATGCTATATCTTTCATGTAAACCAATTAATTTACACACATTGGGATTTTTTTTAGCAAAAACATGCAGCAGAATATATTTTGGCCAAATGTATGGCAAAATTTGATTTTTTAAATTTTTTTACTGGATATGTTTAATAGCAAAATGTCAAAAATATTGTTTTTTTTTTCAAAATTGACGGTCTTTTTTTTATAGTGCAAAAAAAGGGACGTAAATTTCATTTGGGTACAATGTTTCATGACTGCGCAATTGTCAGTTAAAGTAATGCAGCGCCGCAATGCAAAAAATGGCCTGGTCAGAAAGGGGGGGAGGGGGAATCTTCTGGAGTGCAAGGGGTTAGCTGACGTTTAGGTATGGCTATTTTTGCATAGTTACATCGATCCAGCTTGGTCCCAATGTATCTCCATGGAAGCTGAGGCCACTCACGTGGCACAGATGCCATTTAATCAGCACTTCACATTTTTTCTCAATGGGTGCAAAGCATTCTCTGATTGGATGAGGCAGGGAGACGGGTGGTGACATCATGATCTCCACTTCGTCCAATCAGAGAATGCATTATATTCATGGAGTAAATATAAATATATGTACGCTGAACGGCGTCCGTGCCCAGTGACTGAATCCTTGTATTAACAATGCAACAGGGCAGTCGCTCAGCATGATATCTGGAAGCTAGTGGAGATCACTAGTAGTGGTGTAGTAGTGGTGTAGTAGTGGTGTCTACTACAGTGATTTCCAGCTTCTACAGGGACCCCACAGGTATGGCACATACATACTTGCATTGGTCCAAGCTGAGCAAATGTAACCATGCAAAAAAGCTTTAAGTGGAATTCAGCTTTAGTTTGGCTGAGCCCAACCAAAACTTCATTGTAACATTTGGATAACAATATGCGTACTGTGTAAGCATTTCAGGGCCTGAATACCTCAACAAGAAATTTCAGCCACAACTTCAGTAATGCAATTTGTATAAATATTTGAAAGCGGCCCTCTTACCTTGGTGAAAACAATATTTGAAGGGCAGGCTGTAGGATCAATACTTTCTACTAATACCGGTGAGTCAAATTTTCTGTTTCTTAAAGGGTTTTAGATGTCGCTGACATTTGACCTGCCCACCAGACAGATACTTCCTGATCTTCTTTTACAGCCTGTCCATGGTCTATGTTGTCACCAAGGTAACAGGGCTGCTTTAGCACATGAAATATATGGAATGCATACGCAATTTAAGCTTTAAAGCGTTCTCCAGGTAGCCGTCTGCTGAAACCTGTCCCCCTTCGATCTCCAGACTCAGATTGAAGTCTCTCACTGCCCAAATAAAAATGGGGAAATGTCTTGAAAAGATCTGCTCCTCGTCATCATTGTCCTTTGATTTCACCTTTATCATCTCGGAGAGTTCCCCTACAAATCTATCAAGGGTTAAGGAGATCTAAAAAATACAAAAGCACCAAAGAGTGCAAAAATAACAGTGCCAAGAAGCCTAGTAGAAATATATTGAGTCTATAAAAAAATGCATAGGAAGTCCATGAAGCAATAGGAATGGATGGGCCCAAATACACTGAAGGCTTCTGCAGTCCCTCTTTAGAGGCAGGGTCCAGGATAAAGCCAGCCATAGATGGTTTGAACTGACCTAAATTCTAACTGTGTATGGGTAGGCTGAATCTACCCAATTTAATCGATCGTTCAACTTGGGCACAACCAGCCTGCCGGATTTTATATGCAATTATTGCAAGCTGCTGGTATAGCCGCTAGAACTAATCACTGTCTTGGCAGGAGGGATTCCCCTGTTAACACTGACTATGTTGATGGGGGAATCAAGCGAAGCAAAAAAAATTTGCTCCGTCTATGGCTGGCCTAATTCCTGCTGTTAACCATGTAAAGAGACAAAGAGACCCTTCCTTGTGTCTTCTTACATTATTAGGGGAATACAAAAATACTTTTTCATGGAGGGACATTTAGAATAATAATTGGTCAAAATGTAGGCAGTTAAAGTATAACTAAAGGCAAACATTTATTTTAGTTTTGGAGAAAGTGGAGCAGGACTAGGACCCCTGCAAGTTTTTTATGACTGCCTGTGCTCTCCCCATGAGGGAGATTCCCTCTACCTATTTCTGTTTTTACCAAACGTGAAAGAAAATCCCACATTTTGAGTTGTCCCTAGCAAAGTAATGGTGACACTAATTCTGGTGACCTGGGGGGGGGGGGGGGCTCCAATGGATTCCATTTATGGGAATTCACTTAATTTGTTGGGGCAGGGAGAGAAAGGAAATCTCCCCATTAAGGCACAGATGACAAAAAAATGAGAGGTTGTAAAGTTCCCTTACTCTTCATACTCTTTTTAAAATGAAAAAAAAAAGGTAGTTCTTCTTTAATTCATCAATTTCTGTGTACAGGGGGGCTGTTTACAATATGTTGAAAGTAGAAAAAGCATTTTTTTTTATCCATTTTTCTGTCCTTTCCCTCTAATTTGTTCTAAGATCTACAAGCAGCCTGTTAGAACATAAATACATGAAATCACCAAGACCCTAGAATGAAAAAGGATACTCTAATTTATCTAGGGCATCCTGGTCGATGGTTCCTTTGCTGTTATACACCATGGCACTGCTTAGCAGGAGAGCGAGGGTAAAAATCCAGGTATCATTTTTGCTATCCCCCTAAAAAGGACCAGAAACAAATGCAAAGAAAGGTAAGATAGGATTACTGGAATGGAAGCTTCCTGAACTTTCCTGGTAATCAGTACCAGCACTGGATCACTCCATGCAGCATTACAGTTTCTGGCATTCTTTTTTGCTCAGAATGATAGAGCGAAGGCACGGTGGAGGTAAGAAGTCAAAGCTGCCAATCCTGTAAAAAATAAACATCACGGTATGATTATTTCAGATTTTTGGTGCTGAAAGCGGTACCATTTTTTTGCATGGAAATTTGGCGTTTTATATTGTAGGCCTGTAATTTTTAGGAATAACTCACTGAAATCTGTCCGGACAAGAGTCTAGTAAACATCCCGGGGATGATAAAACTTGAAACACGAAATCATAAATTATAATTTAATAAATAATCATAAAAAATAATATAATAATAATAAATTTAATTCAATAATATAATCAAACCAAAAACACTGAAATGTGAAATATAGCGCCAAGTTTGCACATCGCTGAGGAAAGTCGCAGAATCGTTTTCAGTGTCTGATGAGGAATTTCCCCCACAAATCATTATCACTCAATTCTGCAAGTGGTTCTGATTTACTATCGCTGTTCTCTAGCCGGTCTAAAACCACTTTTGACCTAAAGGGCCGCTTTTTGGACGCCATGGACGTTTCTCAGTTTCCAGGCAGAAAGAACAGTAAAAATGTAGGCAGGGCGCTGGACAAAGCACTCGGGACACAATGTATGTGAAATGGTTTGATACAGGAATGTTATACTATGTGATTTTAGTGATTTTAGTGAATGTCACTTTTTTTCATTTTCAAATTTCCTGCCAGTTCCGTCCCCCGTACGTCACGACGCTCGCAGGGGACGGAACCCAGAAGACAGATGCCGGCATCGGCTGGAGGACATTGCCGGGGACACTGCAGGAGGGACATCGCAGGAGCGCAGGACAAGGTAAGTGATCGAGGGATCGCGGAGCAGCGCCGCATGGTAAGCCCGAGTGTAGCTCAGGGTTACCGCTTGTGGTACTGAAACGTTACCCCGAAGTACACTCGGGAATACCGCCAGGGAGGTTAAGCTTTAAAGTGTTCTCCAGGTAGTCAACTGACACCTTTAATCTTCAGACTCAGATGGAAGTCTCTCTGCCCAAATAAATATGGGGAAATTTCTTGAAAAGGTTTACTCCACTTCACCACTTCATCACTGTCCTTTGATCTCACCTTTATGGTCTGCTTACCTTACTGTAGGCACTTTCAGTTGTCTGCATTCATTCTAAGATTATTTCCTGATTCTTCTAGAATTCTGGTTCTCTATTGTGCTAATAGCAAACAGAGATGGAAAAACAGCACTCTGACCCTGTTAGCTAGTTAGACTATGGATAACATTTGATGGCCAATAATGAGACACATAGCAAGGGATGAGGCGGTCTGCATGGGTCTATCATGCTCTGGTCACCATTCTCGGTGCAGAAACTGGTGCGTTCAAAGGATTCCAGGGCTCTTGAAATGCTCTCTTAATGTGGGCTGGAGGTGTTTGGACTATGACCTAGAAAAATAGACCAGCAAGGAAAATGAAAAGGGAAGAACAGAAATACGAGGGGCATTCAAGTCAAATCGGGACTTTTTTTTCCAGGTATAAATAGGGGTGCTAGCATGGCGGTACTACACGCAGTAGTAAGTTGCAAGTGTGTCCTATTACTGATAGATGGTGTACATGTTGTGGGCCAGTCCAAAGGCCGTTAATCAAGATGGCAGACAACAGTATTGGTGCCTGCATGGAACAGCGTGTGTGAATATCTGCAGAAGACTTCAAGCACAGTACGGTGATGAGACGCTCAGCCGCAGTAAGACATTTGAATGATGTAAACGTTTCAAAGATGGCCAAACGTCCATCAGTGATGATCCTGGCTGTGGTGGTTCCCAGCCCACAGCAGTCATTCCTGTGAACAGTCAGCATTGGAACACCTGATCCTGGATAATAACCTGTCCTGAAATTGCACAAGAGATGAATCTTTCTGTGAAGCCGGCAGTCCTAGGATGGTTCAGGCGTTCTGACAAATCTTTCTATGCTGACGCTTTCCAGGCATTAGCTAAACGCTGGGATAAGTGTATACATGTAGCAGGGGAGTATGCCACAAAATAAATGCAGTTTACACTCCTTGAAATTTATTCTTTTATTACATCAACTCAAAAGTCCCAGTTTGACTCGCCCCTCGTAGTAAGAGATAATAGGTGTGTGTGGAACAGTAACACAAAAAAGAACAAATATGTTAAACTATAGACGTTTAAATAATTCACTTGATCTGCTAACAATACCTTCAAAACTGAGCCGGTCATAACATCCATGAACAAAATACAGAACCTACGATAACAGTAAATTATGGTAATCATATTAAATAATTTCTAGTCTTATATTCCCACCTTCTTTACATCCCCCAGACCTTCAGTGTCCAGGAGAACTAGAGTGCGATCCTTTTTTAAGGGGTGAGGAACACACCACATCCAGATTCCTTTGGTTTCAGCTTGAATGGTGGCACCTAAGTTAAAGCCTATGGAAATTAAAAAGAGAAACTCTCAGTAACATCAATAGCATGTAACAAAACTTCCTACTAATTGATATATCACCTCTCTGAGCTCTGGCCAGCTTGTTCATCAAGTAGGATTTCCCTGTCCGATACATGCCTACAATGGATACCACCACCACTGGCTGACTGATCCCAGACAAAATATTGATGGCCTCGGGCTTCACCACAAGATCTCCATTCTCTTTGTTTTCAATTAGGCAGATGGGGCCTTCCATTCTGATCACTGGCTTCACAGTGGACGATATAGTCAGGTCTGAATGGAGGAAAAATAAAGTGGCCATCCCAACATAATTAATGCAAATCAATAGGCTACGTGTGAGCAACAGCCAATCCCATTATTATTTTGTGTAAAGAAAAATACATTGTACTTCCCATCAATACTAATTCTGCTGCTTCCAAACTTTGGCTCAAGTGGCCTAAAACCCAAGATGCCTCAAGTAAGAAAGCACTATTATTATGGGTACTTCACATGATAATAGATAATAAAGTCTATTTTCACATGTAGCATATGTTTTTTTGCTAGAAAATTACTTAGAACCCCCAAACATTATATACTTTCTGAATGCAGAGGTCATGAAGAATAAAATGGTGGCTGTTGCAATTTTTTTATGTTGCATGATATTTGCACAGCCATTTATCAAACACACATTTTAGGAAAAAATACACCTAAATGAATTTTAGTGCACACATACACAATACAGTAATCTTTTTCTGGTAAAATATAGTTTTATATATATATACACAGTCTCTGTTTTTGGTAGAAATTATATTTCTACATGGCAAATAATTTCCTAGCAGGTGTAGTAGAGTAATAGAAATCCAACAGACCCAACAGTCATGACATGCATGCTGCTGATTCTGTTCATTGAATCACTCATTGAAAGGGGCGTGTTCAATATAATAGCAGTGTGGAGTTCTATTAGTGAGGTCATTCATTCTTTGAAAAACAGGTGGCAATTATTGCCCTTATTTAAGGAAGGAAGGCAGCAAATGTTGGACATGCTGGTTACAGTGCATTTCTCTCTGAAATTCTGAGGAAAATGGGTCGTTCCAGACATTGTTCAGAAGAACAGCGTACCGTGATTAAAAAGTTGATTGGAGAGGGGAAAACATATAAAGAAGTGCAGAAAATGATCGGCTGCTCAGATAAAATGATCGCAAATGCTTTAAAATGGCAACCAAAACCTGAAAGACGTGGAAGAAAGCGAAAAACTACCATTGGAATGGATAGAAGAATAGCCAAAATGGGGCGGACTCAGCCAACAATCAGCTCCAGGAAGATGAAAGAAGGTGTGACGTTCCCTGTGAGGACTGTTACAATTAGAAGACGCCTATGTGAAGCCAAGCTATCTGCAAGAAGTCCCCGCAAAGTCCCACTGTTGGAAAAAAGACATGTGCTGAAGAGGTTACAATCTGCCAAAGAGCACATTGACTGGCCTAAAGAGAAATGGCGCAACATTTTGTGGACTGATGGAAGTAAGATTGTTCTTTTTGGGTCTAGTGGGCGGACACAGTTTGTCAGACGACCCCCAAACACTGAATTCAAGCCACAGTACACTGTGAAGACCGTGAAGCATGGTGGTGCAAGCATCATGATATGGGGATGTTTCTCATACTACGGTGTTGGGCCTATTTATCGCATACCAGGGATCATGGATCAGTTTGAATACATCAGAATACTTGAAGAGGTCATGCTGCCTTATGCTGAAGAGGAAATGCCCTTGAAATGGGTGTTCCAACAAGACAACAACCCCAAACACACCAGTAAACGTGCAACATCTTGGTTCCAGACCAACAAGATGGACGTTATGGAGTGGCCAGCCCAATCCCCGGATCTTCATCCAATAGAAAACTTGTGGGGTGACATCAAAAATGCCGTTTCTGAGGCAAACCAAGAAATAGAGAAGAACTATGGAATGTGGTCCAATCATCCTGGGCTGGAATACCTGATCACAGGGGCCAGAAGTTGGGTGACTCCATGCAACACAGATGTACAGCAGTTCTCAGAAACAGTGCGACTACAACCAAATATTCATGAAGTCATTCAAAGGAAAGCAAAATCTTCAAACATTTCTCAGTTTATATAGTGAATGTTTGAGTTTGTAAAGAAGAATACAAACACTGCGATTTTTTTGAAGTGTCTAATATTCACTTTTCTTCCATTTTTTTTAGAGGAACAACACAAATTTGATGTATTTTTCTTCATGTTGTGATTTGGAATAGAATGTGTCGTGTTCCCAATGCATTTGTGTGGATGGAAATAAAAGCTATTAGAAGGATTTTCAGCTTTATTCACTTTTTTCAACACACGGCTATTATTTTGAACACAACTGTATATATATATATATATATATATACAGTATATATATATATATTGATGTTGTGTTCGAGTAAAAAGATTTTTTTCCTAAATAAAAAAAACAATATATATATATATTTATATATATATATATATATATATATATATATATACTGTGTGTGTGTATATATATATATATATATATATATTAGAATACAAAGTATCCAGAGTATGGATCCATTGGACTTCTTTTTTTTCTCAGGGTCAATTCCCTGCCACCACCACATCTGGGCAGCACAGTGGTTAAATGGTTAGTACTTTCACCTGGCAGTGCTAAGGTCGTTGGTTCAAATTCCAGCCACAGCACCTGCATGTTCTCCATGTTCCTGTGTGGGATTTCTCCCACACTCCACAGACATGCTGGTAGGTGAATTGGCTCCTGTCTAAATTGCCCCTAGTATGTGTATGTATGAATGTGAGTTAGGGACCTTAGATTGTACGCTCCTTGAGGGTTAGGGACTGATGTGAATGTACAATATATATGTAAAGCACTGCATAAATTGATGGCTCTATATAAGTACCTGAAATAAATAAATCTGTTATGAACAACCCCTTTCACCACCATATGTTTCAGCTTAAAAACTGCCTGTCCAATGGGTCCATTGTCTGGATATATTTTATCCTGAGGGGTTAAAATCTGACTTTGGTTTGTATTTATTTCTTTGATTAGGGTAAATTTTGTAATATATTTATAATATCTTTGAAAGTGTTTATTATTCCAGCTATTTTAATATTTCTAATTGATTATTTATATTTTTTGATAATAGGTGCCATATCGTGACTCCATTCAATTGATATAGGGAAATGATTGCTCCTGGTTGATTTTTCTCCTGATTTTGATATGCTGTATTCTATGTTTTGTTGTTTAAGAAAAATGTTCCATTAGTAGTTATTTGATTAAGCAATTGATGCCAGGCGTTTAATATATATATATATATATATGGGTCAAAAAATTAAAGGAAGGCTTTTTAATCAGAGTATAACTCCTGGGATATGGATCTGGTCAGGTAAGTAGCAGAGGGGGTTGTTAATCAGTTTCAATTGCTTTGGTGTTAATGAAATAACAACAGGTGCATGAGATGGGCAACAATGACAACCCCCAAAACAAAAATGGTTTTACAGGTGGAGGCCACTGACATTTTTCCCTTACTCATCTTTTCTGACTGTTTTTCACTAGTTTTGCATCTGGCTAGGGTCAGTGTCACTATTGGTAGCATGAGGAGATACCTGGGCCCTACAGAGTTTGCATAAGCAGGCCAACTCCTCCAGGATGGCCCTTCAATACGTGTCATTGCCAGAAGGTTTGCTGTGTCTCCCAGCACAGTCTCAAGAGCATGGAGGAGATTCCAGGAGACAGGCAGTTGCTCTAGGAGAGCTGGACAGGACCGTAGAAGGTCCTTAACCCATCAGCAGGACCAGTATCTGCTCCTTTGTGCAAGGAGGAACAGGACGAGCCCTGCCAGATCCCTACAAAATGACCTCCAGCAGGCCACTGGTGTGAGTATCTCTGACAAAACAATCAGAAACAGACTTCATGAGTGTGGCCTGAGGGCCCGAGGTCCTCTAGTGGGCCCTGTGCTCACTGCCCGGCACCATAGAGCTGGATTGGCATTGGCCATTGAACACCAGAATTGGCAGGTCCACCACTGGCACCCTGTGCTTTTCACAGATGAGAGCAGGTTCACCCTGAGCACATGTGACAGACGTGAAAGGGTCTGGAGAAGCCGTGGAGAACGTTCTGCTGCCTGTAACATGGTTCAACATGACCGTTTTGGTGGTGGGTCAGTGATGGTCTGGGGAGGGATATCCATGGAGGGAAGCACAGACCTCAACAATACACAAAATGGCCACTTCCCCAGTCTATAACTGGCCTTCACAGCAAGGAGCACATGAAAGGGTGACGCATGTCAAACAACAAAACAGAAAAATTTGCAGCTCAACTTGCCAGCCAACTTGCACACAAACTGAATTAACCTGTCTAACAGTATGCATTAAAAACAGGGGTTTAGTTAGCACAAAGTTGCAAATACATGTGTAAGCTACAGAACCTGGTCACGGCCCCCCAGAATTTGTAAAAAAAATACAAATTCCAGCATATATACCGCCATTTGTAAACGCTATAACTTTCACATAAACCAATTTATTTACACATATTGGGATTTTTTTTTAGCAAAGACACAGAGCAGAATACATTTTGGCCTAAATTTAGAAAAGAAATTAGATTTTTAAAAATTTTTATCGGATATGTTTTACAGCAAAAAGTCAAAAATATTGTGTTCTTTTTTTGTTTATAAGTCAAAAAATAAAAAATGCAGAGGTGATCAAATACCACCGAAAGAAAGCTCTATTTGTGGGAAAAAATTACATAAATTTGATTGGCATGACCGCGCAATTGTCAATCAAAGTAATACAGCACCATATTGCAAAACATGGCCTGGTCAGGAAGGGGGGGGGGAATCCTCTGAAGAGAAAGTGGTTAAGCAAACTATGCAGATTTGCAGCATATAGAACTCTATAATTTGTTCTTTTTAATTTTTTATAAAACAACTATCCCAAATCACTACACCACCAGGAAAATAAGTCAAACAAAGGAAAGCTTTGTGTACATCCTGATGGCACCTATGACTCATGTCAATTTTCAGCCAATACAAAATGCCATGGAGAACTGCCACTGAAAGTATTCACAAATGTCTTGAAATACACTATGTATCCAAAAGTTTGTGGACACCTGGCCATCACACCTTCTTCTATGGCCAAATGTATGTAGGCATCCCTCCAAATGTTGGAGTTCATGTGCTTCCAGTGAATGGTACTCTTATGTTAATGTGAAAAAATGACGAGTGAATGACTAACAAACACAATGCACCACATCCCTGCGGAGATAAAATCTGGAAATATGGAGTTCTGGGATTTTAAAGGTGCAAAAAGAATAAACAAATAATATTGTCATTAAAAGATATTTTTCTCCATTTTATTACAAACCAAATTTAAAATTACATATAAGTACAGTGGTTCTTGACAATCATGACAAACATGGCTGTTTTCTGCAGCTTTTTAGGTTAAAAAAAAGAAATATGTCCCCCAATCTGGGCTTCCTCAGGGGAAGGTATGACTTATCTGCAATACAGTCTACAATTATAGCAAAAATTTAGAATTCCCTTCTTTATGCAGCTTTGAACAGACGCTCGACGTATGCTTCTCTCTCATATGTCACTCAGTGGGAGCGGACCCCCACCTGGGGGCAATCATGGATCTGGAGGACTGTAATAGGGTCTGGTCGCTTATAACTAAATGTTCATTTAATACGACCACGCTGGAGGCGGCATACAAAGTACTGTTTCGTTGGTATTGGGTTCCGGCTCATTTGGCCCAGGCGAACCCTACCTGCAGTGATCGATGTTTTCAGGGTTGTGGCCATCATTGTGATGTATTGCATATCTGGTGGTCATGCCTGAGACTGTTTCAATTTTGGTCTCGTGTATTTGGCCTCCTCTTTACTTTGTTTCATCTCTCCATACGCCGGGATGCTCGGTATGCTTACTTTATTGTCCCATACCGGGCCTCTTGGCTCATCGGCAGAAGTTGGCTTCCTATTGGCACTAGAACAATTGCTCAGACCTGGAAGAGCCCATTTGTCCCTCTTTAGGGGGTTCAGGACCGTATGACTACTATGATGCTCAATGAACAGATCCCGAGTATCTGTAACGACTCCCAACGGAAATTCTTGAAAATATGAGAGCTGTGGTTGCAATATGTTTTTTCTCATGCTCCCCCCGGCTAGTCTGGGGTTGTGATGTTGCTCGGTATTGGCGTTCTCGGACCCCTGCTCTTGGTCTTGTTATCTTATAGATAACTGCCTTTAGTTTGAGTTACTGTTGGTGTTATACTACTGTTTTTGTCATTTATGTGCCCTTAATAGCCCCTGCATAGGCGCACCTTTTGCTCTGTTGGTGTTAGAGCATTTGTGACGGGAGTCACTTTGGGTGGGGGGCCCATGGAACACAGCTCACTTTTCAGAGGTGGGGAGACCCCTGTCTCAGCTCCCCATATCCCTCTTATGTGTAAGTCACCCTGTGCCCGTTAGGGGTGCAGGGTGAAATGTCCTGATAGTGTGTAGACATGTATAGGTGGGGGTTGTTCACTGTTTAATTCCATGTGGTTGTATCCCATTGTTCTATTGTGTGTCTTGCTTGGGAGCAAACTATTATGGGATGTTTGTGTATTGGCTTGGTGGGGGGGGTGTTTCTGGCAGCGCTTTCCCCCCATGGGACTGCCTGCTGGTGTGTTTCTTGTTACTGGGTGTGTATTGCCCCACCCTGTGTATATATCTTGTATCTGTGTTAAAATAAAGTAGTCTATTTCCCGATTTATTTCAAGACTGGTCTCGTCTAGTCTCATATGGTCACCGGTGGTGTCCGTGGATCTGTGTTCGGAAAGGGAGTCTAACGGAAATACCCAAGTGCAGTCAGGGTCCAGGTCCGTTACAGCACTGTTTTTTTAAAAAAAAAATTATGTGCAATTGATAGCCCCTGCGTGGGCGTGTTTTGTTGCTCCTGTCTTAAATTGTTTATAAATTAATAAAAACATTGAAAAACAAAAATATAGAATTACTGTAGGCACAGTTATAACAAATATCAATCATTGTTATATATAAGACTTTTTTAACTGTCCAGAAGAATATGTATGAACCCCCAGCTTACTATCAAAATCATGCTGCCGAAGCCATTCAAAAATACACTGGTGCATCTACATTAACGTTGTGATGGATTTGGTAAAATGTCTATTTCATTTCATATTAAATATATATATATATATACACTTTTTTATACACATCTTTTTACATATTTACTTTTATACTTTAATACTATTTCTTTCCACATATTTATAAATGTTTAGCATGATATATATGTTGTGTGAATATTTTCTGCCTGCTGGGCTTTGTGGTACTTTAAGAAATGTTTGCTCACACACACAGACCCCCTCCCACCGAGTGATTTGGAAGACAAAAGAATGTTTTTCTCTCTTTAAGATAAGACGGAAGAAGATCACACCTATACCATGACGGAGATTGTTTTCGTGTAAAGTGACCAATCAAAGACTAATATAATGCTTATGTTGTTATCACGTGATGTTCGCATCATTTTTCATATATAAACTCACGGTTTCATTTCAATAAATTAGAGAGAAGTTTTCACAGACCAAACGTGTCAGTGTGAGTTTCTTTATGTGCGCACATTCCAGAAGCTGGCCAGCATCATAAATTAGGACAGGAACAGATAAGCACTGGACGATTCAGTCCTCAACTAAATCAACGTAAAGTAAAACAAAAAGAGAACACACCAACCTTGCGCATTACCTCAATAAACTGTGATTTTATTAAAACGAGATATATACTCACAAACAAAGAAGTAAAACAAGCGTATAAGATCCTCAAAGGAACAATGAAGTAAAAAACCAGTGCGAGTCACATCAAGAGGGGAGACTCTCAAAGTTCCACTGACGTGTTTCGAAGGGGGTCCCTTCTTCCTCAGAGCTCTATACATCTCATTTAAAAAAAATCAGTTTATTGAGGTAATGTGCAAGGTTGGTGCGCTCTCTATTTGCTTTACTTTGCAGTACTGGTTGGGCTCCCCAGCCTTTTTAAGAGCTGCACAACCTTTGATCCATCGGTGGACAAACTTCCACAAGTGGTCTTTCCACCCATCCATCCTTGATCTGGGTCCCTGAGCGCAGGAGGTGTTGTTTCTGCATCTACATTAGCATATATCCACCTAAATATAAATCTATATCCATCAACAACAACGAAAAAAAAAAAAGTCACCATCTAATTGTTATCCAGATTACTTACAATAGCGAGGGTAGGAAAGATGATCAATATCAAAACCTTGCCACTAGATGTCAGCAATAGCCTTCACTCCTCACAGACCCATGCTAAAAAAAGTGAAGGCCGGAAAAATGTTCAGAAAACAAATCTTAAAGGCCACCTAAGTGGCTATATACTGGTCATATACTCAAATGCCTCACCAGATGTAGGATCCTAATCCCAGCCCAATGTTCCAGCACCACCTCTGCAGCCAAAAGGCCATGTCCTCACGAATCTCCTGTTTTATACCCTCCACCCGGCCAACTTATGAGGTCATTGGTTGGGTGCGAACGTCCGGTATATGACTGTGGAAGTCATCAACATGCATGTGTGAACCCAAGCCACCCCAAGCCACTGCGCAGCCTCACAGGAAGCAACAATAAAATCCAAAACAGCGCCACCAATGATCAAAAAGGCCAATCCAATGCACAAATACCTGGTAACACCTACTCAGGGCCCAAAAACAATTTTTGATCTAAAAACTTTGCATATGTAAACTGACGTACAAACTGGGGGAACCATCATTCTGAAAAATTATTACAAATATCTCAAGATCAGAATTACAGCTCAATCATGAAATAATGTATCCATATCCACATAAACATTATATAGTTGAAAAACAAAAATGAATATCCTATTGTATGGCTGCAAAGACATAAGGGAATGCTATGGGGCAGAATCGTGGATTATAAAAATGGTTTAAAACTGAAAGACTCATTCAAGCCTGGGTAGTGGGTAGCACTGAGTTTATATATCCATCGTGTCCCAAGTTGTAAAAGTTTTTGGTCCATGTTACCTCCTCGCACATGTGATGGGATATATTCCAAAGCCATGAACCTAATCACTCCCAGATCAAAGTTGTGATACAGACCCACGTGTCTGCTAATGGGGGTCTCCATTTTGCGATTTTTAATGAGAAAGATATGATCCCCAATAAGCTCAAAGAACTGACGTTTTGTTTTGACCACTTAAAAGCAACCACAACAGAACTTCATTAACTAAACTAGAGCTGGTGTTTGACATGTAATTCTATACAGGCATTGCTCAGTCTACAATTGCCTTGGTTAACATAATTTTCAGTTTACAAATGAAAACCCATTGAAAATAATGCCTCTTTTTTTTACAAATTTTTTTCGAAATACGAAGTGTATGTCGGTGCCGTTTTTTAAATGAAATTACCAGACTTTTTTTTTCTTCACGATAGTTCACAGAATTAGCTGTCACTTTCCCCGGAGCTAAAGGATATTTAGTTTATTTTATCTCGGGAAACAAACTAAAGAGAAACATTGTTTCTTTTAACTCTGGGAAATAAACTAAAAGGAATCTTTCTTTCTTTTAGCTGGGGGGGGGGGGGGGGGAAGTACCAGCTGAGTCTCTGAGCTATAGTGAAGAAAAAAAAAATACTGGTAATTACATTTAAAACAAAGACACTGACCTATAGTTGGGCGTAACATTCTGGAGTATGAAGCATAGTTGGGCGTAATGTTCTGCAGTGTGAAGTGTGGTTGGGCGCAATGTTCTGCAGCATGAAGCATGGTTGGGCGTAATGTTCTGCAGTATGAAGCATGGTTGGGCGTAATGTTCTGCAGTATGAAGCATGGTTGGGCGTAATGTTCTGCAGTATGAAGCATGGTTGGGCGTAACGTTCTGCATTGTGAAGCATGCAAGGGTATAACATTCTGCAGTGTCAGTTGTGTTGCATGGAATATACTAGGATGTGAAGAATTGTTGGGTGTACCATTTTATGGCGCATTAGGTACAGGGGTGGACTGACAACTCATGGGGCCCCCGGGCAATAGGGGATCATGGGGCCCCTGTGTCCTTACCCAAACTCACAAAAGCCTATGACAAAGGTACCAGGGGCATCTCATGAGGTCCCCCACTGACCCCGGGCCCTCGGGCAGTGCTCGAGTTTCCAAATGGTCAGTCCGCCCCGATTGGGTTTACTATCCTGTGGTGTGTTGGGTGTGTAATGCTGCAGCATGAGTTGTGCTGGGTGCGATGTGCTGCAGAAAGAGGTATGTTGGATGTAAGGCTTCTGCCAATAACACACAATGGAACACATACAGTATGATATACAATGTTACTCACAGTATTGTATCTTCCTTGCTGTGTCTTCCCTGAGATGCAGCTGGAGGAGTTCTGATACAAAGTCTGTAGAGCTTCACATTATATGATATTCTAAGTGAAAGTGAAAATGAAAAGTGATAAACAGAACATGAACCATGACCACAAGAGATCGGCTAATCGAGACCCCTTCACCCCCACCTCACTCTTCACATCCCCTCCCCATAACAGAACATGAACCATGACTAGTGCACAAGAGATCGGCTAATCGAGACCCCTTCACCCCCACCTCGCTCTTCACATACCCCCCCCTATAACAGAACATGAACCATGACCACAAGAGATCGGCTAATCGAGACCCCTTCACCACCGCCTCACTCTTCACATCCCCCCCCCCCATAACAGAACATGAACCATGACTAGTGAACAAGAGATTGGCTAATCGAGACCCCTTCACCCCCACCTCACTCTTCACATACCCCCCCCCCCTATAACAGAACATGAACCATGACTAGTGCACAAGAGATCGGCTAATCGAGACCTCTTCACCCCCACCTCACTCTTCACATACCCCCCCCCCCCCTATAACAGAACATGAACCATGACCACAAGAGATCGGCTAATCGAGGCCCCTTCACCACCACCTCACTCTTCACATACCCCCCCCCCCCCATAAACTGTCATTAACCTCCCTAGCAGTCTGATTATGTCCTTATTTCTGTGCTGAAAGCGGTACTTTATTTTGCATGGAAATATGTAGTTTTTTTATTGTAGGCTGTAATTCTTAGGAATAACTCACTGAAATCTGTCTGAACAAGAGTCTAGTAAACATTCCGGGTATGATAAAATTTGAAACACAAAATCATAAATTATAATTTAATAAATAATCATAAAAAATAATAATATAATAATAATAAATTTAATTCAATAATATAATCAAACCAAAAACACTGAAATGTGAAATATAGCGCCAAGTTCGCACATCGCTGAGCTCAGTCGCAGAATCGTTTTCAGTGTCTGATGAGGAATTTCCCCCACGAATCATTATCACTCAATTCTGCAAGTGCTTCTGATTTACTATCGCTGTTCTCTAGCCGCTCTAAAACCGCGTCTGACCTAAAGGGACGCTTTTTGGACGCCATGGACGTTCCTCAGTTTCCAGGCAGAAACAACAGTAAAAATGCAGGCAGGGCGCCGGACAAAGCACTCGGGACAAAATGTATGTGAAATGGTTTGATACAGGAATGTTATACTATGTGATTTTAGTGATTTTAGTGAATGTCACTTTTTACATTTTCAAATTTCCCACCAGTTCTGTCCCCCGTACGTCCCGACGTCGCAGGGGACGGAACCCAGATGACAGATCCCGGCATCCGCCGGAGGACATTGCCGGGGACACTGCAGGGGGGACATTGCGGGAGCGCAGGACAAGGTAAGTGATCGAGGGATCCCGGAGCAGCGCTGCAGTGTATTCCCCAGTGTAGCTCGGGGGGGTTACCGCTTGTGGTACTGAAACTTTACCCCGAGCTACACTCGGGAATACCTCCAGGGGGGCTAAAGAAAACATAACACCAATTGGAGTAAAATGGCCAACATGGCCTTTTATTAACACTTCAACTTCAATACACAAAACATTCCTTAAAACAGAAACACCTAGTCAGAGTTGTTGGTCTTCGAAGGCACCAAACCAGAACCGATATCCACCTGCGGAACCAATATTACACTAGGCCTCCAGCCGCAACGCACCGGCTCGGAGACAACCATACCATCCGCAGTGCAGAACCACCACCTCCCAGTTAAACCTTGGTTAACTGGAATGCCCCCAGGCACACCATACTACCGATGGGTCCAGAACCATTATTTTTAACTTCAAAATAAGTACCGCCTCCAAAGACCAACAACTGCCACAGCACACTGGGTAAGCCCTTACCCATGCGTGCCCCGCCACACCCATCCTGTAGACCCTGCGTTCAGGTGTACCCCATCGCTACAAAGGTACCACCAAGTGTCCACCTCCAGCTCCAAATGCCAGACAACCAGCCACCCTTTACGGATAAAGAACCGCCCCACCTCCTTATTGACTTTTATACGGTCCTTTTTAAGCCGCTCCACCGATCTAGCTAAATGCCAAGAGGTGCGGGCGACCATGTCAGACCACACAACCACCATATCCGGAAATTCCCTAAGCAAGTCCAACTTGACATCCCGCACCAGCTCCCGCATGGACCTAACCCCCAATCGCTGCTGCCCACATGGCGCAAAAGCACATCCGGCGGCCTGTCCAGACGATCAAAATGCTGCATCTCAGGGAGCACACGACCCCACAACACACTCCAATCACACTCCAATCCAGCGAACGCAGGCCGACTGCCGAGACTACCCCAGCTGCCTGCCATTAGGCCTCTCGACAGCCTGCCTGTCCCCCCAAAACACATATTTGTGACCAAGGATCCACATCAGGCACACCGCACCACCTGAGAAGAAAAAGGACAATTAATACAACCAGAACAACACACCAGAGCGACAGACAAAACTCCAACCCAGCCCAAGGAAAAACACGGGACCTCCCCACCTAGTGTCCCCCCCTGTCTCCAACCACACTGCTTGATGACCCTCCACACACAAAGCTATCAATCAGGTAATATCCCTTACACTTAAAACCCACCTCATACTTTCTTTTACCCTTTCCTGTCTTTCTTTAACCACTCTTGGCCTCGTCATGTCTGCCCTGCGCTATTTTCTTTTCCTTTCCTTTGACTACGGGCATGTTTTGAACGTTTCCTCAAGTCCCGCAGGTCCCTCAGGTCCTGCAGTGCAGCTCACAGTGATAGTTAGCAGACATCCCATGCACATTCCCACTTCCCGTTGATCCCGTCATAAATATAATTATAATAATATAATCTTATTTTTTTACTTTTGTTTATATCTCATACCTCCACTTGGAACTTGAAAATGAGGACTACTTTGGGATGGAGAAGGCATGCACCACAATTAGGCATTCTGTAGCTAAATGATGTTGAATATTGGGCACGGCTTGTCTACCCCTTATTTATAAACAGATGCTGGTGTCAGTGGCTTCTGTGGACTCACTTCGGGACAGCTGGGGTCCAGCTCCAAACTTGGAACATCATACACTGTTCTAAAAGTAAAAGTAAATTAAACACTGCCAGGTGGAGTTTCCATAGGAAGGGATGTGACATCACGGCGCTTTCTGTCAGTATGGGGAATCGGGCAGATATGTTACAGTCCTGTCCCTCTGGTCCAAACAGCAATAGATAATTGCTATTGGGATCTACTGCAGGCGGATTGCATCCTGCAATAAGTCACTATTAGAAGTGATCCACTGCACAGCTGCATGAGGGAAGGGGGGTAGGGTGGTCTGGATCTAGAACCATTAACCAGATCCAGATCCAGATACCCCATTAGGAAAAAAAAAAGAAAAATCAAGAAAATTGAAAAAAAAAAGAAAGAAAAAAGTTATATGGGCAGCACAGTGGCTAAATGGTTAGCACTTCCGCCTGGCAGCACTCGGGTCATTGGTTTGAATCCCAGCCACGGCACCACCTGCCTGGAGTTTGCATGTTCTCCCTGTGCCTGCGTAGGTTTCCTCCAGGTACTCCGGTTTCCTCCCACACTCCAAAATACTTGCTGGTAGGTGAATTTGCTCCTGTATAAATTGGCCCTAATATGTGTATGTATGAATGTGAGTTAGGGACCTTAGATACACCCCTTGAGGGTTAGGGACTGATGTGAATGTACAATATATATATGTAAAGCGCTGCGTAAATTGACGGCGCTATATAAGTACCTGAAACAAATAAATATAGCACCACCCTCCTAGCTAGGTTGCTAACAGTTGAGTCAAATTTAATTTTGGCTCCCCTGTAGAAGAGGAGCAGTGTTCAATTTATTTTGGCCGTCCTGGGTTCTGCTGGTTGCAGGCTCTGCAGCTTTCCCATGAATTCTGGTAGGTTCGAGAATTTAGTGGGTGGAGGAGGTAGATCCTCATTTGCATATTCATGCAGCCTCAGCCAATCCCTAGCAGGAAGAATGGCCAGTAAGGGGCTGAGGTGGGCATAAAATGATGGGGGCCTGGAGCAGCAGGGTCCTTGTTCCTATGGGAGAAGACCCTTCCTAAGGGCTGAGGCCATCTGTGCTAATAGCTGAAGCTTAGAGGTTCATTTGGGTCCCAGCTCCAGCTAGAGCTATAGGACCCACGTCCTGAGTTACTGAAGAGTAGTGAGAGAAGTCCACAGAGGATCTGACGTGGAGGCATCCAATACGGAGACTTAGTGGTAAAGCATTCAAGTACACAGGGTACAGTGAGTAGAAGCCTAAAAGATGCCAGAGATTATCCTTGTCACCTTTTGGGAGAGCTCACTCCAGTTTGCTGACTCAGGCTTTGCCTTTGCAATGGGGTCCTGAGTTGTAGTTCACTAGATAATGAATACAAAAGGGTGGCTGTGCCCTGAAGAGAGTACAGAATGTACGAGAGAGAAAGAGAGAGAGAGAGAGTTATACTGTATGTAGTGACAATGGGAAAGGCAAGGTGAGTGATGGACACATAGGGGTGGATTTACTAAAGGCAAATAGACTGTGCACTCTGCAAGAGCAGTTGCTCCAGAGCTTAGTAAATAAGAACATGCTCTGCTGACTTCCATCATCCAATCATGTCCATCATTCTTTTTTTTTCTATTTTCCTTGCATGTAATTGGACATTCTTTGCAAAGTGAAGCTCTACCTCATTTGCTAAGCTCTGGAGCAGCTGTACTTTGCAAAGTAAACAGACTATTTGCCTTTAGTAAATCAACCCCAATGTGTCACCTCTCATGCGTTCATGTGTAAGGTGGAAGCACAGTGGCTATATAGTTAGCACTTCCACCTGGCAATACTAGCGTTGTTGATTCAAATCCCAACCACGGCACCACCTGCCTGGAGTTTGCATATTCTCCCTGTGCCTGTGTGGGTTTCCTCCAGTTTCCTCCCACCCCCTAAAGGCATGCTGGGAGGTGTATTGGCTCCTGTATAAATTGTCCCTAGTATGTATGAATGTGAGTTAGGGACCTTAGATTGTACACCGCTTGAGGGTTAGGGACTGATGTGAATGTACAATATATATGTAAAGCGCTGCGTAAATTGATGGCGCTATATAAGTACCTGAAATAAATAAATAAATCCGGTCCACCTTGGCAGTGTTGGTTCCGAATCAGTATTTGAGTTTCACTGGTGACTACCAGCAGGTGACCTAAATAAAGCAGGACTGGAGCAAGAGGTTGCTCTAACCTGAGACTCAGGAAGCTAAACCCTGAGTGAGCTATGGACGTGAAAGTTTGCTTTGTAAGAGAAAGGAAAAAGTTTTGTATAACATCGATTTTTTGTTGGTGTCTGGGAGAAGCCCTTCACCTGTGAGGTAGGAACCTGTAATGTTTAGTTAGTGCCTGGATGGCAAGGACTTGTTTTCTGTTTTCTTTGTTTTCTCTGCAGCCTTTTAAATAAAACTGGCTACAAGTCAGACTTTTAAGAAAAGATCTGACATTTGGACTGGCTTTTTTCCCCAGGGAAGGTGATATATATATATATATATATATATATATATATATATATATATATATATAAACACTCACCAGTCACTTTATTAGGTCCATCTTTTCAGTTGCTTGGTAACACAAATTGCTAATCATCCAATCACATGGCAGCAACTCAATGCATTTAGGCATGTAGACATGATGGCATTTTTGTGGTATTGGCGCAGTAAAGGCTTCTTTCTGGCAACTGGACCATGCAGCTCATTTTTGTTCAAGTATAGTTGTATTGTGCTCCATGAAACAACCACACGTCTTTTTCCAGAGCAGCCTGAGGTTACCTTTTCGCCAATGACTTGGTACTTACTCTGACGAATCCGGCTTCCTACGGTAAACACATTTGGCCAAATTTCCTATTATAAATCCAGTATTTCTAAATCTTCTATTCTACCTATGTTTATTTCCTCTACAGATTTGAAGGTGTTAAAACAACAATATCCTTTCCAATGGGTCACAAAAAAACTTAACCATCTGGTATTACATTATCTTACCCTACTTCCTCTACACACGATAGTAATTACCCAAACTCTGATGTCTACTATAAAAACAGATTTAAATCATATTTCCTCTCATGAACTGTCTTGGTGGGGGAGGTAGCTACTTTAAAAATTATGCTCTTAGCTACAATTATCTATCTACTTCCTTCGTACTATTCCTATATGTTTACCAGAAGCCTTTTTCTTTACGCTTGAAAAAAATGTTCAGGAGATTCTTATAGAGAGGAAAATGGCCAAATTTGCATTTCCTATACTACTTAAACATACACTATGTTGCCAAAAGTATTGACCCCGCCCTCCAGATCATTGGTTTCAGGTGTTCCAATCCCCTCCATGGACACAGGTGTATACAATCAAGCCCCTAGGCATGCAGACTGCTTCTACAAACATTGGTGAAAGAATGGGTCGCTCTCAGGAGCTCAGTGACTCCAAGCGTGGTCCCGTGATAGGTGGCCACCTGACAATAAGTCCATCCGTGACATTTCCTGGCTACTAAATATTCCACGCTCAACTGTTAGTGGGATTATAACAAAGTGGAAGCAACTGGGAACAGCAACTCAGCCACCAAGTGGTAGGCCACGTCACATGACAGAGCGGGGTCAGCGCATGCTGAAGCGCACAGTGCACAGAAGTCGCCAACTGTCTGCAGAGTCAATAGCTAAAAGATCTCCAAACTTGGTGTGGCCTTCAGATTATCACAACAACAGTGCGTAGAGAGCTTCAATGAATGGAATTCCATAGCCGAGCAGCTTCATCTAAGCCTTACATCACCAATTGCAATGCAAAGCTTTGGATGCCGTGGTGTAAAGCACGCCACCACTGGACTCTAGAGACGTGGAGATGTGTTCTCTGGAGTGACCAATCATGTTTCTCTGTCTGGCAATCCAATGGACGTGTCTGGGTTTGGAGGTTGCCAGGAGAATGGTACTTGCCTGACTGCATTGTGCCCAGTGTGAAGTTTGGAGGAGGGGAGTTATGTTGTGGTATTGTTTTTCAGGGGTTACATAGTTACATAGTTGGTTTGGCTGAAAAAGAAAAAGCACATCCAGTTCAACAATTAAAAAATTGAAAAAAAATTATAATCCTACACCCAAGTTGATCCAGAGGAATGCAAAAACCCTGCTCCTACAGGGGAAAAAAATAATTCCTGATCCCCCGAGAGGCAATCGTGGGCTGGGCTTGGCCCCTTAGTTCCAGTGAAGGGAACTCTTAAGGCGTCAGCATACCAAGACATTTTGGATAATTTAATTCGTCCAACTTTGTGGGAGGAGTTTGGGGATGGCCCCTTCCTGTTCCAACATGACTGCGCACCAGTGGACAAAGCAAGGTCCATAAAGACATGGAGGAGCCAGTTTGGGGTGGAGGAACTTGACTGTCCTGCACAGAGTCCTGACCTCAACCCCATAGAACACCTTTGGGATGAATTAGAGCGGAGACTGCGAGCCAGGCCTCCTCCCCCAACATCAGTGCCTGACCTGACAAATGTGCTTCTGGAAGAATGGTCCAACCTTCCCATAGACACCCTCCTAAACCTTGTGGACGGCCTTCCCAGAAGAGTTGAAGCTGTTATAGGTGCAAAGGGCGGGGCCAACTCAATATTGAACCTTACAGAATAAGACTGGGATGCCATTAAAATTCATGTGCGGGACTTCCGGTTTCGGCGCCGGATGCTGTAGTTGTGGGACCTGCGGCTCCCGGGATGTCTACATACAAATTCGGCATCCTACTTCAGGGACTCCTGCAAACCAGCTCAGGAGTCCCCCCTGACCCCTGCACTGCTCCTCTGGCATGGAGCACTTTCTTCTGCCGACGCCACCTGGCTCAGGTACCGCCATAGTGGACGGAGGGATGCGGCTCTCCCCCTCATGCAGCCAATATGGCCGACACCAGAAGCAGCAGCAGCATGGACAAAGGCACAGACACAGAGATGAGCGCTGGACCAGGTATGGCAGAGCTTTCATCACCACCGCTAACCGCTGTAACACTCTCTTTTGGCACCTGTAGTCCCACAGAGCACTATGAGAAAATAGCACAGGCATTCGCTTCCATACTATTCCCTACTATTACACAAGCTGTGGACAGAGCAGTTTCTATGGGAATTGAACAGCTTAGAAAAGATCTGGGCGACCAGGCTAAACGGTTATCTGAGGCGGAACAACGCCTTTCAGATTTAGAAGATGAAGTCCAATCGATCCCAGCGGGTGCACTCCAATCCAAGCGTATGCATCAGAGCATTCTAGACAAACTCAACAACTTGGAAAACCATGCACGCAGAAATAATTTACACATCGTAGGCCTCCCAGAATCCTATAACTCAGGGGCCCTTCTGGAACTCTGTTCAGTGCGTATTCCCACAGCTCTAGGCCTAACCACTCCATGCCAGGTGGAGAGCTCACCGCCTAGGGCACCTTCTAACGAATTACGCACGCCGTGTTCAGTAATTGTCAAATACCTCAACTATGCTGACCGAGAGGCCATCCTCAACTCTTTTCACAATTCCCGCTCCCTGCAGATAGAGGGCCATAAACTGCTCTTATTTGCCGATTACTCGCAGGAAGTTTCACGTAAGTGAAAAGCATTCCAGCAAATATGTGCCACTCTTTACCAAAAAGGGATTCAATTTACCCTGGCGTACCCGACTACACTAGGATTCACCACACCCTCAGGTGACACAAAATCATTTGTCCACCCAGAGGAAGCCCTTCAATACTTACAGGATACCCTGTCTGACACTTATGGTATACCATCTCCACATCATCCTATCCGAGCATTCGGCCCCAGAGATCAACAAAGCCTCCACAAAGATCCTCCTAAGTGGCAACGCATCAACTTCTCTTCCTCCAAAACACGACCGCCCTAACACGGCCTACGCCTAATACCTAATCGAATCCACTGCTTCACTCACCTGCGCTGACTGCCATTTTATCAGACCTTCAAGCCACAAGCCTCTTCCTCAAGGTCTCTCTAATGTCAGTTGTGTGAGATGTTATTGACGCAACACTTTTTTTTTTCCTATGCTTTAGTAATCGCTGTTATCTGTTACACCAGTTAGCTCCGCCTGTTAGAATCTTTATACAATTGTTTCAGTTGTTGATATACGTGCCTTGCTCCGACCATGGCGCCGCTGTGGTTGTTGGGATTGCCGAGTTCCTTCCCGCTTGGCCTCTTTTGCTGTCAGGGGGATTCCTTCTCAACAATTCTAACATGTCCCTTGTAGCAGGTCCATTTCCTGTCATTCCCGGACACGCTGGTCGTAGTATAGGAGCAGCATTTGGATTAATGTGAAGTCCAGTGTATTGACACGGTTTACTGTTTATTTTGGTCATCTGACAGGCCCCTGTTGGGCCTCTGCACTCTTCTCGTCTCTATTCTTTCTCTCTGCCCTCTCCTTAGACTTCTTCCCCTGATGCCAGGATCACTACACATGAGATTGGATGGTAGCGTGAAGTTAGACAGTTCCACCTCACAAAACTGTAAGTCTTTCACCTTTTTACACACCGCAACACTTCTGAAACAATGACACGTATTGTCTCATGAAATGTTAAGGGCCTAAGATCACGTCACAAACGCATGGCTATACTACGCCGTCTTCGGTGGCTGAATGCAGACGTAGCGCTACTTCAAGAAACCCACCTGACTCAATCTGACTTCAACCGTATGAAAAAACTATGGGTGGGACAAGTCATAGGCTCCCCCCCACTCAAAAATAAAGCAGGAGTGCTCATCCTTATACATAAACGGCTCACCCCCAAAATTATTTCTGTATACTCAGATGATGCGGGACGTGCTGGATTCAGGCACTTGCCACTTCATTAAAAATCCTTGACAGTGGAAGTTGGAAGCTGTCATATACAATATAGTAGTGGGAGAAGAAACAATTTTTGGCTAGAGTTGAGCGAGATGTTTTTTGACAAAGTTGGAAATGACGAAACGACACACAGCTCTTGCCCTTGTCAGTAAGTGACATCAGAAGTACACCGGAAGTTGCGTAGCGGCCATCTTGGATAAGGCTTTGAGCCAACGAATGCTCTGCATTGATGATGAATACATGCTGATGTACTCTGCATTGTTTGTAAGCTCTTTTATTGGAATAAATTGCTGTTTTTTAAAAAAGCAATACACTATGTATGCCTATCCATTTTGATCTATATATTATTGGAAGACTGGGGATACTGTGGATCGGGATGTGAGGTTTCTACTTTAGGCTTTTTGGCTGACGTAGCCCGGTAAGCTGCATGGTCTGGGAGGTGTGGAATGGTATATCACTTGTCACTGGTGGTCACCATTGATTTAAGAGTGGAGCACGAGAGGACACTTTTTGAGTTATTGATGGCATTACACTATATTTAATTTTTTCCGGAGGGTATATCTCCTATGGAAGGGGAGGACGGAAAAGAAGAAGTTGTGAATTGAAAGAGTTCTATTGGTGGAACCTGCTATAAGGCATCTTTAAATAAATAGAGGGTAAGGGTAAGAATACCAGGCGTATAGAAGTGAACACATGGTAGAGTGATTGAGCACGGATTTGCTACACATTTTGTGAGTGTGTTTCTTTCAACATACAGTGGGGATCGAAAGTTTGGGCACCCCAGCTAAAAATTTGTATTAATGTGCATAAAGAAGCCAAGGAAAGATGGAAAAATCTCCAAAAGGCATCAAATTACAGATTAGACATTCTTATAATATGTCAACAAAAGTTAGATTTTATTTCCATCATTTACACTTTCAAAATAACAGAAAACAAAAAAATGGCGTCTGCAAAAGTTTGGGCCCCCTGCAGAGTTAATATCTTGTACTGCCCCCTTTGGCAAGTATCACAGCTTGTAAACGCTTTTTGTAGCCAGCCAAGAGTCTTTCAATTCTTGTTTGAGGTATCTTTGCCCATTCTTCCTTACAAAAGTCTTCCAGTTCTTTGAGATTTCTGGGCTGTCTGTCACGCACTGCTCTTTTAAGGTCTATCCATAGATTTTCAATGATGTTGAGGTCAGGAGATTGTGAAGGCCATGGCAAAACCTTCAGTTTACGCCTCTTGATGTAATCCCCCGTGGATTTCGAGGTGTGTTTAGGATCATTATCCATTTGTAGAAGTCATCCTCTCTTTAGCTTCAGCTTTTTCACAGATGGCATCAAGTTACCATCCAAAATTTGCTGAAATTTTATTGAATCCATTTTTCCTTCTACTCGTGAGATGTTCCCTGTGCCACTGGCTGCAACACAACCCCAAAGCATGATTGATCCAACCCCATGCTTAACAGTTGGACAGAGGTTCTTTTCATTAAATTCTGTGCCCCTTCTTCTCCAAATGTACCTTTGCTCATTCCGGCCAAAAAGTTCAATTTTAACCTCATCGGTCCACAGAACTTGTTTCCAAAATGCATCAGGCTTGTCTATATGTTCATTTGCAAAGTGCAAACGATGTTTTTTGTGGTGAGGACGTAGAAGAGGTTTTCTTCTGATGACTCTTCCATGAAGACCATATTTGTACAAGTATCTCTTTATAGTGGAATAGTGTACCACAACTCCAGTGTCTGCCAGATCTTTCTGGAGGGATCGTGCATTCAAACGTGGGTTTGAATAGTTTTTCTCACAATCCTGCGAGCTGTTCTTTCTGATATTTTTCTTGGTCTTCCAGATCTTGCTTTAACTTCCACTGTTCCTGATGACTGCCATTTCTTAATTACATTCCGAATAGAGGATATTGACATCTGAAAACGCTTTGCTATCTTCTTATAGCCTTCTCCAGCTTTGTGAGCGTCAACTATTTTCAGTTTCAGTTTTCTAGACAACTGCTTAGAAGAACCCATGGTGCTGATTGTTGGGGCAAGGTCAGATGAGTCTGGGCATTTAAAACCTTTGGGATTGACATCACCTGGTCTGCCCAGACGATGATTGAGAACAATCCATGACACTGGCATGTCTCAGCTTTGCAAAGGGGGCAGTGCATGCTATAAATTCTGCAGGGTGCCCAAACTTTTGCAGACGCCATTTTTTTGTTTTCTGTTATTTTGAAAGTGTAAATGATGGAAATAAAATATAACTTTTGTTGACATATTATAAGAATGTCTAATCTGTAATTTGATGCCTTTTGGAGATTTTTCCATCTTTCCTTGGCTTCTTTATGCACATTAATACAAATTTTTAGCTGGGGTGCCCAAACTTTCGATCCCCACTGTAGCTGTGTTCATACTGAGGATAATGCACTATGTGTGTTTTCTGTCATTTGTTTTTGAGGGTATCAAGTATAAAATGGAATAAGAATCGCACATGGTTGAACACTGAATAAGAAGGAGAAATTTTCACATGATAGTAGGGATATTTCACTGTACGGATGCTGGGAGAGACTTTTGCTTTGTTTGGACACTGAATGTTGAGAGGTTCATTGGTAGCACGTCGTGTCCTCCTTTCACTGACACACATGTATTGTTCAAGCAATTATTCAGCCTTTACTATGGGGCGTTTGCTCTTTAATACAAAAACATGGAAATGGGTGGATCATCAAACTACCACAAGACAAAATACTGATAAGTAATTGAGGGAATATTACGTTAGAAGCAGCATTTCCATTTACCAGAAATGAGAGGTTATTTCTAAGAAAAGAAAACTGGCTGCTACAACTTACACAGGAGATAAGAAATCCAAAACTAAAGAAACTTAACTAGTAAATTTACACATGAAATGGAGACAGCATAACAAAATGGATGCAGTGTATGTACATTTTTCATTCAATCCCTCCCTTTTGTCACAAAGTGACAACATATTCATTGATTATAGTTTTTGTCTCCAATATGAATGAGAGTCTGCCAAATCCTGGCTGAAAAAACACATGCATAGATTTATGACGATGTACACCATTAAAATGACTACTAGGCATGGTAGGACAAGCATTCAACAGCTATTCAACACCCTAATCAATTCTTGCACATATATTTCCTGGATAAGTTCCAAATCCCTTGGCATAACTACCAATGGTCCCCTAGTCCACGGGGTAGGGAATGGCCTACCCATTAATATTTCAAAGGGTGATAACTTGGGGGTCTTGTTCGGTGTCATTCTAATCTCTGCTAATACTGCAGGTAAATAAGTTTCCCAATTCTTAAATTTCCCACCAGTCACTTTTCTCAGCTTGTCCTTTAAAGTCTTATTCATTCTTTCAACCTGGGCAGAGCTTTGTGGATGTAAGGTATATAAAATTTCCATTTAACAGCCATTTATTTTGCCACCTGTTGAGTCACCTTGGATACAAAGGCTGGTCCCTTGTCTGCGTCAATACTTACTGGGCATCCCCACCGCAGAACTATCTCCTTACAGAGGATTTTGGCCACCATGTTCGCATCCTCTTTATTGGTCACAAAAGCTTCCAGCCATCGGCTAAACCTATCCACTACTACCAGGAGATACTTACCTCTCGTATGGTTGGGCATATGTGTGAAATCAATTTGTAATTCTTGAAAAGGGCCACTGGTCATGTTTTGCCTGACCTAGATTGTTTGGGTTTGTAAGGTATTCCCCCTTTCCTGGAATCCTTATATTCTTATTTCTTATATTTTCTTTGTGCTGCGCAGCATCTGGGTGTGGCACGGGCTCGATCGCGATTGGGCAATCAAAGTAACCAACACTCAAGTAGGATACAGGAAGATTGCAAAGTTTATTACATACATTACAGCTTATAAAGATAAAAACCACAAACCCAAATTATCCAATAGTAAGACAAACCCAAATTATCCAATAGTAAGACAAACCCAAATTATCCAATAGTAAAGTAAACCTAACTTATCCAATAGCAAAGCGTACCTTTCACTTTTAGCCAGATAGTAGACAAGGTTCACCTTTCACTAAACTGTTAAACCTCAGTCTGTACATTCTGCCTTTTTTGGCTGTGTCCCCAGATCTCTTATCTGAATATCAATCTATGTTTTCTACGATATTTTGTAGATATCTGCAGTCTAGCTTTCTTCCTGTTACAATTGCGGTTGTACCTGTTACATACACATATTAAAATTTTCCATATAAGCTTGAAAATAATGCTGACATTTCTTATATCATTTACTTAAGACATCATTATTTCATCTACTTAAAACATCACTCTAACTCTTATCACAATTAATACAAAATGGTATACCTGAATCAATAGCCCTAGCTCATATTTTCCCACAGGGTTGTTCCAGAGACATATGATGCAGCGTCCTATTTGCCCCTGTGTGCATTTAGAAAGATTTTGTATACAGAAACGTTTCTTTATTTCTCCTTTCACCACCTGCCACCCTCTATGCCCTATACCATGAAACTGTGCAATGATGAGGGGAGCGCTATGCGGAGGGATACCTATGATTGTCCTTCCCTTTGACATTAGACCATTTATATCCAATGTCAATCCTTTCCTTTTTCAGTAGTTCACATCCTCCTCTGTGGCAATATACTGTAGTTCAAGGAGCAGGGACTGCTCTGGTAACATGGGGGGCTCTAAATGTGTCATCTGGAATGCCACAGGTGAGGGCAAGAGCTGTGTGTTGGCTTGTTTGGCCACCTGGTCAGCCAATGCATTGTTTAAATCAATCACAGTATAATATTGTGTATCGTCTGAAATGTAGGTAATTAGTGAGGGTACATCTGACACAATGGGTGCTACCGGAATAATGAGGCTGTTTATGGCCCTCAGATCTTGCACTAGGCGGAAAGTACTATCAGCTTTCTTCACTGGATTTACTGGGGTGTTGTATGAGGAAATCACAAGGATGTAAAAGCAATCATTTCTCCTTCTCTCTGGCTGCATTCTTGCAGCCATTGAGAACTACTGAGTGAGCTGTGATTGGTCACAGCTTATCACATGGTACAAGGCTGTTGTGAATAGCCTTGTACCATGTGACATCTGTGATCATTCACAGATTTCACACATAGTAAGCAATGATATCAGAAGTGAAATCTTGCTTACTACTCCGCATGTGATCACTGATTGGCCAATCAGTTTGTGAGTATATATCTATTTGTGTTCTCAGTAAATACGTGGTGTACCATGGTAATGAACGATGAGAGTGCGCCCAATCTTTCCCAATCTATGAAGGCAGCACCTCTCCATTTGGCATTCTGAATTCCTTCTAGTCTGCATGAAGATTTGAGTGCTGGCTTCGTTTGTTTATTTTATATATATATATATATATATATATATATATATAGTGAGTGAGTGTGTAAGTGTGATTGCATTGACAGTCATTTGAGTTTTTCAGTAAATGATTCTCAGTTCAAATGCAACCTTTCTGCTTCCTTTAAAGTTATAACAACTCCTTGCTGCTATTGAGCTTATCATGGAAATTTAGCTTATACAATATTTGTATAAATTGAACTTTTTTGGGTTCTGTTTTGTAAAGAATCCTGATAAAGAGATATTGCAATTAATAGAACAAGAAAACTCTCCTTATTGCATATTATTTACTATAGATACTTATATAGTGCTGGCAGCTTACGCAGCACTTTACATATATATTGTACATTCACATCAGTCCCTAACCCTCAAGGGGTGTACAGTCTAAGGTCCCTAACTCACATTCATACATACACATACTAGGGACAATATAGACAGGATACAATTCACCTACCAGCATGTCTCTGGAGTACTCGGAGGAAACCCACACAGGCACAGGGAGAACATGCAAACTCCAGGCATGCGGTGCTGTGGTTGGGATTGAAACCAACGACCCCAGTACTGCCAGGCGGAAGTGCTAACCATTTAACCTCTGTTCTGCTATACATACTATAGATACTTATATAGTGCAGTCCAGGGGCAGACTGACCATTTGAAAACTCAGGCACTGCCAAGGGCCTGGGGTCAGTAGGGGGCCCCATGAGATGCTCCTGGTACCTTTTTCATAGGCTTTTTTGAGTTTGGGCAAGGACACAGGGGCCCCTTGATCCCTTATTTCCCGGGGGCCCCATGAGTTGTCAGTCCGCCCATGGTGCAGTCAGTTTATGCAATACTTGACATATATATTGCACATTCACATCAGTCCCTGCCCTCAAGGAGCGTACATTCTAAGGTCCCTAACTCACATACTAGGGACAACTCAGACAGGAGCCAGTGAACCTACCAGCATGTCTGTGGAGCGTGGGAGGAAACCCACACAGGCACAACATGCAAACTCCAGGCAGTACCATGGTTGGGATTCAAACCAACGCCCTTAGAGATGCCAGGCGGAACTGCTAACCACTTAGCCACTGTGCATAGTTACAACATGCACTTATAGAATACATTTAATAAACAGGCGAACAAAAGAGATAGTAATAAAATAAGTAGGCAGAAAGGATGGAGAGATATAGGGGTTGGTTTACTACCGGCAAACAGACAGTTCACTTGCAAGGGAAGTTGTGCTTTGCCACGGAATGTTCCCCAGAACTTAGCACAGAAGGTAAAGCTCTGAAGACTTACATCATCCAATCATGTGCAAGCAAAAAGGTTTTGTTTTTTTTTCTTGCACATGTTTGTGAGGTCTTTGCTAAGTGGAATTTCACCACATTAGAGAAAATTCCCATGAAAAGTTCAACTTCACATCAGGGGCGGACTGACCATTCAAGCACTCGGGCACTGCCCGAGGGCCCGGGGTCAGTAGGGGGCCCCATGAAATGCCCCTGGTACCTTTTTATAGGCTTTTTGGGTGTGCTTTGAGTATGGACAAGGACACAGGGGCCCCATGATCCCCTATTGTCCGGGGGCCCCATGAGTTGTCAATCCACCCCTGCTTCACATGCAAAGTGAACAGGTAATTTTCCTTTAGTAAATCAACCCCATAGCAGGAACACAGTTGTGCACAGTTCCGGCACCTCCAGCAATGAATGTATATGCTGGAAAGGGGGGCTGGGATGTGCTTGGAGGGTCTATTGATGCTGGCAACTGGGGAGTCTGTTATCGCTGGGGGGGGGGGTCTATTGTTGTTGGAGTTATGTAATGTTGCAGGAGGAGTATATTCTGTTGGGGATGTCCATTGTTGCTAGTGAGTGATCTAGTGTTACTGGCAGGGGCGGACTGACCATTTGGAAACTCGGGCACTGCTCGAGGGCCCAGGGTCAGTAGGGGGCCCCATGAGATGCCCCTGGTACCTTTTTCATAGGCTTTTGTGAGTTTGGGCAAGGACACGGGGGCCCCATGATCCCCTATTGCCCGGGGGCCCCATGAGTTGTCAGTCCACCCCTGGTTACTGGGGAAGGGGGGTCTTATGTTGCTTGGGGTAATTTATTGTTAGTTGCAGGAGTGAATGTTGATGCTGGCTACTGGGGAATCTATTGCTGCAGAGGTCTATTGTTCCTGGGGTCAATCTATTGTCTTGGTGGGGTCTGTAGATGCTGGGACATGTGCGATATCTTAATTAAACACCTGGAAATGGTAAGATGTAAACAGATGCTGTAAGAATGGCCAGCTGCAAATTGGTATAATAATGCCGGTCATAGATGGGTCGAAAATCTGCCCATTTTGCACCATTAGTGGGTTAATTGGTCGGCCATTTTTCGTGTTCTTTGCACAGTTTTTTTATCGGTCATGTTGGAAAATTTGCGGCCGATTTGGACGATCGGCAGATTTTCCCAGCAATGATGGGCAAATCGGCTGATCGTTTTACCGATAAAAAACCCACACATGAGCCATGACCTGCAAGGGACTGAAGTTATGGGGTTAATGCCGGTCATAGACAGGTCGAAAATCGCCCGATTTTTTTTAACGTTGGTGATAACGTTGGCTGATCGAACTACCGATTTTTCGTTTTTGTTTTTTTTTCCGAAAAATCGCCCGATGTTGGACCCGTCTATGGCCTGCATATGTCAAAGTATATATTGCCTACACACCATGGATCTTTAAAATACTGCCTGAATGATTATGCAGGTGATCACATCACAATGGTAAAGTGCAATGTCTTAGGAACATGCAGGACCCCTTTGACGGACAGTATGGTGTACTGGGAATATATACTTTGACATATTGTTGCTGGGGAGGATCTATTTTTTTCTGGCTGGGGTGGTCTACTGTTAGAGGGGGGTCTTTTGTTGCTGGAGATGATCTATTGTTCAAGGATCTTTGATGCTTGGGGGTCTATTTTTTTAGGGGGAAATATTGTTGCTGAGAAGATCAGTTGTTTTTGGAGGTGATCTATTGCTGCTGCTGAGGGTCTATTGTTGCTGAGGAGTCTATTGTTGCTGGGGAAAATCAATTGTTGTTGGGGGAATCTATTGCTGTTGTAGGTCTATTGTTCCTGGAGGGGTCTATTGTTGATCGGGAGAATCTATTGTTGTTGGGGGTTAGTTCCCTGTGGGGGGGGGGGGGTTGTTGGCTTAAAGGGATCTATTTAACTGCCTTGCTTGTTAGAATTAACAAATTCCATGAAAATTACCACAAAATGTTTAACTTTAGGTATAATAGCTCAAAATTGTCTTTTTCTTACAGAAATTTTCCACACTTATTACTCCCTTGATAAAATTTTTAGTCTACAATATATGAAAAAAAAATAGTTTTGCTTCAGCATACATGAGACCTTTTAAAGCCAAGGCTAGGTTCACACCTATGCAGGTTGCGTTCGAGCCGTTTCTGCATTGCGTTTTGCGTTGCTAATTGCGTTGTTGCACTTGTGGTTTTTTGTTTCATTTTTTAAAATTGTTCTTGTTGCTAGGAAGATTTAAAATGCAAAACGCAGCACAAACGCGGCAAAAACTCAATACATGCTTTTCTGCAGCGTTTCCATAGAAGTATATAGAACCAAAAAATGCAACTTTTTGCTTTCAAAAAAGTTCCCGACCCTTTCTAAAAAAATGCATCAGGTGAAAACGCACATCATGTCCCATAGGAAATCATGTCAAATGGACTGTACTGTGTTTCTGCAAAATGCTACGGAAAATGCTTAGGTGTGAACCTGGGGATACCCAGTAGAGATGAGCGAAGTATTCAAAAATTCGATTCGACTGATTCGGCGAATTCGTAGAAAAATTTCGATTCGAGTCGAATATATTCGCTGTGAATTTAACTTAAAAAAGGGTGTTTCTAGGCTTCAGAGAGACTTAATATTAGTGCAGAACACTGTACCTTTAATTTAAATGCCCTTGGAGTCTGCTGGGGAAGAGAAATAATACTGTCAGTCAGTATGACATGCAGATGAGTGCCGTCGATCTTAGAATCACCGCACACTTCACTCATTTGGGCAGTCACGGGGCCAAAACCAGAGTGTGGAGCCACAGTGTGGCGGTGGAGGCAGCAGCAATGGGAGGCCATACAGCACCCTATGACAAAAATGGAAACCACCAGCAGTGTGAGGAGACCTGAAAGTGGCACATGGCAGAGTGTGGCGATAGAGACAGCAGCAATGGGAGGCCGTACAGGGACCCATGACACACTCTGGACCTGGCAGCAGCATGAGGAGGCGGTACAGGGGCCCATGGCAGATTACGGGCCTGGCAGCAGCATGAGGAGTCGGTACGGGGGCCCATGGCAGATTACAGGCCTGGCAGCAGCAATGGGAGGCCGTACAGGGACCCATGACACAATCTGGACGTGGCAGCAGCATGGGGAGGCGGTACAGGGGCCCATGACAGATTACGGGCCTGGCAGCAGCATTTGGAGTCGGTACGGGGGCCCATGACACACTCTGGACCTGGCAGCAGCATGAGGAGGCGGTACAGGGGCGCATGACAGATTACGAGCTGGCAGCAGCAACTTGGACAGGAGGACGTTCAGTTTCTGCACCGTCTGGTGCGTGCTCGCAAACTGTTGTCTCTTGGAAACGGATTCCAAGAAAGACTGCTGACGGAATCCGTGAAGAGGAGTAGCAGGAGAAGGAGCATCTGAACGAGCGGAATATGCCAACAAGCGACAACAGGGGCCCATGGCAGATTAGGGGCCTGGCAGCAGCTATGGGAGGCCCGTAATCTGCCAGCACCCTATGACAAAAAATGGAACCCACCAGCAGTGTGAGGAGACCTGAAAGTGGCACATGGCAGAGTGTGGCGATGGAGACAGCAGCAATGGGAGGCCGTACAGGGACCCATGACACACTCTGGACCTGGCAGCAGCATGAGGAGGTGGTATATAGGGGCCTATGGCAGATTAGGGGCCTGGCAGCAGCTATGGGAGGCCCGTAATCTGCCAGCACCCTATGTCAAAAAATTCTACACACCAGCAGTGTGTGAGACCTGAAAGTGGCACATGGCAGAGTGTGGCGATGGAGACAGCAGCAATGGGAGGCCGTACAGGGACCCATGAGAGACTCTGGACTTGGCAGCAGCATGAGGAGGCGGTATAGGGGCCCATGGCAGATTAGGGGCCTGGCAGCAGCTATGGGAGGCCCGTAATCTGCCAGCACCCTATGACAAAAAATGGAACACACCAGCAGTGTGAGGAGACCTGAAAGTGGCACATGTTTGGGGCATGATTCATGGCGGATTTAGTCAGTTGTGTCAGGAACTGGTGGTTTGAAATCCAGACTAATCCACGCCTGATTCATTTTCACAAACGTCAGTCTCTCCACACTTTGGGTGGACAGTCGTGTCCTCCGCGGAGTTGCAATACCTCCTGCCGCACTAAACACGCGCTCCGATGCCACGCTACTGGCCGGGCATGACAGCCTTTCAAGGGCAAATTCAGCTAGTTGGGGCCAAAGGTCAAGTTTCGTTGCCCAGTAGTCAAGGGGATTGTCTACCTCGGTTGGCAGGGTGCTGTCCAAGTAGGCCTAAGCCTGTTGTTTGAGGTCCTGCTCCAGGTCCACCTGATGCTGCTGCTGCTGCTGCTGCTGCGGCTGGTTAGTAGTTTCCTCACTGCGCTGGTGAAGAAAGCTACTCATCATCGACTGCAGACTGAGGCAGCCGCTGCTGGTGGAGCTGCCACTGCTCCTACCACCCCACCCCTCCCCTGCTGCCATGGCAGCGGAACGCGAGCGCACAGGGCCCACAGTGTCTGAGGATGGACGTTGGCGCACAAAGGCAGAGACCAACTGACTACATAGGTGGTTTTTATAGTACGTAATTTTGGCCTCCCTCTCAGCAGGTGTGAAAAAGGCCACCATTTTGGAACGGTAGCGAGGGTCCAACAAGGTGGACAGCCAAAAGTCATCCCTCTGTCTGATGGTTATTATTCGGCTGTCGCTACGCAAGCAACCGAGCATGCTATGGGCCATTTGTGCCAAGGAATGCGAGGGACTCCCTGCCTCCATCTCCACAGCATACTGCCACGGTGCGTCTGGGTCCTCTGTCTCCTCCTCCTCCTCCTCCTCTACCAGATGCTCCTGCTCCTCCACTCCTGTCCGCTGAGTGGAAAAACCACCCATTTCACTCAATAATTCCTGAGCACCAATGTCCTCCTCTACCTCCTCCTCTTCTTCCTGTCCTGCCCCCACAGGGGTCATGTGGCGTTGAGATCTGTGCGCCACGTCTACCGCACCCTGACCAGCCATTGTTAACAGCATTTGTTCCAGGACGTGCAACAGAGGAATGACGTCGTTCATCCCATAGTCCTGCCGACTCACGAATAGCGTGGCCTCCTCAAAGGGCCTGAGCAAGCGCAGGTGTCACGCATGAGCTGCCAATGGCTGACATCTAAGTTACACAGGGAATACCTTTATCCGCTTTTAACATCAGGAAATCTGTGATGGCCTTTTGCTGTTCGTAAAGGCGGTCTAACATATGTAGGGTTGAATTCCACCTTGTTGCAACGTCACAGCATGAGGAGTCGGTATAGGGGCCCATGGCAGATTAGGGGCCTGGCAGCAGCTATGGGAGGCCCGTAATCTGCCAGCACCCTATGTCAAAAAATTCTACACACCAGCAGTGTGTGAGGAGACCTGAAAGTGGCACATGGCAGAGTGTGGTGATGGAGACAGCAGCAATGGGAGGCCGTACAGGGACCCATGACAGACTCTGGACCTGGCAGCAGCATGAGGAGGCGGTATATAGGGGCCTATGGCAGATTAGGGGCCTGGCAGCAGCTATGGGAGGCCCGTAATCTGCCAGCACCCTATGTCAAAAAATTCTACACACCAGCAGTGTGTGAGGAGACCTGAAAGTGGCACATGGCAGAGTGTGGTGATGGAGACAGCAGCAATGGGAGGCCGTACAGGGACCCATGACAGACTCTGGACCTGGCAGCAGCATGAGGAGGCGGTATATAGGGGCCTATGGCAGATTAGGGGCCTGGCAGCAGCTATGGGAGGCCCGTAATCTGCCAGCACCCTATGTCAAAAAATTCTACACACCAGCAGTGTGTGAGGAGACCTGAAAGTGGCACATGGCAGAGTGTGGCGATGGAGACAGCAGCAATGGGAGGCCGTACAGGGACCCATGACAGACTCTGGACCTGGCAGCAGCATGAGGAGGCGGTATATAGGGGCCTATGGCAGATTAGGGGCCTGGCAGCAGCTATGGGAGGCCCTTAATCTGCCAGCACCCTATGTCAAAAAATTCTACACACCAGCAGTGTGTGAGGAGACCTGAAAGTGGCACATGGCAGAGTGTGGCGATGGAGACAGCAGCAATGGGAGGCCGTACAGGGACCCATGACAGACTCTGGACCTGGCAGCAGCATGAGGAGGCGGTATATAGGGGCCTATGGCAGATTAGGGGCCTGGCAGCAGCTATGGGAGGCCCATAATCTGCCAGCACCCTATGTCAAAAAATTCAACACACCAGCAGTGTGAGGAGACCTGAAAGTGGCACATGGCATGAGAGACTCTGGACCTGGCAGCAGCATGAGGAAGCGGTATATAGGGGCCTATGGCAGATTAGGGGCCTGGCAGCAGCTATAGGAGGCCCATAATCTGCCAGCACCCTATGTCAAAAAATTCAACACACCAGCAGTGTGAGGAGACCTGAAAGTGGCACATGGCAGAGTGTGGCGATGGAGACAGCAGCAATGGGAGGCCGTACAGGGACCCATGACAGACTCTGGACCTGGCAGCAGCATGAGGAGGCGGTATATAGGGGCCTATGGCAGATTAGGGGCCTGGCAGCAGCTATGGGAGGCCCTTAATCTGCCAGCACCCTATGTCAAAAAATTCTACACACCAGCAGTGTGAGGAGACCTGAAAGTGGCACATGGCATGAGAGACTCTGGACCTGGCAGCAGCATGAGGAAGCGGTATATAGGGGCCTATGGCAGATTAGGGGCCTGGCAGCAGCAATGGGAGGCCCATAATCTGCCAGCACCCTATGTCAAAAAATTCTACACACCAGCAGTGTGTGAGGAGACCTGAAAGTGGCACATGGCAGAGTGTGGCGATGGAGACAGCAGCAATGGGAGGCCGTACAGGGACCCATGACAGACTCTGGACCTGGCAGCAGCATGAGGAGGCGGTATATAGGGGCCTATGGCAGATTAGGGGCCTGGCAGCAGCTATGGGAGGCCCGTAATCTGCCAGCACCCTATGTCAAAAAATTCTACACACCAGCAGTGTGTGAGGAGACCTGAAAGTGGCACATGGCAGAGTGTGGCGATGGAGACAGCAGCAATGGGAGGCCGTACAGGGACCCATGACAGACTCTGGACCTGGCAGCAGCATGAGGAGGCGGTATATAGGGGCCTATGGCAGATTAGGGGCCTGGCAGCAGCTATGGGAGGCCCTTAATCTGCCAGCACCCTATGTCAAAAAATTCTACACACCAGCAGTGTGAGGAGACCTGAAAGTGGCACATGGCATGAGAGACTCTGGACCTGGCAGCAGCATGAGGAAGCGGTATATAGGGGCCTATGGCAGATTAGGGGCCTGGCAGCAGCTATAGGAGGCCCATAATCTGCCAGCACCCTATGTCAAAAAATTCAACACACCAGCAGTGTGAGGAGACCTGAAAGTGGCACATGGCAGAGTGTGGCGATGGAGACAGCAGCAATGGGAGGCCGTACAGGGACCCATGACAGACTCTGGACCTGGCAGCAGCATGAGGAGGCGGTATATAGGGGCCTATGGCAGATTAGGGGCCTGGCAGCAGCTATGGGAGGCCCGTAATCTGCCAGCACCCTATGTCAAAAAATTCTACACACCAGCAGTGTGTGAGGAGACCTGAAAGTGGCACATGGCAGAGTGTGGCGATGGAGACAGCAGCAATGGGAGGCCGTACAGGGACCCATGACAGACTCTGGACCTGGCAGCAGCATGAGGAGGCGGTATATAGGGGCCCATGGCAGATTAGGGGCCTGGCAGCAGCTATGGGAGGCCCTTAATCTGCCAGCACCCTATGTCAAAAAAATTCTACACACCAGCAGTGTGAGGAGACCTGAAAGTGGCACATGGCATGAGAGACTCTGGACCTGGCAGCAGCATGAGGAAGCGGTATATAGGGGCCTATGGCAGATTAGGGGCCTGGCAGCAGCTATAGGAGGCCCATAATCTGCCAGCACCCTATGTCAAAAAATTCAACACACCAGCAGTGTGTGAGGAGACCTGAAAGTGGCACATGGCAGAGTGTGGCGATGGAGACAGCAGCAATGGGAGGCCGTACAGGGACCCATGACAGACTCTGGACCTGGCAGCAGCATGAGGAGGCGGTATATAGGGGCCTATGGCAGATTAGGGGCCTGGCAGCAGCTATGGGAGGCCCTTAATCTGCCAGCACCCTATGTCAAAAAATTCTACACACCAGCAGTGTGAGGAGACCTGAAAGTGGCACATGGCATGAGAGACTCTGGACCTGGCAGCAGCATGAGGAAGCGGTATATAGGGGCCTATGGCAGATTAGGGGCCTGGCAGCAGCAATGGGAGGCCCATAATCTGCCAGCACCCTATGTCAAAAAATTCTACACACCAGCAGTGTGTGAGGAGACCTGAAAGTGGCACATGGCAGAGTGTGGCGATGGAGACAGCAGCAATGGGAGGCCGTACAGGGACCCATGACAGACTCTGGACCTGGCAGCAGCATGAGGAGGCGGTATATAGGGGCCCATGGCAGATTAGGGGCCTGGCAGCAGCTATGGGAGGCCCTTAATCTGCCAGCACCCTATGTCAAAAAATTCTACACACCAGCAGTGTGTGAGGAGACCTGAAAGTGGCACATGGCAGAGTGTGGCGATGGAGACAGCAGCAATGGGAGGCCGTACAGGGACCCATGACAGACTCTGGACCTGGCAGCAGCATGAGGAGGCGGTATATAGGGGCCCATGGCAGATTAGGGGCCTGGCAGCAGCTATGGGAGGCCCTTAATCTGCCAGCACCCTATGTCAAAAAAATTCTACACACCAGCAGTGTGAGGAGACCTGAAAGTGGCACATGGCATGAGAGACTCTGGACCTGGCAGCAGCATGAGGAAGCGGTATATAGGGGCCTATGGCAGATTAGGGGCCTGGCAGCAGCTATAGGAGGCCCATAATCTGCCAGCACACTATGTCAAAAAATTCAACACACCAGCAGTGTGAGGAGACCTGAAAGTGGCACATGGCAGAGTGTGGCGATGGAGACAGCAGCAATGGGAGGCCGTACAGGGACCCATGACAGACTCTGGACCTGGCAGCAGCATGAGGAAGTGGTATATAGGGGCCTATGGCAGATTAGGGGCCTGGCAGCAGCTATAGGAGGCCCATAATCTGCCAGCACCCTATGTAAAAAAATTCAACACACCAGCAGTGTGAGGAGACCTGAAAGTGGCACATGGCATGAGACACTGTGGACCTGGCAGCAGCATGAGGAGGCGGTATATAGGGGCCCATGGCAGATTAGGGGCCTGGCAGCAGCTATGGGAGGCCCATAATCTGCCAGCACCCTATGTCAAAAAATTCAACACACCAGCAGTGTGAGGAGACCTGAAAGTGGCACATGGCATGAGAGACTCTGGACCTGGCAGCAGCATGAGGAAGCGGTATATAGGGGCCTATGGCAGATTAGGGGCCTGGCAGCAGCTATAGGAGGCCCATAATCTGCCAGCACCCTATGTCAAAAAATTCTACACACCAGCAGTGTGTGAGGAGACCTCAAAGTGGCACATGTTTGGGGCATGATTCATGGCGGATTTAGTCAGTTGTGTCAGGAACTGGTGGTTTGAAATCCAGACTAATCCACGCCTGATTCATTTTCACAAACGTGAGTCTCTCCACACTTTGGGTGGACAGTCGTGTCCTCCGCGGAGTTACAATACCTCCTGCCGCACTAAACACGCGCTCCGATGCCACGCTACTGGCTGGGCATGACAGCCTTTCAAGGGCAAATTCAGCTAGTTGGGGCCAAAGGTCAAGTTTCGTTGCCCAGTAGTCAAGGGGATTGTCTACCTCGGTTGGCAGGGTGCTGTCCAAGTAGGCCCAAGCCTGTTGTTTGAGGTCCTGCTCCAGGTCCACCTGATGCTGCTGCTGCTGCTGCGGCTGGTTAGTAGTTTCCTCACTGCGCTGGTGAAGAAAGCTACTCATCATCGACTGCAGACTGAGGCAGCTGCTGCTGGTGGAGCTGCCACTGCTCCTACCACCCCACCCCTCCCCTGCTGCCATGGCAGCGGAACGCGAGCGCACAGGGCCCACAGTGTCTGAGGATGGACGTTGGCGCACAAAGGCAGAGACCAACTGACTACATAGGTGGTTTTTATAGTACGTTATTTTGGCCTCCCTCTCAGCAGGTGTGAAAAAGGCCACCATTTTGGAACGGTAGCGAGGGTCCAACAAGGTGGACAGCCAAAAGTCATCCCTCTGTCTGATGGTTATTATTCGGCTGTCGCTACGCAAGCAACCGAGCATGCTATGGGCCATTTGTGCCAAGGAATGCGAGGGACTCCCTGCCTCCATCTCCACAGCATACTGCCACGGTGCGTCTGGGTCCTCTGTCTCCTCCTCCTCCTCCTCTACCAGATGCTCCTGCTCCTCCACTCCTGTCCGCTGAGTGGAAAAACCACCCATTTCACTCAATAATTCCTGAGCACAAATGTCCTCCTCTACCTCCTCCTCTTCTTCCTGTCCTGCCCCCACAGGGGTCATGTGGCGTTGAGATCTGTGCGCCACGTCTACCGCACCCTGACCAGCCATTGTTAACAGCATTTGTTCAAGGACGTGCAACAGAGGAATGACGTCGTTCATCCCATAGTCCTGCCGACTCACGAATAGCGTGGCCTCCTCAAAGGGCCTGAGCAAGCGGCAGGTGTCACGCATGAGCTGCCAATGGCTGACATCGAAGTTACACAGGGAGTACCTTTATCCGCTTGTAACATCAGGAAATCGGTGATGGCCTTTCGCTGTTCGTAAAGGCGGTCTAACATGTGTAGGGTTGAATTCCACCTTGTTGCAACGTCGCAGATCAGGCGATGCTGTGGAATTCCGTTCTGCCGCTGCAGCTCAAGGAGGGTGTGCTTTGCGGTGTAGGAATGGCTGAAATGCATGCAAAGTTTACGTGACATTTTAAGGATGTCTTGCAGTGGGATGGTGGATTTTAAGAACCGCTTGACAACCAGATTGAACACGTGAGCCATGCATGGCGCATGGCACAACCTTCCTTGACGCAGAGCAGACACCATGTTCTTTCCGTTGTCGGTCAACATGGTTCCGATTTTCAGTTTGCGCGGAGACAGCCATCTGTCGATTTCTCTGTTCATTACACTCAGAAGTTCCTCCCCTGTGTGACTACGTTCGCCAAGGCATACCAGGTGCAGAACAGCGTGACACCGTTGCGCCCTGCACATGTGATATGCCGGTCGGGTAATGGGACTTGGCACGGGGGTGGCGGCTGAGGACACGGCGGAAGAAGAGGTGGTAGAGGCGGACATCTTTGCCGGACCAAGGACGTGCAAACGTGGAGGCAAAAGCGGCGTGACCTGTCCAAGTTGCTGGTGCGGCTGTGACGGCACCACGTTCACCCAGTGGGCCGTAAATGACATGTACTGTCCCTGACCGTAGTTACAGCTCCACACGTCGGCGCTGCCGTGCACTTTGGCAGAGACCGACATGCTCAAAGACTGGCCCACCATGTCTTCTACATGTGAATGCAGGGCTGGCACTGCCTTTTTGGCGAAGAAATGACGGCTTGGCACTCTCCACCGCGGCGCGGCACAAGCCATCATTTCTCTGAAAGGTGCTGAGTCCACCACTTGGAAAGGGAGGGACTGCAACACCAGCAACTTGGACAGGAGGACGTTCAGCTTTTGCACCGTCGGGTGCGTGCTCGCAAACTGTTGTCTCTTGGAAACGGATTCCAAGAAAGACTGCTGACGGAATCCGTGAAGAGGAGTAGCAGGAGAAGGAGCATCTGAACGAGCGGAAGATGCCAACGAGCGACAACTCCCCTCAGCAGAGGTGTTGGAGCCTTGACTGGCTGATGGAGGGCGATTGACGTCGGGTGACGGAGCAAGTAACGGAGCGGGTGATGGAGCGGGGGCTGGGGCGGGCAGAACCGCCGTATCTTTATCACGGTTTTCCCAGGCCACCAAATGGCGACGCTGCATATGCTGCCGCAACGCTGTAGTCCCAACATGGGCCCCCTGGCCACGCTTGACTTTCTGGCCACATAGTCGACATACGACTACGTTTACTTCCTCGGGCGGCTTGACGAAAAATTGCCACACCGCCGAGTAGGAAACTTTGCCCCCGATACTCCTCACTGGCTGACTGCTGCTTCCTCCGTGCACACCGGCACCACTACTGGCCGTGGTGGTAGGCTGCAGTGGAGCTGGTGCTCTACTCCGTGGACGTTTGGCTCCACTGACACTGCTGCGACCCTGCTGCTGTCTCCTGGGCAACCCACCGACTGTTTTGCTCGCTGCCAAGCTGCCACCCTCTTCTCCTGATGATGCGGAAGAAATTGCCTGATGACGACGAGGCTGCCAAGTGCGATCAACCTCCTCATCATCAAGTAGGGTCTCCGCCTCACTACTAGCCCCCTCGGCTGCGTCTGGGTCAGGAGACAGACCTGTCTCTAGACCGGCTACCGAGCCACTCTCCTCGCCACTACTTCTTCGCCTGGCTGCTGAAAAGGCGGATGTCTCCCCCCGTTCCTGACCGCCCTCTGTTAGCTCTTCCTCACTGTACAGTGGGGCTGAGCCCACAGCATGCGATACTTCGCTTGGTGAGGGAACACCAAAGGACAGGGGCAGGTAGAGGACACGTGATTTCAGTGGGCTTGGTCCCGGGCCATGCCAACTAACGGTTGTGTCTGACGTACCCACCGACCGTTGGCTGTAGGTGTCAGAGGTGACCTGGGAAGAGGAAGACGACCGAGCCAACCAATCGACGACGGCAGGGTTGTCGGTGGAGACACGACCGCTGGATGACACCGGGAGCACTGGCCTCTGGCTGCGAATAGTGCTGCCTCGACCCCTTCCTCTGCTGCCACGTCTGCTCGCTCCTAAAACATTGCCTCCTCTGCCACTCCTCTGCATGTTGTCTGACATACTCTTTAATTAAACGATTATGTGTCCCTGAGTAACAATTCTGTGTCCCTGAGTAACAATTCTGTGTCTGTGCGAGTAACAATTCTGTGGCCCTAAGTAACAGTTCTGTGGCCCTCAGTAACAATTCTGTGTCCCTGATTAACGTTTCTGTGGCCCCAAGTAACAGTTCTGTGGCCCTCAGTAACAATTCTGTGTCTGTGCGAGTAACAATTCTGTGTCTGTGCGAGTAACAATTCTGTGGCCCTAAGTAAAGTTTCTGTGGCCCTAAGTAACAATTCTCTGGCACTCAGTAACAATTCTGTCTGTCCCTGAGTAACAATTCTCTGGCACTCAGTAACAATTCTGTCTGTCCCTGAGTAAAAATTCTGTGGCCCTAAGTAAAGTTTCTGGGGCCCTGAGTAACAATTATCTGGCACTCCGTAACAATTATGTCTGTCCCTGAGTAACAATTCTCTGGCACTCAGTAACAATTCTGTCTGTCCCTGAGTAAAAATTCTCTGGCCCTAAGTAAAGTTTCTGTGGCCCTGAGTAACAATTCTCTGGCACTCCGTAACAATTCTGTCTGTCCCTGAGTAACAATTCTCTGGCACTCAGTAACAATTCTGTCTGTCCCTGAGTAAAAATTCTGTGGCCCTAATTAAAGTTTCTGTGGCCCTAAGTAACAATTCTCTGGCACTCAGTAACAATTCTGTCTGTCCCTGAGTAACAATTCTCTGGCACTCGGTAACAATTCTGTCTGTCCCTGAGTAACAATTCTCTGGCACTCAGTAACAATTCTGTCTGTCCCTGAGTAAAAATTCTGTGGCCCTAATTAAAGTTTCTGTGGCCCTAAGTAACAATTCTCTGGCACTCAGTAACAATTCTGTCTGTCCCTGAGTAACAATTCTCTGGCACTCTGTAACAATTCTGTCTGTCCCTGAGTAACAATTCTCTGGCACTCAGTAACAATTCTGTCTGTCCCTGAGTAAAAATTCTGTGGCCCTAAGTAAAGTTTCTGTGGCCCTGAGTAACAATTCTCTGGCACTCGGTAACAATTCTGTCTGTCCCTGAGTAACAATTCTCTGGCACTCAGTAACAATTCTGTCTGTCCCTGAGTAAAAATTCTGTGGCCCTAATTAAAGTTTCTGTGGCCCTAAGTAACAATTCTCTGGCACTCAGTAACAATTCTGTCTGTCCCTGAGTAACAATTCTCTGGCACTCGGTAACAATTCTGTCTGTCCCTGAGTAACAATTCTCTGGCACTCAGTAACAATTCTGTCTGTCCCTGAGTAAAAATTCTGTGGCCCTAATTAAAGTTTCTGTGGCCCTAAGTAACAATTCTCTGGCACTCAGTAACAATTCTGTCTGTCCCTGAGTAACAATTCTCTGGCACTCAGTAACAATTCTGTCTGTCCCTGAGTAAAAATTCTGTGGCCCTAATTAAAGTTTCTGTGGCCCAAAGTAACAATTCTCTGGCACTCAGTAACAATTCTGTCTGTCCCTGAGTAACAATTCTCTGGCACTCGGTAACAATTCTGTCTGTCCCTGAGTAACAATTCTCTGGCACTCAGTAACAATTCTGTCTGTCCCTGAGTAAAAATTCTGTGGCCCTAATTAAAGTTTCTGTGGCCCTAAGTAACAATTCTCTGGCACTCAGTAACAATTCTGTCTGTCCCTGAGTAACAATTCTCTGGCACTCCGTAACAATTCTGTCTGTCCCTGAGTAACAATTCTCTGGCACTCAGTAACAATTCTGTCTGTCCCTGAGTAAAAATTCTGTGGCCCTAAGTAAAGTTTCTGGGGCCCTGAGTAACAATTATCTGGCACTCAGTAACAATTCTGTCTGTCCCTGAGTAACAATTCTCTGGCACTCAGTAACAATTCTGTCTGTCCCTGAGTAACAATTCTCTGGCACTCAGTAACAATTCTGTCTGTCCCTGAGTAAAAATTCTGTGGCCCTAAGTAAAGTTTCTGGGGCCCTGAGTAACAATTATCTGGCACTCAGTAACAATTCTGTCTGTCCCTGAGTAACAATTCTCTGGCACTCAGTAACAATTCTGTCTGTCCCTGAGTAAAAATTCTGTGGCCCTAATTAAAGTTTCTGTGGCCCTAAGTAACAATTCTCTGGCACTCAGTAACAATTCTGTCTGTCCCTGAGTAACAATTCTCTGGCACTCGGTAACAATTCTGTCTGTCCCTGAGTAACAATTCTCTGGCACTCAGTAACAATTCTGTCTGTCCCTGAGTAAAAATTCTGTGGCCCTAATTAAAGTTTCTGTGGCCCTAAGTAACAATTCTCTGGCACTCAGTAACAATTCTGTCTGTCCCTGAGTAACAATTCTCTGGCACTCAGTAACAATTCTGTCTGTCCCTGAGTAAAAATTCTGTGGCCCTAATTAAAGTTTCTGTGGCCCTAAGTAACAATTCTCTGGCACTCAGTAACAATTCTGTCTGTCCCTGAGTAACAATTCTCTGGCACTCGGTAACAATTCTGTCTGTCCCTGAGTAACAATTCTCTGGCACTCAGTAACAATTCTGTCTGTCCCTGAGTAAAAATTCTGTGGCCCTAATTAAAGTTTCTGTGGCCCTAAGTAACAATTCTCTGGCACTCAGTAACAATTCTGTCTGTCCCTGAGTAACAATTCTCTGGCACTCGGTAACAATTCTGTCTGTCCCTGAGTAACAATTCTCTGGCACTCAGTAACAATTCTGTCTGTCCCTGAGTAAAAATTCTGTGGCCCTAATTTAAGTTTCTGTGGCCCTAAGTAACAATTCTCTGGCACTCAGTAACAATTCTGTCTGTCCCTGAGTAACAATTCTCTGGCACTCCGTAACAATTCTGTCTGTCCCTGAGTAACAATTCTCTGGCACTCCGTAACAATTCTGTCTGTCCCTGAGTAACAATTCTCTGGCACTCCGTAACAATTCTGTCTGTCCCTGAGTATGAATTCTGTGGCCCTAACTAGCGTTTCTTTGTCCCTAAGTAACAGTTCTGTGGCCCTCAGTAACAGTTCTGTGTCTGTGCGAGTAACAATTCTGTGTCTGTGCGAGTAACAATTCTGTGGCCCTAAGTAACAGTTCTGTGGCCTTCAGTAACAATTCTGTGTCTGTGCGAGTAACAATTCTGTGTCTGTGCGAGTAACAATTCTGTGGCCCTAAGTAAAGTTTCTGTGGCCCTAAGTAACAATTCTCTGGCACTCAGTAACAATTCTGTCTGTCCCTGAGTAACAATTCTCTGGCACTCAGTAACAATTCTGTCTGTCCCTGAGTAAAAATTCTGTGGCCCTAAGTAAAGTTTCTGTGGCCCTGAGTAACAATTCTCTGGCACTCAGTAACAATTCTGTCTGTCCCTGAGTAACAATTCTCTGGCACTCAGTAACAATTCTGTCTGTCCCTGAGTAAAAATTCTGTGGCCCTAATTAAAGTTTCTGTGGCCCTAAGTAACAATTCTCTGGCACTCAGTAACAATTCTGTCTGTCCCTGAGTAACAATTCTCTGGCACTCAGTAACAATTCTGTCTGTCCCTGAGTAACAATTCTGTGGCCCTAATAACGTTTCTGTGGCCCTAAGTAACAATTCTCTGGCACTGAGTAACAATTCTGTCTGTCCCTGATTATGAATTCTGTGGCCCTAACTAGCGTTTCTTTGTCCCTAAATAACGATTCTGTGGCCCTCATTAACAAGTCTGTGTCCCTGAGTAATGGTTCTCTGTCCCTAAGTAACTTTTCTCTGTCCCCAATTATCGTTTCTGTGGCCCTAACTCTGTCCCTGTCCCTAATACAGAGCGGTCTGCCTCTGTTCAATAACTGCAGGCAAATGAAGAATTCCAAAATGGCCGCTATTTATAGCTCGACCATTACACAGTGCTGGCTGGCTGGCTGCTGATAGGCTGATGCGATCACATGTAGTTGAGGAATGCATTATGGGTCAGCGCGCCTTGTCTGCGCGCCTTCCCAGACATCCCCGCTCCGTCGCCGCACATGTCAGCCGCCATTTTCTGAAAAATTTCGATTCGCGCGTCCGAATTAGGCTATTTTTCGGATTCGGCACGAATCGAAATTTTTCCGATATTCGACTCGAATTCCACTTCGGATACTTCGATTCGCTCATCTCTAATACCCAGTGAGTTCAGATAGACATTGCATTGACAAATTCTTCATATACAAGATTTGTATTTGGCCATTTTGCTTCAACAACTACAATCTGTAATAAAATGCTCCAATAAACAATTAGTGCAATAATTGAATAAATCCACCATAAAAAAAACAGTGTCCCTATACATAGAAAAGAGAAATGTCCATATAGGATTCTTCGAAAATTTGTGTTCACTTGAAATGTATAAATTAATTGCTTCTTAATTCACCTCTTATGTGAAATAACTTTTAAATACGTTCACCCCCACCGGCTGTGCTCTCACCTCAAATATATGACCAAACCGTTAAGTGAGGTCATATAACGCCTGTGTCCCTTTACCCACTTCCCTTCCGGACCCGTGTACATAAATGGCCAGTGTGGAACCACCGAGCTTCCTGACTCAATGGTTCCACGCTGACACCAGTTGGTACACATAGGATTTTCACCACTGACAAAACTCAGGAGGGCATTTTTTTGTACAAAGCGATTTTTATACAGACATCATGTGAGTGTACTACTTTTTATTAATAAAATGTTGTCTAAGGATGAAATACTGTGATCTGCTTATTCTTTTAACTACTTGCCGCCCAGCCACTGCATTAAAACGGTTGCAGGGCGGCACGGCTGGGCAAAACCAAGTTTTAAAATGTGGTTTTGCAAAACAGGTAGAGGGCGCGCGTGAGGTGCGCGCCCACCCTACCTGCCCCGTGGGTGTCAGCCACCGGGTCACGGCCGGTGATTACCGGCCGTTTCCCCGGGATTAGCAGTGATCGCTGACAGAGAGCAGGGCTGCATTGTTTACACACAGCCCTGCTATCTGTCAGCTCTTGACAAGCTGAAGAGGGAGAGAAGAGTGTATCTCTCCCGATCAGCCTGTCCCTGTCCAGCACACACCCCGCCCCCTAGTAAAACACTCCCCTAACCCTTTCAGTGAAAAAAATGTTAACCCCGTCCTCCCCAGTACCATTAGTACAGTGTCAGTGGGTTTTTTTTCAATGATCACGGTATTGGTGCCACAAGGGATGTCAGTGACCCCAAGTCAGTTCCCCCCCAGTGTCAAAATGTCCGCCGCAGTCCCGCAGTCCTGCTGATCGCCGCCATTATTAGTATAAAAAAAATAAAAAATCCCAGTATCTTTCCCGCCATTTGTAAACGCTATAACTTTCACGTAAACCAATTAATTTACACGTATTGGGATTTTTTTTAGCAGAGAAATGTCGCAGAATGCATTTTGGATGAAATTTGTGACAACATTTTAATTTTTAATTTTTTTTACTGGACATGTTTTATATCAAAAAGTCCAAAATATAGTTTTTTTTCTCAAAATTGTCAGCTTTTTTTTTATAGTGCAAAAAATTAAAACCGCACAGGCGATCAAATACCACCGAAAGAAAGCTCAATTTGTGGGAAAAAAAGGATGTAAATTTAATTTGGGTGCAGTGTTGCATGACCGCGCAATTGTCAGTTAAAGTAACGCAGCGCCGTAACACAAACCACTTCTGTAACCGCTTCCTGACCACCCTACAGCAGAAATACTGCTACAGGGCGGCATGGGTACGCAAGATCACAAATATATATATATATACATGATTCGCGCTCCCGTGGTATTCACACCCCTCCCAGATAGCGTCAGATTGCCCGTCAGTACACCAGTCATCACATTTAACCCCTTGATTGCCAGGAGCACGCTCATGTGCAATAAATCTCCATTGCTAGTATAGTGTCTGAACGGATCAATATCTTTGATCAGATCAGTACTATACCAGCATTCACATTAGTATAGTGTCCCCAAAAACGCAGCGTTAGCGGGATCAGCCCTGGTACCTGCCAGCACCTGCGTTTAGCCCCTACTCTTACCCCCCCTTCTCCCCCAGCAAGTGCAGTGTCAGTAGGTCACTGTCACTTGATACATTGCACACAAAACCGTAGTGTTCGCAGAATCAGGCCTGACCTCTGTTAGCACTTGCCGGTAAATTTTGATGTCTCTCATATGCAGCAGAGTGCCAGTACTAGTGCCGCGCTACCTTTTAGTGAACTGGCGAGTACCAGCGGTCTAGTACATCCTGGTCTTTCACACACCTCCTTGATTTTTGGAGCTGTTTTTCACGGAATATCTGTATGCGTTGATTGTGGATCAAAGCAGTTTATATGCACAACAATTTATTGCCGCCAACCCACATTCAGACCTTGCCAGACCATTCGCATGGAAACTCATTACGTTTTTCAAATTTACATTTTTTTTGTGCCTAACCCTCAACATGGGCATTACTAAAAGAAATGAATTGTGGTTGTATTGGTCCGCAGACCCGATTCATCATATGCCGTGTTCTCGGCTGCCATAGCCAGGCATAGATATGAGAGCATAATGTGTTTTATGCATTTCAGCGACAATACACTCTGTCTTCCTCGGGGTGACCCTGAAGTTGACCGGCTCCACAAAATTCAGCCCCTCGTAAATCACCTTAACCTAAAATTTGCAGATGTCTATACTCCCCAGCAAAATATCTGTGTTGATGAGTCCCTTATTAATTTTTCTGGCCGCCTTGCATTCAAACAATTTCTCCCCAGGAAGCGTGCCAGATATGGGGTCAAGATGTAGAAGACCTGTGAGAGGACAACAGGCTATACTTATAAGTTTCGGATTTACGAGGGAAAAGATAGTCACTTGGAGCCCCCCGGACGCCCAGACTACATGGGGAGCAGTGACAAGATAGTTTGGGACTTGGTGTCATCATTTCTCCATATGGGGTACCACTTATATGTGGACAATTTTTATTCAAGCGTGCCACTATTTAGACATTTATTCAATCTTGGAACTGGCATTTGTGGCACCGTGTGACCTAATGTGTGCCCACCATTAGAAGTGGGTGGATGCAGGGCGGTATATTCTAATGGTGGGCATACCACACACTTTTTCTGGCAGAGATTTCTTCTCATTTTTTCATTCAGTCCACAGGCTGCATACAAAAAAAAAAAAGAACGTAGCATATATACCCAACAAGGACCAGCGATGTACTGGTACATCACTGGATTTGAATGGTTATACCAGGATGATGCCTACAGCTGCAGGCATCATCCTGGTGTTGTTTTTTTCAGCCAGTGATCAGCTTTCATGTAAAAGCAATCCTAGTGGCTAATTAGCTGCAAGATTGCTTTTAAAAGCAGTGGGAGATAATGTTCCCCCTCCCCCGCTGCCTTCCACGGCCTTCTCGGGCAGTCCCGTTCCATCAGGGGAACCTGAGAATGCAGCCGGTGTTTCTGCTAGCTGACCATAGAGCTGATTGGAGACCAGAATGGTGCCAATCATTTCTATAGTCTAAGAAATCGGAAGCTACAAGCATTTCATCACTTCAGTTTTGCAGGATATAAACAGCGCCATTTGTAAATTGGGAAAACATCTGATCACCGATTTTGGTTTGATTAGATAATGTAAGGGCAGAGGAGAAGAGGAGAGATCTAGAGTCTGATAGACCCCAGATTTCTCAAAAAAGAATATATGACAATGCCCATTGAAGTTATAGGGGTTATTTGCATTCCCTGTTATAGCATTAAAAGTGATTAAAAAAAAAATGAAAGGTACAATGTAAAAATAATAAAAAAAATCAAAATAACTAAAAAAAAAAAAATTGCCCCTCCCATGCGCTCACACCTGTGTGCACAAGCCTTGACCCTGTGCCGTTATGTCAACAGCAGTGCACCAAGCATGTGAGGTATCGCCGTGAACGTCAGATCAAGGGCAGTAATTCTAACACTAGACCTCCTCTGTAAATCTAAAATGGTGGCTTTTAAAGGCTTTTAGAGCGCTGCCTATGGATATTAAAAATGTTTGCAGTTTGTCGCCATTGAACGGGGCATGCGCAGTTTTAAAGCATGTCATATTTGGTATCTATTTACTCAGCATACCATTATCTTTTATATCTTACCAAACAATTGGCCAATATATTGTGTTTTTGTGCATTAAAAGTAAAAAAAGTGTATTTTTTAAAAAACAATTGCTTTTGTAAAACCGCTGCGCGAGTACTATGTGCCATAAAAAATTGCAGCACCCACCATTTTATTCACTAGGGTGTTTGCTTTAAAAAAATATATAATGTTTGGGGGTTTAAATTAATTTCCTAGCAAAAAATACTGATTTTTTTCATGTGAACAAAAAGGCTTGGTCTTCAGGTGGTTAGAAGAGTGAATGTGTGGCATAAACTTCTAATGCTGGGCATAAAATGCCCCCACCCCCCAAAATGACCCCTTTTTAGAAAGTAGTCACCCCAAACTATTTGCTGAGAGGAATGTTGAATCAATAGAAGAATTTATTTTTTTACCACAAGTTTTTGGAAAATGACAAAAATAAATATTTTTTTTTACACAAAATTGTCACTTAAATGATTTATTGCTCACACATGCCATGGGTATATGTGGAATTACTCCCCAAAATACATTCTGCTACTTCTCCCGAGTATGGGGGTACCACATGTAAGAGACCTTTTGGCAGTCTAGCCAAGTACAGGACCCCAAAATCCAATAAGCACCTTCAGGCTTTTAAAGGGCTTTATTTCCTCATTACACTTCCAGACTACCTATCACAGTTTCAGAGGCCCTGAAATGCCAAGATAGCACCTAAACCCCCCAAATTACCCCTTTTTGGAAAGTAGACGCCCCAAGGAATTTGATAAAAAGCACGGTAAGTATTTTGCAGATCTCATTTGTTGCCACAAGTTTTTGGAAAATGAAGAAAAAAAACAAAAATATATTTTTTCTATTTATTTTATATTTCAAAACCTTGTGAGAAAAAATGAGATCTGCAAAATACTCACCATACCTCTTTTTAAATTCCTGGGGTGTCTACTTTCCAGAAAGGGGTCATTTGGGGGGGTTTGGGGCTATCCTGGCATTTCAAGGCCTCTGAAACTGTGATAGATAGTGAGGAAGTGTAATGAGGAAGTTATGCACCTTCAGGCTTTCAAAGTGGTCATTGGATTCCAGGCTCCAGTATGTGGCTAGGCTCCCAAAAAGTCTCACACATGTGGTATCCCCATACTCAGAAGAAGTAGCAGAATGTATTTTGGGGTGTAATTCCTCATATACCCATGGCTTGTGCGAGAAATAAATCATTTAAATGACAACTTTGTGTAAAAAAAAAAAAAGTTTTTGTCATTTACAGAAACTTGTGGAAAAAAAATAAATCTTCCATGGACTCAATATGCCTCTCAGCAAATAGCTTAGGGTGTCGAATTTCCAAAAAGGGGTCATTTGGGAGTGTTTGTACTATTCTGGTATTTTAGCACCTCAAGAAATGTGATGGGCAGTCAGAAAGTAAAAGCTGTGTAAATTCCATTATCTATACCATAGTTTGTAGACGCTATAACTTTCACACAAAGCAATCAATATACACTTATTGGGATTTTTTTAACCAAAAACATGTAGCAGAATACATTTTGGCCTAAATTTATGACAAAAGTTTAGTTTTTTTAGATATTTTTTATGACCAAAATGAGAAAATATTGTTTTTTTCAAAAAAATGTTTTTTCTTCAAAATTGTTCTGGTTATAGCGCCAAAAATAAAAAGTGCACAGGTGATCAAATACCACCAAAAGAATGCTCTATTTGTGTTAAAAAAAGTACATAAATTTCATTTATGTACCGTATTGCATAACCGCGCAATTGTCAGTTAAACTAGCGCAGCACTGTATAGCAAAAAAATTTCGTAAATTGCAGTATCTATCCCATAGTTGTAGACGCTATAACTTCCACACAAAGCAATCAATATACACTTATTGGGATTTTTTTTACCAAAAACATGGAGCAGAATACATTTTGGACTAAATTTATAACTAACTTTGAGTTTACTTTATATTTTTTTATAGCTGAAAGTAAAAAATATTGTTTTTCTTCAAAATATTTGGTCTTTTTTTGTTTATAGCATGAAAAATAAAAAGTGCACAGGTGATCAAATACCACCGAAAGAAAGCTCTATTTGTGTGAAAAAAAGGACGTAAATTTCGTTTAGGTGCAGCATTGCATGACCGCGCAATTATCAGTTGAATTAGTGCAGCGCCAAGTAGCAAAAAGAAGCGTGGTCATTAAGGGGGGTAAATCCTCAGGAGCTCAAGTGGTTAATATAATCCACCGTGGGAGGAGAACCAACTGATGAAGTGAAGGGGATCCCATTCAGCAGGATACCATCCCATTTACATTTGGAGATCATGTCCCCCCCTTATGTATTATCCATGGAGATCATATCCCCCTTATGTATTATACATGGAGATCATATCCCCCCTTCTGTATTATACATGGAGATCATATCCCCCCTTCTGTATTATACATGGAGATCCTATCCCCCCTTATGTATTATACATGGAGATCATATCCCCCCTTATGTATTATACATGGTGATCCTATCCCCCCTTATGTATTATACATGGAGATCATATCCCCCCTTATGTATTATACATGGAGATCATATCCCCCCTTATGTATTATACATGGAGATCATATCCCCCTTATGTATTATACATGGTGATCATATCCCCCCCTTATGTATTATACATGGAGATCATATCCCTCTTATGTATTATACATGGAGATCATATCCCCCCTTATGTATTATACATGGAGATCATACCCCCCTTATGTATTATACATGGAGATCATATCCCCCCTTATGTATTATACATGGAGATCATATCCCTCTTATGTATTATACATGGAGATCATATCCCCCCTTATGTATTATACATGGAGATCATATCCCTCTTATGTATTATACATGGAGATCATATCCCCCCTTATGTATTATACATGGAGATCATATCCCCCCCTTATGTATTATACATGGAGATCATATCTCCCCTTATGTATTATACATGGAGATCATATCCCCCCTTATGTATTATACATGGAGATCATATCCCCCCTTATGTATTATACATGGAGATCATATCCCCCCTTATGTATTATACATGGTCATCATATCCCCCCTTATGTATTATACATGGAGAAAATATCCCCCCTTATGTATTATACATGGAGATCATATCCCCCCTTATGTATTATACATGGAGATCATATCCCCCTTATGTATTATACATGGAGATCATATCCCCCTTATGTATTATACATGGAGATCATATCCCCCTTATGTATTATACATGGTGATCATATCCCCCCTTATGTATTATACATGGAGATCATATCCCCCCTTATGTATTATACATGGAGATCATATCCTCCCTTATGTATTATACATGGAGATCATATCCTCCCTTATGTATTATACATGGAGATCATATCCCCCCTTATGTATTATACATGGAGATCATATCCCCCCTTATGTATTATACATGGAGATCATATCCCCCCTTAATCTCCTCTTCTCAGTAGAGAATACATTCAGTTCCTCTAATCTTTCCTCATAGCTGATCTCCTCCATGTCTCGTATCAGTTTGGTTGCCCTTCTCTGTACTTTCTCCAGTTCCCTAATGTTCTTTTTGTGAATTAGTGCCCAAAATTGAACTGCATATTCCAAATGAGGTCTTACTAATGATTTGTACCGGAGGAGGGGGGGGGGGGGTAATGATACCTCTCTCTCTGGAGTCTACACCTCTTGTAATACAAGATAGGATTTTGCTCACTTTAGAACCCGAAGCTTGACATTGCATTCCATTATTAAGCTTGTGATCTACCAGAGCCCCCAGATCCTTCTCCACAATTACCCTTCCAGATCCCCCTCCACCACTGGACCCCCCCAGATCCTTCTCCACCATTGACCCCCCAGATCCTTCTCCAATATTGACCCCCCAGATCCTTCTCCACCATTGATTCCCCCAGATCCTTCTCCACCATTTATTCCCCCAGATCCTTCTCCACCATTTATTCCCCCAGATCCTTCTCTACCATTTATTCCCCCAGATCCTTCTCCACAATTTATTCCCCCAGATCCTTCTCCACCATTGACCCCCCAGATCCTTCATCACCATTGACCCCCCCCCCCAGTTTTCCCCCCTAGTATGTATGATGCATGCATATTCTTAGCCCCCAAGTGCAGAACCTTACATTTATCAACATTAATCCTCATTTGCCACATAGTTGCCCAATTACACAGAACGTTAAGATTGGCTTGTAAACCAAAATAATGTATTCTTCTTTTTCAGATTTGTCACAATTTCAAACCCAAGAGATGGCCCAACAGACGCCCACATTGATGAGAGCAGAGAATTAATCAAACATTTCAGCTTCAATGACTGCAAATTCAGCAATTAAGGCTACAATCGGATCCTCAAAAAAAATTTGCTCCAAAAGAATCACCCAACCCACCACTAGTGAAAACTCCCTTATTTAAAACATCAAAACGCGCCTTTCAAATAATAAATATCCAAACACATATAATCATGCACAATATGTCAATAAGCGTCCAGTGTCACATAGTCCAAAAAATAAATCAAAATGAAAAAGTGTTTAAATACGTCCCACTTGAAATCACTTCTTTCTAATGTTGAAATCCTCAAAGGACAGCTTCCGCAGAGACCCTCAAAGAAATCAAAAACTCAACATAGTGCATTAACTTAATAACTTGATAAATAACACTCCATGCGTGCATTTATAAACATTAGTGAAAAAACGTGGGAAAAACGAAAACCACAGCAACACTTGTGACAAACTGGTGATGTGTTCCACTCAGTGTAAACCACTTCAATAGTGTTTCACTTCTAGTACATGTAGCCTATATACCCTTACCAAAAACAAATAACAAAAACGCTGTGAGATATCTTATAGAGAAAGCTTGCAAGAGCCCCTCAGCCTCCTTGTCTCCACTCCTGATGTTCTGATTACAGTCTCATCCCCTCATGGTACCGCAAGCCAGTTCTCCAATCACTCGGCTCCACGCAGGATGTATATTATTATTATTATTACTACCAGTTTATATAGCGCCAAAGGGTTTGCTCAGCGCTGTACAATAGAGGGGGGGACAATACATGGCACAGTACAACAACAACAAACAACGTACGAGGGGTAAGAGGGCCCTACTCTTTCGAGCTTACAATCTAGGAGGGAGGGGGTAAAGGTACAGTAGGAAGTGGCTGAGGGGAATGAAGTGGTGGGAGGAATGAGGGAGGATGGCCGTTAGGTGAGGGTGGGGTAGGCTTCCCTGAAGAGATGGGTTTTGAGGGAGCGCCTGAATGTGAAGAGGGAAGGCGACAGTCTGATGGATTGGGGCAGTGAGTTCCAGAGGATAGGGGAGGACCTGGAGAAGTCCTGCAGTCGTGCATGGGAGGAGGAGACCAGGGAGCAGGATAGAAGGAGGTCCTGTGAGGAGCGAAGGGTACGGGTAGGGCGGTACTTGGGGATCAGGTTGGTGAGGTAGTCAGGGGCAGTGTTGTGAACGGCTTTGTAGGTCAGGGTTAGGAGTTTAAATTTGATGCGTTGGGCAATCGGGAGCCAGTGGAGGGAGAGGCAGAGGGGGGTGGCAGAGGTGGAGCGGGTGGTGAGGTGGATGAGTCTAGCCGCTGAGTTCAGGATGGTCTGGAGCGGGGAGAGCCTGCACTTGGGTAGGCCGGTGAGAAGAGAATTACAGTAGTCAAGGCGTGAGATGATGAGGGAGTGTACTAGAAGTTTGGTGGTGTCAAGGGTGAGGAAGGCACGTATCTTATATGAGACAGTAATAGTGTAATTCCGTATTTATACCATAAAATATACTTTAATGAATCTGCATACATGTACACAATATAGAAAGCACATTTATAAGAGACCCCAAGCTCTAAGGATTACCAAGCAGCTTCCAGGGCGATAACCATGCGGCTCCCAACTCCAAGATGGCCGCCGTATCACTTCCTGTTCCTGCTCCGTACGTCCGTCACTTTTTCCTGACGCGTTTCGTCACATCCGGGACTTAATCTTAAGGGATAGGTGCGTCGGGACATCTCTCCGCATTATAGCCAACTCAACAGTCAATTAGCGAAGTTCCGGCCGCCATCTTAAGTATGGGAAATAAGCCCATACTTCTCTAGATAGTGCTGTACTGCTTAGATGAGTGTCTCAGATATAAGATAAACACATTTATATAGAACAAATCCTAAGTTATATATCCAGCCTCTCTCCACGATATCAATAATTATAATAAAAATAAAAACGAAAAAAAATAATAATACATTTTTTATAAAAACTACATAGACGCGAATACTGAATACTAGACCATATCTAAAACCTACTTGGATATCAGAATTACTAATATCCATATACAAACATACAAAATAAAATAAAGATACAGATACAATTAAAATTATAATATTAAATGCTAAGTAAATAAAATACTGTCCCTACATATATTTTAATAGGAAAATATCCATCATATATAAAACTGATCTCATAGTGTCCCCTATTCATTATTATTAATTAAACAGATATTACATGGATAAATAAATATCCATATATATATATAAATACATATACATATATAACCAAACACCCCCGCCCATACCTGGACCTCTCCCTATACACCTAAAAACAGACTAAAAAGTTATCTAAAACTATCTTCCAAATATTTTAAAAATTAGAAACAAAACAATTCAAATCTAGCTCAACATTTAATCCTCTAGGTTTAAGTGTCCATAACTGAAATATCCAAAATGTTTCATTCTGTGATAATTTAATTTTATCTCCCCCCCTCCAATGGGCTTCCACAGAATCAATGCCCCGGGACTCCGGGTCATGAACCTGCAGACAACCGACCAGAAAGGGTGTTAGGTGTCAGTCAAACTGGACGGGACAACTCTGGAGCATGGTAAGATATATTTTGCTATCTTACCAGTGCTCATCTTGTTTTTGTTGTTGATTCATTCCTGTGCCTAGTACGGCTGCTAAAGGTCACTAAAGGCAGGTAACCTTGCTTGCCCGGAGTTTATTTAGGATCATTATATCCAGGGGACCCTGGTGAGTCCTCTCCCCCCTGTCTCCTACATCCAGCAGCCCTGCAAAATCCAGACCCAGACTGGACACAGGATCACCTCCTGACAGACAGCCTTCTCTCTCAGCTACTATTCTATCAGCTACTGCTCCATCTCTAATCGAATCCTATCCTGCTTCTGACCAACTTATCACAGAGATTTCCATGAAGAACATGCTCCTTTACAGAGGAGGTCTGGTGATAGAATGATTGCCCATGATCTAACGTTCGCAGCGATACCTCACATGTGTGTGATGATCTCTGTTTGCATGCGTGCGGGACAGACATGTGCGTTGTCCCTTGCACACGGGCACGGAGGCACTTTACAGTTTTTTTTAAATTATTCATTTTTTTTTAAATACTTTTTACACTGTCACTTTAATTTTTTTTTCTTTTTATTGTTGTCACAAAAATTTAAACATCCCCTGTCACAGCAATAGACACATAACAGGTACTCTTTATGGAGAAATCTGGGGTCTAAGAGACCCCAAATCCCTTCTCTACTCTTAAATGCATTCAAAACAACAAGATTGGTGCTTTGTGGAGGTATCTGGGGTCTAAGAGACCCCAAATCCCTCCTCTGCCCTTGAAAGAGTTCAAAACACCAAGATTGCTGCTTTGTGGATGGATCTGGGGTCTATAAGACCCCAAATCCCTCCTCTGCTCTTCAACGCATTCAAAACACCAATATTGGTGCTTTGTGGAGGGATCTGGGGTCTATAAGACCCCAAATCCCTCCTCTGCTCTTAAACACATTCAAAACAACAAGATTGGTGCTTTGTGGTGGGATCTGGGGTCTAAGAAACCCCAAATCCCTCCCCTGCCCTTGAAAGCGTTCAAAACATCAAGATTGTGCTTTGTGGTGGGATCTGGGGTCTATAAGACCCCAAATACCTCCTCTGCCCTTGAAAGCATTCAAAACGTTTAGATTGGTGCTTTATGGAGGGATCTGAGGTCTAAGAGACCCCAAATCCCTCCTCTGCTCTTCAACACATTCAAAACACCAATATTGGTCCTTTTGGAGAGATCTGGGGTCTAAGAGACCCAGATCCCTCCTCTGCCCTTGAAAGCATTCAAAACACCAAGATTGGTGCTTTGTGGAGGGATCTGGGGTCTATAAGATCCCAGATCCCTCCTCTACCCATGAAAGCATTCAAAGCACCAAGATCAGTGTTTTTGAATGCTTTCAGTTTGTTTAAAATGGAGCCATAAGTTCCCGGATTTCAGGTGATCCCTTCCAGTTTGCTATTAGGGAGAGCCGATCAAAGCAGATCAAAGCCGATTCCAGTTTTGTTCAGCTGTCTGGTCAATAGTGGACGTGTCAGCAGGTCACTCAGATCTCCCGGTGGGATGGGAAGTCGGCGTATGGGGGGTACTCTAAAAACTAGAGCCAGCATCACTGCAGTATAACCACCGAAAGTCCAGCAACGTGCCAGGTACGTCACAGGTCCACAAGGCATTTATAACATTTATAACAAAGTGCACGGATCCTTTTCTCCTCTTTGTCCTGAACGAATGTATCCCAATTTTCTCTAGATATATACTTTCTGATATCCAATGTCTGTGTCCCCCATTGCTTGTTTACTGTATATACTGCAATGCAAGTCTTCTCTCTCCTGGCCAAGCAGGTGAATTACAGCTCAACAGACTTCTATGGAAGGGTTGGTTAGCTGAGGGCCTATTGGGGGGCTCAGGACGGTAAGGCCTTATTTACATATGTGGTTTGGGGCATGGTAAAACTCCATAGTTGAGATGTGTTTTTACCAGATGCCTCCAACCAGTGGTGTAGCGTTAAAGGTCATGATGGTGACCCCCATCTCATGCTCCAGGCGACCCGTGTGGACTCCCTGTCACATTCTGTTTTATAGATGGACAGTAGGGGCTGCATATACAGGAGCTGATCCTCTCCATTTTCCTTCTGCAACCACTGAAAGCTTGCTTCTCTTCCTCTCCCTGTCATGGGCATGTAGCGGCTACATGAGAAAAATGTTGATTACGCTATTCAGAATAAAAGCATTTCAAATTCTGAACCATTTCATTGTGGCTCGCAACTGGCTACCAAATCACATAAGTGGCCCTCGCTCTTCAAAAGGTGGAGCACCCCTGCTTTATACTGTACAGTATGTGTAGCCATTGATACAGGGACTGAAGCACATAGTAAATGTATTATTTATCAACAAAAAAGTTCAGTGGGGGTCAATGTCAACACCCCATTATTTTGTAGCCAGTGCAAATGCCCCTGTTACATTGGTGGTTAGTGTAAATGCCCCTGTTACATTGGTGGTTAGTGTAAATGCCCCTGTTACATTGGTGGTTAGTGTAAATGCCCCTGTTAGATTGATTGTCAGTGTAAATGCCTCATTACATTGTTGGTCTGTGTAAATGCACCTGCTAGATTGGTGGTCTGTGTAAATGCTCCTGTTATATTGGTGGTCTGTGTAAATGCCCCATAATGCCGGTGGTCTGTGTAAGTGCTCCTCATAGCTTGATGGTCTGTGTCAATGCCCCTGTTACCTTGATGGTCTGTGTCAATGCCCCTGTTACATTGTTGGTCTGTGTAAATGCACTTGCTAGATTGGTGGTCTGTGTAAATGCCCCATAACACTGGTGGTCTGTGTAAGTGCTCCTCTTACCTTGATGGTCTGTGTAAATGCAATTAAAAAGAAAAGCGCCTCTAAGTGCAGTATCCAAAATAAATTTATTACAACCCAAATCCGGGCCTCTCACATTTTCAAGAAGTAAAACAGTCTCATCTGTATTTGGAGAAAACTTGATTGTGCCTCTGAATAGGAAGAGAGAGTGCGGCGTAGGCGTGATGACGTCACTCAGATCTACAATGCACTGCGACACAATTCAGAGCATGCATGATGCTACACACAGGAATGTGCGCTCCCTTCTCTAGCATAAAGGGTATACTGTACATAGGAGCCATCCTAATATATCCACACAGTGAATGGAGGGGGAGGTACCACAAGATTGGAGGGCTACTAGATCCAGCAGAAGAATTAAAATGTATAGATTCTTATAAAAACGTATAACACATAAGAATACAATGTAAATTTTATGTATTTATTTATTTATTTATTTATTTATTCATTACAGGTACTTATATAGTGAAATGAATCAGAATACAACCATATGACCTTATTATTAAAAAAAAAAAAAAACAATAAAGAACAATATTTGGCATCCAGATTACAGGTAAATAAAACAAATAGATGAGTCAAGCAAATGATATACTGTAGCTGTTTTTATTATATCTCCGGAGTCCTTAAGACCAACATTTATAAAAACATTTATCATATGAATGCAGAAGACAAGTATATATGTGAGTATACAAAGGAAACCACCCCCATGACAATTGGTAATGTAAAATCACCCCAATGGTCAAACAGAACAAAGAGAAATAGGATTGTGTGCCTGTAAATGATTATGGATACGTGATTAGATGAAATGTGTTATTTATAGACATGTATATGTTATTCAAACAAAATCATACCGTATGGTAAAGAATGACTAAAGGGTGTCACCTAATGGTGGGTGAAAACATGTGGAAGTTATGCACCATTCTTGTTTATGTACCTTCTGATTCCTCATTTTTTCTACACGGGCTCACAGCCTACACCGGTCATGATGCACCCACCCCCTTATTGCCCCCAACTCATCTGAGATTTCCATCCATCAATACCCATGGGAAACAACGGAGGGACGGCCCTGCTGCTGCTAATAACAAACATCAACATACCTCTCATCACACTAACAGCAAACCAAGGCATCACCCCCACCCCCCATAGACATAATGAGCCAAATAAAAATAATAACAAAAATATTACCCCTGTCTTGACTAAGATGTCCATAGCTCCCAAATGTCCCTGATTTTGAGGGACTTTCCCTCATTCGGAACAAAATCCCTCTTTCCTCCTCATTCTTCCCTCATTTTGGTCTGATCTATATAGTTTTATATAAAATGCACTATTTATCTATCAAAATGTGTTTTACAGCACTAAACCTTTCATCCAATTTTTAAATTGCTGCATTTGTAAATTCCCAAAGCCAATATAAAGGAATAGTAATGGTAAAAAAACACTTGTGAGTTTAACCAATATTTTTTAGGTACAATTCTCCTTTAAGAGGGGCGTGGCAGGGGGTGTGTCCTTTGCCTACATATTTTTGCCAATAGGTGTCCCTCATGCCCATCTCAGAAAGTTGGGAGCTATGAGATATCCCCTAAAACATCCTTGATAAACCAACCAACACCATGACTACCATACCTCTGGAAGCTGCTCTATTATTCACTATTGGAGCACCTGACCTCACTCCTTTGACATGCCCTGAGGCTGTTCCGCCATCTTGGTTTATACCCTCTCTAACTCTTCTCATAGCTCATTTCCCAATGTTTTAATCACACCTAATAGCCCTTTGCCTATTTTAGAACTCCTCTCCCGCACAACCCCCAAAAAAGAAAAACACACCAATGAGGGTGTAAGGGGGGACAAAATAGATAAAAAAATAGAATTCAAGAACAAACAGCGCAGATTGTGAGAATTTTCAACCTATTCTCTCACACCCTTCTGACACAGAAAGTTCTCTGTTAAGCCGAGGCCTACATTTTGTCCCGACATCTTCACCCAATTTATTTCTACTTTTCAAAGATCTCAACAAATTTGTCAGAAATCATACTCTTAAAAGATTTTGATATTCAATCTAAGAAAAATAATAATTTAGTCACCAACACTGATTCTCTCCATACAAATTCTCCTTGTCACACCGCATCTCTTACGAATCTAGGTTTAGAGATGTTAGAACAACTCTATTGCAATTTTAATGATTCTACTTCGTCAGGTTTTGATGATCCAGAATTAGCTTTATTCACTCAGCATATTTGCCAAAAGTATTTAAAAATCAGTTTAATCTTCCAGGTAGACCAATAGTAGCTGCCATGGAAAGCATCACCTGCGGCTTTTCGCAATGCATATTTTCTTGCAGCCTTTAGCCCATAGTCAACAAACTTACATCTGAGATGGCACCCATCATTTGGATCTTTTGATACCATGTATGTGGGAACCCAATTATCTTTGGATTTCATTAGACGTAAATTCCCTTTATACATCGATTCCTCACAGCATTTATTATCCTAGGACAACACACTTCATCCAAAACAAGCCACCTTCATTGTAGGAGCTACTGCCTTCTGTCTTAAACATAATTATTTTACCTTTGATGATGAATATTATCTTCAAATTCAAGGCACAGCAATGGGTATGAATTCCACACCCTCAAATGCCAATCTTACCATGAGTTTCTGGGAAGACCAGTATATATGGCGTAACAATCCCTTTGTGGCCAATATGATAGGTTATGACCAGCATATCGATGATATTTTAATCATTTGGGAAGGCAGATCAGCTCTGGTAGAAGAATTTGTCACTCACTGCAAAAATAAAAATTATGACCTGTCTTTCACTTCGGTTCATGCCAAAGAGTACTTGGCATTCTTAGATGTAGAATTATATCCTATCGGCAATACCATCCAAGCCAAAAATATTACTAAGCCAACTGCAGGGAACGCCTTCTTACATTACAATAGTTGCCACCGTCCCAGGTGGAGAAATATTATCCCCAAAGGGCAGTTCTGTCGTTTAAGATGGAATTGTACCAGGGGTATAGATTATGTGACCCAAAGTAACCATCTCAAACAAAAATTATCTGACAAAGGGTATCCAGAGGATTTAATAAATGCTGCTTACTCCACCTATCTCAAAGGTAATCCTGCAAAATCCAATACAAAAGAAGATACACAACCCAGGTTGGGTTATTAACCATCAACATCGCAGGATAGAACAAATCTTTAATGAGGATTGGGCCATCCTTCTTCAAGACCCCTATTACAAGATATCATTCATAAAAAACCTAAAATCACATATAGGAGAGCCCCTAACTTAAAAAACAGGATAGCACCAAGCAAATTAAAACCCATTCCATCTGTTAGTAATGCTGGCTGTTTTATACCAAATATAGGCATGTATCAATGCCAAAAATCATTATGAAAAACTTGTAGTTTTGTGCAACACGGGCAAAAAGAGTTTATGGCTAAAGGCCAAAGGCATTTTTTTGCTGCACAGATCATGTTGTATAACTGTATATCTTGTCCCTATATTGACCACACTATTAGACCTTTATGTACCAGATTTGGAGAACATCACCATTTAATAGAGGAGGGCAAAGATAAACACAGTATACCCCGTCATTTCTCTGAGTTTCATAATAAATCCACTACAGGCCTACGGGTATGGCTAGCTGAGGCCATATTCAAATTCTCCCTGAGGCAGAACATTTCCAAAAGCTTTGTGAAAGGGAAATATTCTTTCATTCATTCTTGATACCCTTTCCCCAGGGGGACGTAATGAAGAATTAGATGTTAGTACTATTTTATGAATGGTACATAACGTCCACCTTTTTTTACCCACCATTAGGTGTCACCCTTTAGTCATCCTTTACCATACAGTATCATTTCGACTGAATAACGCCTAGATTGTAAGCTCCCAGGATCAGGACCCTCCTATCCCTCTTGTATTGAACTGTATTGTTGCTGTATTGTCTCCCATTATATTGTAAAGCGCTGAGCAAACTGTTGGCACTATATAAATCCTGTATAATAATAATAATAATTATTATTATTATTATTATACAGTATTTATATAGCGCCAAAGGGTATGCTCAGCGCTGTACAGTAGCAAGGGGGACAGAACATGAGACAAGACAGTAACAATACAATACACGAGGGGTTCAAGGGCCCTGCTCTTTCGAGCTTACAATCTAGGAGGGAGGGGAAGGTGGCACAGGAGGAGATGGCTGTGGGGGATGGAGTGGTAGGAGGAGTAGAGGAGGTTAGTTGTTAGGTAAGGTCAGGTGTTAGGTGAGGGTGGGGTAGGCTTCCCTGAAGAGGAGGGTTTTCAGGGTGCGCCTGAAGGTGAGGAGGGTAGGTGACAGTCTGATGGATTGGGGTAGGGAGTTCCAGAGGATGGGGGAAGTCCTGGAGAAGTCCTGCAATCGGGCGTGGGAGGAGGAGACCAGGGAGCTAGAGAGTAGGAGGTCCTGTGAGGAGCGGAGGGCACGGGTAGGGTAGTATTTGGGTATCAGGTCAGTTATGTAGTTTGGGGCAGCATTATGAATGGCTTTGTAGGTCAGAGTTAGTAGTTTGAATTTGATGCGTTGGGCAATCGGGAGCCAATGAAGGGATTGGCAGAGGGGGGAGGCGGATGTGGAGCGGTTGGTGAGGTGGATGAGTCTCGCCGCTGAGTTCAGGATAGACTGGAGTGGCGATAGCGTTCGTTTGGGTAGGCCAGTGAGGAGGGAGTTGCAGTAGTCCAGGCGTGAGATGATGAGGGAGTGTACGAGTTGTTTGGTGGTGTCTGGGGTGAGGAATGTGCGTATCTTGGAGATGTTGCGGAGGTGGAGCCTGCAAGATCTAGATAGCAGTTGGATGTGGGGTAGGAAGGAGAGGTGGGAGTCCAGGGTGACACCCAGGACTTTGGCATGTGGGGTGGGAAAGATGGTGGCGTTGTTAGTAGTGATGGAGAGGATGGGGTGGGGGGGCGCAGGGTGGGGGGAAGACCAGGAGCTCGGTTTTGGATAGGTTAAGTTTGAGGAAATGGAGTGACATCCAGTCTGATATGTTGTTTAGGAGGTGGGCAGAGAGTGAGGGGGTGAGGGGTAATAATAATAATAAGGGGCTAATATTAATAATAATAACATATACATATCTATAAATAACACATTTCATCTAATCATGTACACAGTCCCTTAAAAAAAAAGATCAGCCCCCCTCCTAAAAATGACTTGTAAAATCAACCAGGTGTAGCTCATCACCTTCTCAATGGTACACAAGGCCATTTGACTTTCAACTGTGATCAGCTGGGGTCATTTTGATTAACTTAGCATGAAAAGAGTTTTCCTGGAGCATTTCAGTCCCTGGAAGTGCAACTGAAGGAAACAGTCATCTGTGGGTGGCAAAAGATCTCCAGGATAAAGCTGTGGACAGGCACAAGTCAGGGGATGGATACCAAAAAATGTCAAAGGTTTTACCAATGCCTAGAAGCAGAGTGAAGTCTATTATTAAGAAGTGGAAGGTATTTGGTACAACACTGGATCAGGACGTTACTCTAAACTGGATGAAAGAGCCAGGAGGAAACTGGTCAGACAGGCTTCCAAGAGGCCTACAGAAACTCTCAAGCTGTGTCAGCAATTGATTACAAAAAGTGGTCATGGTGTGCATGTGACAACAATATCACAAATCCTCCACAAATGTGGCTTGTATGGGAGGGTTGCAAGAAAAAAGTCATTCCTCAAGACAGACTACATGCAGTCACCACTGAGTTTTATGAAAACGCACCTTGAAGATTCTGAGGCCACATGAAAAAATGTGTTCTGGTTAGATGAGACTAAAATGGAATGATTTCGCCTCAATACTAAACAATATGTTTGGCAGAAAGCCAATCCAGCTCCCCATCCAAATCCCACCATTCCTACAGTACAGCATGGAGGGGAGGTATATCCTGTTATAGGGGGTTATCTATAGCAGGGACTGGAGCACTTGTCAGGGTAGAAGGACAAAAAAGATGGGGCAAAATCCTGTCACATTCTAGAGGAACATCTGCTGCCTTTGCCAGAAAGTTGTCAATGGGAAGAAGATTTACCTTCCAACATGACAATGACCCAAAGCACACAGCAAAAATTAGTCCACAGTGGTTGGAGGAGAAAAAGGGGAATGTCCTTGCCTGGTAAAGTCAGAGCCCAGACTTATATCCCATTGAAAATCTGTGGAATGACTTGAAGACTGCAGTCCTCAAACAGTCACCATTAAATGTAACCGAACGTAGGCAGTTCTGAAAAGAAGAGCGGGCAAATATTGCAAAGTCTAGATGTGCAAAGTTAGTAGAGACAAATCCCAACAGACTAAGGGCTGGAATTACAGCAAAGGGGGTTCAACAAAATACTGACACAAAGGGGTGATCCGTCTTCCAGCTCGGTGATTCTGTTTTTGAATTGCTGACATGTTGGTGTTGTATGGATGTTTGGATGTTTGAAGTTGCACTACAGCAGATACAGATGGATAAAACAAATACTGTGTCTGTCTTCATTTCAGGCTACACAGAAACAATATGTGATTAGTTTAAAGGGGGTGATTCTTTTCTATACTTACTGTGTACATATATATATTTAGAGAGAGATTGAGAGTATATACTTAGGAGAATAAACCAAGCATTGGTGAGAAAGTCTTTGGATTATATAGAGAAAACAGTCCAAAGAACAGTTTTGTGTTTATGTTTTGAATTTACTTGCCATTCTTCTTAAGATTTTGCACAGTTTAAGAAGTGGTTAGGGCGGGTTTTATTCAGCCACAGACAGAGCAGCTGGGGGGGGGGGTTATTAATGAAGCTTATCATAACTCTCATAATCTGTATGTCTGCTCCTGTTAGGCATTGGACTGTTTTGGGGCAGATTTGTTATGTGTCTTACCTTTAGGATTAAAATAATTTTTTATTACAGCTTGGAGTAGTGCTCCTCCCTGTTCCAGAAATCCTGGAATTACAGCAACAGCAACCTGCTTGAAAGTGTCCATGATGGGTGTATACCAGGCTGGGTCATTCTGGTTCATGTGCTCTTGCTGTATGTCTTTGATCTGCTCCTGGTACATGTTGGCATATCTTGGAAGTCCCTGGTCCATGTAAATCTGCTGATTCTGAGAACACAATGAGAGTTATACATAGTATGTGTGTAGAGGTATAACAACACAGTTATTCTCTGATAAGCAGTCTTGATACTGTTTGGAGCTAACATTGGATTTTCTAATTAGTAAGGTGAATACAATAATAGATTTTCTTTAAAAACAGGAACAAACTCAAGCCTTGTCACTGAATGTGGCGCCATATTTTTACAATTGTGTGGATACCCCATTTAATAATTAGAATTGTCTGTTTTGTGCATGATGAGTACATTTCTTGGTGCTGAGTTTCAATAATGTGGTAATTGTGAATTAGTGGTCTCTGGTTCCTTCCCCAGGGTTTCATATCACGGGCCGGAAGATAACTGGTAATATTAGGAGTGATGCTTGATCTGAGGAACCTTTTACTGTAGGTCCTAGTGTTGTGTTAAATTGGAACGTCACTCTCTCACCCCCGGTTCACATGTATGCGGGTGGTGACGCTGCGGATCCGCATGAAAATCTGTGCAGCTGTACCGCCCGCGCAGAGAATTATGGATCCGTTGGCGGGTGCCATTAGTTCTAATGGCACGCCGCCTGCACTGGGAAATGCAACCGTACTGGGAACCAAGGTTCCCGTGTGGGCTGCATTTTCCAAAGTAGTGCAGGGACTTCTTTCACTGCATGTCACGGGCACGGGAGTCCATTCAAATGGATGGGCTCTCGTGCCTGAGCAAAACGTGGCCCGCACAGCCACATAGGTGTGAACCTAGGGTCAATCAACATTGACTATATGTAATCCTTATGCTGCTAGCAGTATTAAATACATAAAGTATATCATATTTACTTGTTTTAACCTTTTTTTCACATTTCTTCAGTTACTTCTTGGTTTCCATGCCTAGGAAAATTATATCATACATCCCATCTTCAGTAAAGGAGAAGGGGAGGAGGGGATTCTCAGCTAAGCACATGCTCTCCTGCCTGCATACCATAGCTAAGGGCAGTCGGATTCCAGGAAGTAAATGCTACATGAATCATCTGCCTTTACTCAAGATGGCCAGGGCCAGAAAAGCTAAGGGAGGTGAATTCTTTCAAAAAATTAAGCATGGAGACATGGATGGATGGGGGAGATTGCTTTGAATATTAAAAATGAATTAAATAGCATTTTTGGTTTGTGGTGCTCAGATGTAGTTCCACTTTAAACAGCAGGTTTAGTTAGATTGATATAGTAATTAGACTGTTCCCAAACCAAAGATCTTCTCTACTTACCAATAGATTTTAGGTAAAAATGCAAGGTGAAAAAGAGCAACATTAAAGGTAAGAATCTGAGTTGGTTAGGTGGAAATAATTAACATTTTATTAGGCCAGAATGTTTTGAAGGTTACAGATACCCTCTATTACTTGGATGTGCAAGGAAGTGGTTGAGACCCAACAGTGGAAGGTACCACTGCTATAGCAAATGTGTCTGCATTTCTGTTTTTGAAGTCCCAATCTTGTTTAGCACCCTCTAGGTTTAGCTAGATAGGAGATGTTTTTTTTTTGAGTCAGAGGCTTGGTAGAAGCCCTGGATGTGTCAGCCTGGGAGTGAGGCAATGAGGTTAATTCAGTACAGGCTGGGAGGCTCTACAGGTCAGGACCTGGCCAAGGGAACTTGGTCAATCCCCAGGCAGGAGGCTGGGCATGGTAGCCAAGGGCAACCCTTAAATATGAAAGAGCCTGGGAAGCAGGGGAGTTGGGTGGAAGATGCACTGAAGGAAGGTGCTGGAGTGGGCAGCCTGGACGGGGGCCTCACAGAGAGGAGCCTACCTACAGGTTGGTAGCTGGACAGACAGAACTCCAGTGTACCACACGTCAGCCAGGAGGGAGCAAGCCCAGCATTAGGCCTGAAAGCAACCACCAACCCACCAAGCTGGTAGGACAGGACAGAGTAAGTACTTCTACACCCCCTGGACCAGATAAAGGGAGAAGACAGTCAGGTGCAAGACCCAAATAGTTCTCATCTGGGACTACTTAAGTGCAAATATTGGAATGCCTTGCCCAGCGATACCCTCACGACAGTTGGGTGAAGGGAAAGGATTCATCTGGGTTCAGAGGGGACATCAGTGCTCCTTAAAGAGACTGTTGCCTCTTTTTAATCCACATTTTTGTATGGTGTTACCAAGAAGTTGTTCTACAGTTCATTTGGTATCCCATTTACCCCTAGACCCCATCCAAGCTGTTTACCCTGAATGAAAAACAAAACAACAGAAGCAAGCTCAAGGACTGTTTTACTGACTCAGAGGGAGAAAGTGTGGAAAATGCATGTTGCCTAGCCGTGCAGAGCTTACGGGGGACCCAAAGGCTCAGCGGATCCTGCAGGGGTAGCGCTAGTGAAATGTTGAGGCAGCAGTTCAGTACACAGTACCAATATTGATATCTAACCACCTCACTGATTTTTCCTTTTGGTATTCCTTTCCTTCTACACCACTATTATAATACAGCTAACAACGCATATTCAGGGCATGGCTGATGAGAACAAAGAGTGAAAATAAGCCTTAGGTACCCACTAAAGTTGCTAGATGCTGGGTGGTCATTTGCTGTGACTGGGTTGAGCCAGGTTGTTGGAGGATGACTGCTGTCAGACAATGTAAGGCTGGGAAGTCTCACAGTACAGAGTGGAGGATGAATGTGTCCATTATAATACGCACCAATGGCATCTGACACCAAGTTTTACACTTTTCTAGTGAGGTAGAATGCTCTTGAGGTGTCAATCTAGAAACAAGAAACAGATGTTCCCATTGGTGGATCTTGTCATCAAGATCCTCTACTGCAGTCACACAAGACTTTGTGGCCAATTTCACCCAATTCCTTGCAGTTGTTGATCACAGTGACTCTGAGCACACTTCCACATGACTGTAGGCAGTCCCCAGATCTGTTTTGGTGGCTTTGTTAGCATTGTTTGCTATTGCTCCTCCCTTAGCAGGGCTGCTTTTGCACGATCTGACAGTATGGGGTTGATTTACTAACGGAAAATAGACTGTGCACTTTGCAAAGTGCAGTTGTACTCTCCAAGAACTGTTGCTCCAGAGCTTAGTAAATGAGCTCTGATAATGTCCATCTTCCAATCATATGCAAGCAAGATGTTTTTTTTTTTCCTTGCATGTGATTGGGTATTCTTTGCAAAGTGAAGCTATACCTCATTTACTAAGCTCTGGAGCAACTGTCCTTGCTGAGTGCAACTGCACTTTCTAAAGTGCACAGTCTATAAGCCGTTAGTAAATCAACCCCCTATGTGACTTCCCATGTCCTTCAACAGACAAGAAATAAGATAGAATTTGTGTACTCACTAATTCACTCACTCATTAAAATCATTTTCTTGATGTCCATTGGGTGACAGTTATGCTTTCTATAGAATAAAATAACTTATATAAAAAAATTGATTCAGCTCAATACCTCAGCCCAGTTCAAAGTGTATTTTATACCAAACAACAATAAATAAACTATTTGTCCAGATATCCTTAACATTACAAATTTCTTTTATTGATTAAAAACCATAAACGCGCAAGAGACATAAACATACCCATTAAAAATCAAGAGTCATGTCTGAGGACTAATGGAGTATCTCTAATCTGTATCCATATATATATGTTCATGTGTTTAATTCAAAATAATTACAGATTACACATTGAGAGTTCTCAAAGGATTCCCAAGAATACAGGGACAGCTAAAAAAGATAGTAAAGGATAGATAAGGTGGCCACAAAATAAACCCAGTAGCATGCTGGATTGCCAAGATCCATCCTCCAAACAATTGGCAGGAGATATAAATTGAATACATTTTTTTGTTGATCATGAAGATCTGATGATACACTGTGGGTAGAAAATATGTCAGATTGTCTTGTGTTTGGATTTAAAGCAACTATGGTTCCATTGTAAATTCCATATGTTGACCAGGCTAGATATGGTTGTGGTTGCATACACCATATTGCCAAAAGTATTTTCCCCGCCCTCCATATCATGTGATTCAGGTGTTCCAATTCCCTCCATGGACACAGGTGTATAAAATCAAGCCCCTAGGCATGCAGACGGCTTCTACAAACATTGGTGAAAGAATGGGTCGCTCTCAGGAGCTCAGTGATTCCAAGCGTGGTTCCGTGATAGGTGGTCACCTGGGCAATAAGTCCATCTGGGAAACTTTCTTATCTATCCTTTACTATCTTTTCTAGCTGTCTCTGTATTCTTGAGAATCCTTTGAGACCTCTCAATGTGTAATCTGCAATTAATTATTTTGAATTAGGCACATGAACTGTACTGTATATGGATACAGCTTAGAGATACTCCATTAGTTCTCAGACATGACTCTTGATTTTTAATGGGTATATTTGTGTGTTTTGCATGTTTTTGGTTTTTAATCAATAAAAGTTTTGTAATGTTAAGGCTATCTGTTGACATAAAGTTTCTTTCTAGACAAATAGTTTATTTATGGCTGTTTGGTATAAAATACTTTTTGAACTGGGTTGAGGTATTGAGCTGAATCCATTTTTTATACAAGTTTTTTGATTCATTCTTTTTGCGGTGTGCTCCTTTCCCTTATATGTATGAATTGGGACCTAGCAGGATCTTTGCCTTTTATTTATTCCTCTGCTTTCTATAGACTGGGGCATGGTAAACATAAGAGGGTTATTTTGGACTGACCTACACATATTTTGTTTGTCAAATCCTCTTGTAAGTGGCAGTATAAGCCAATAGTATGTTACTGCCTGTGTCCCTCAATGAGCGCCAAGAAAAAAGATTTTTATAGTGAGTGTGAAAATCGTATTTTCATGTGTAGGTGTCACAGGCCAGGAAGTGAGAGATCATGGACAGGAATAAAAATCTGACAAAAAATGTAACTCTTCCCCACTCCATCCAAAATGAGAAAAAACTTGGCTGGATTTAGTCTTTAAAGAAAATGTGAACCCAACATTTCATTTTTGTACCATGTACTTGTATGAAAGAGTATCCTTGTCTCTTTGTTTTGCTTCCTTTGTGTGAAGTCCCCAGAGTTCCTCCAGTCCCTTAGCTTTTCTATTAAAAATTGACCACACTAAGCATAGCGTGGTCAGTTCTCTAGCTGTGCTGGTAAGGGCTCGTTCACACTTGACTAATTTCTAAATTTTACCAAACACCCCTATAGCGTTTGACAGGTGTTAGGTGTTTGGGAAGCGTTTTTAACGCTGCTCCAATGCTCCCCAAACGCCCTATGCGTGTTTTTGAGGCGTTTGATAGGCATTTTCCAAGCGTTAAAACCGAACCACAAACACCTATAATGAAGTTTAATGGTATTAACGCTCTGCAAATTCCACCACAAACACATGCCAGGCATTTGAGGAGTGTCACCATAGACTTGAATGGCTTCAACTCCTAATTCAACATGAGGCGTCAATTTTGACGCAACATGACCCTAACGATTCAGTGTGAACAGCACTGTGTGCTGCCATGTTTAGAATTTTCATAGGCGTTTGAGGAGCGTTAAAAACGCTTCCCAAATGCCTGTCTAACGCCTTCTGACAAAGCTAGTGTGAACTTAGCCTAACTCAGCCTGGGCTCCTCCAATGATCAGTCTTGTCCTGATACAACCTCCCTTCCCTCCTTCCCCTGTCCCCCTGCACAGCCTTTCACTGGGAAGACCAGTGTGTTGCTGTTTCTCCTCCCCCCAGCTCTCTGAGCACCTTATGCAGCTGAGAACAGAAGGTATGTGATCCCTTATAAAAAAGGGAAACTTTTTTAATGTTTTTTTTATATCTATACACAAATGCTTTGCCTTTCATTTCTATTTTAAACTTAATGGGCTGTTTTACAAAGTGAGGGATTACAATCACTTTAAGTGAGACAATTGCACAATGTGGATTTGCATTACCCTCTCCTTCTGTCGTATGACTTGCTCCAGTTTCTCATTCAATAGATTTTGTTCTTCATTCATCTTCCCAATGAACTGTTCAAAGGTCTTCTTCATATTGCCCATCTCATCTTCCTTCTTCTGCTCTTTCTGAGTCTCCTGCAACTTTTGCAACTCTTCTTCCATTGCCACAATTTTTTTTCTTGCATTCTCCTCTGACAAAGATGCCAACAAGAAATACATTGAAAAATAACATGTTTTATAGGGTTCACTATAGAGGGAAAAAAATAAGGTGTGTTCCTCTTTGGCCCGGCAATAGGAAATGACTAAATGCTCAGACTGACAGGGGCTCATTGTAAAACAATAATGGTAGCGGAAACCCTGGCAGCTACTATACTGAGTTTGGTGGAGCAATGAATAAAGTGAACAACAGCAATCAGACGTGCACCGGGAGGAAAAAATACCAAAGAATCCATTAAAGTGAACCTGTCATATGAAAAAAATGCATAATCATTACCTGAAAAGCTCATGTTAAGATAATTAGCAGGTAGAAGGCAGATTACAGACCCTATTGGTACTTTAATGCTGTTGGTGGCTTTAATAATCAATAGTATAGCTGGGGAGACAAGAGGGGTGGGGGCAACCTTAACTTTTACTGAAAAAAAAAAATTGTGATCTTCATACAGTGGGGATCGAAAGTTTGGGCACCCCAGCTAAAAATTTGTATTAATGTGCATAAAGAAGCCAAGGAAAGATGGAAAAATCTCCAAAAGGCATCAAATTACAGATTAGACATTCTTATAATATGTCAACAAAAGTTAGATTTTTATTTCCATCATTTACACTTTCAAAATAACGGAAACCAAAAAAATGGCGTCTGCAAAAGTTTGGGCACCCTGCAGAATTTATAGCATGCACTGTCCCCTTTGCCAAGCTGAGACCTGCCAGTGTCATGGATTGTTCTCAATCATCGTCTGGGAAGACCAGGTGATGTCAATCTCAAAGGTTTTAAATGCCCAGACCCATCTGACCTTGCCCCAACAATCAGCACCATGGGTACTTCTAAGCAGTTGTCTAGAAAACTGAAACTGAAAATAGTTGACGCTCACAAAGCTGGAGAAGGCTATAAGAAGATAGCAAAGCATTTCCAGATGTCAATATCCTCTGTTCGGAATGTAATTAAGAAATGGCAGTCATCAGGAACAGTGGAAGTTAAAGCAACATCTGGAAGACCAAGAAAAATATCAGACAGAACAGCTCGCAGGATTGTGAGAAAAACAATTCAAAACCCACGTTTGACTGCACGATCCCTCCAGAAAGATCTGGCAGACACTGGAATTGTGGTCCACTATTCCACTATAAAGAGATACTTGTACAAATATGGTCTTCATGGAAGAGTCATTAGAAGAAAACCTCTTCTACGTCCTCACCACAAAAATCATCGTTTGAACTTTGCAAATGAACATATAGACAAACCTGATGCATTTTGAAAACAAGTTCTGTGGACCGATGAGGTTAAAATTGAACTTTTTGGCCGGAATGAGCAAAGGTACGTTTGGAGAAGAAGGGGCACAGAATTTAATGAAAAGAACCTCTGTCCAACTGTTAAGCATGGGGTTGGATCAATCATGCTTTGGGGTTGTGTTGCAGCCAGTGGCACAGGGAACATCTCACGAGTAGAAGGAAAAATGGATTCAATAAAATTTCAGCAAATTTTGGATGGTAACTTGATGCCATCTGTGAAAAAGCTGAAGGTAAAGAGAGGATGGCTTCTACAAATGGATAATGATCCTAAACACACCTCGAAATCCATTGGGGATTACATCAAGAGGCGTAAACTGAAGGTTTTGCCATGGCCTTCACAATCTCCTGACCTCAACATAATTGAAAATCTATGGATAGACCTTAAAAGAGCCGTGCGTGACAGACAGCCCAGAAATCTCAAAGAACTGGAAGACTTTTGTAAGGAAGAATGGGCAAAGATACCTCAAACAAGAATTGAAAGACTCTTGGCTGGCTACAAAAAGCGTTTACAAGCTGTGATACTTGCCAAAGGGGGCAGTACAAGATATTAACTCTGCAGGGGGCCCAAACTTTTGCAGACACCATTTTTTTGTTTTCTATTATTTTGAAAGTGTAAATGATGGAAATAAAATCTAACTTTTGTTGACATATTATAAGAATGTCTAATCTGTAATTTGATGCCTTTTGGAGATTTTTCCATCTTTCCTTGGCTTCTTTATGCATATTAATACAAATTTTTAGCTGGGGTGCCCAAACTTTCGATCCCCACTGTATGAAGATCACTATTTTTTTTTTTCAGTAAAAGTTAAGCTTGATCCCCACTGTATATCTTCAGCTGCTGACATCTCTGGAACCCCCAGTATAGTTTTTCCTCACGTAACCTCTATTTTCTTCCCATTGTCTGTGAAGGCTAAATGGCCCTGGTCTGAGCACTGTGAAATAAGAGCGTTCACATGCTCATCCATATCCAGAAGGTAAGTTGGACACCATAAAAAGAACAACAAAAAACAACTGTACTTTTAGGCAGCTATCATATATCCAGTAGTCTGTGGTTTGGCTCAGTTCGAAAAAAAAAAAAACTTTTTTCCAGGCGGATCACTTTCAGATATCAATTACAGTGATTTAACATATATATGAACTGTTTACATTTTTCAAGGAAATAAGTACATGAGATTAAATAAGCCACTGACCTTCCTCTTCCTTCTGTTTCTGGTTTAGAGCATTGTCCTCCTGTATAATTATAATTTCAGAGCTTTGTTGGGACTTTATGAATCCCTGTAGCACCTCTTCCGCCTGCAGAAGAGGAACATTGGTAGAGAAGTATTTGGTTTGGAGCATATACCACCCTCTAGTACCAACAAACATGGCAAATCTCTCCAGCAAGGACACAGACAGCAATAAAAACCTGACAAAAACCTGACAGAGGCTCTAACCCCCTCACCACTCCATCTAAAGAAAAGAACGGAAAAAGTATTGGCTTAAAATAAACTTAAGTTGATGCTAAGAATCAACTTAAGACCCCCCCCCCCAAAAAAAAAAAATATCTCAACAGTGCGCCAAAGAAAACTGCAAAAGTAATCTAATGGGCCTGACGTAATAAATAATATATACATATATGATCCTGGACAAACAAAACATATCCTTGTGGTATTTAGTATGTGATTCTGAGACACAATATCTTAGCAATGTCACCCTCAATATGTGGGCACCTCATGAATAATCAGGAGAACCCAGAACCAAGCCAAATGGGTCACAATATTAATGACATGTATGTGTTCATGATGGTGGGACCAAGGGGCATAATACAATCAAGAATTGAAGTTTGTAGTTTTATAGTGCATTTAAACAATTTTTAAATGAAGTCCACCCACCTTTACACCTTTTCCACTTTCCATATTGTACTTTTTTTCTATGGCTTCCAAGTTTTCCTTGAACTTTGCGTGTCCTCCCTGGATGTGGTACACTCCCTCCTTCAGAGATTTCTCAAAGTCCGCTGAATGCTTCTTAATCAGAGCCTGACACACCTCCCGAGATTTTGTCTCATTCATGGCAATGAATTCATCTTTCTTTCTTTTTATGTTTTTCTGATGGTGGGGAGATATACAGACATCGGTCATATTAAAAGTTTTCACTTAGTTCTTCCTAACCATTATTTTTGGTAACGACGGTGGGATTTAATCAGTGGAGCTTTTAGGCATGCAAACTTTGCTCCTTAAAGGAATATCTGCTTTCTAGAACCATCTACACAAAATATTTTCTATTTGTTTTACTAGTCTTCACTAGAGATTAATACAATTTTGAAAAGTTCAATCACTCACAGTTCAGTCAAACTTTTAAAAAGTTTGCAAATCTCAAAAGTTTGAACTGGAAGCTCCATTGAATAAAAGAGGAATCCAAACCAAATGCTAATTAAAAGTGAAGAACAAAACAGCAAATGATGTAAAATTGTATAAATAGATTTGGGAAGCTCCTTGTGGCCCTGCCTGATGAAATGATAGGGCCAGAAAAACAGCTTAAGCCACTTAAAAAAAAACCATTCTACCAGAGATATGAAGATAGAAGGCTGGGACCTGGTGGCAGTGCTAGTCAAACTAAGGTGCTCAGGCAACAGCAGAAGCCTATATAAGGCAATAAAAGCCTTTGGACTTTTAGAAACCTTTTGGGCTAAAAATTACCTCTCAAATAATGATTTTGCTGTTGCTATTGCAGAGTTTAAAAGTATCAGTGATACAGGAAGTGAGGGTAAATCTCCCCAACAGGGCCCTGGATAGCAGAACAAACCTGTCAGATGTTCCAATATTTCCCTCTCTATCCAAAATTAAGAAAAAAGTTTTGTCTGGATATACATTTTATTTTCAAATATTTTTATTGGAAAATTTGAAACATACAAAATAATTGAAAGCATTAGCATAGAGAGGTGCATCATTAATACAACATCTTGTATAGGTAAGGTAAAATGGGGTAGTGGTACCACGCCAGCCGGCCGAGGTACTTTGCAAAATCTTGGTTCAGCTACATGAGAGGTATGCTTAATTTAGTGCACCTTATTTGACTTGTGGTATGAGTAGTAAAGGAGAAAATGGGTAGGGAAAAGAAGAAGGGGGAGGAGGGGGTGGAGGCACCTAGGATCTCATAATCCTGTAGTTATTCGGATAATATATAATCATTTTATCGAACAGTTGGGGTTGTGTAACCATCGGGTCCATTGAGTCTCAAATTTGGGGTAGGAGAAGTTATGGAGGGCTGTTCTCTTTTCCATTTCACAAAGGAAGTTAATATCGGACACCAGTCGGGATAAAGAGGGAGTGTTAGTAGACCGCCAAAGTCTGGTGATATTGAGTTTTGCAGCTGACAAAATATGTATAGTGATGGTGCGGGAGGACAGTGGAATTTTATCTATTCCGATATGGAGGAGCGCTAAAGCCTGGTTTGGGGCAATCGGTGTCTTTGTAATGGAAGAGATTATTTGAAAGACTTGATTCCAATAGGAGGTCAGGGACCTACACGCCCATAATAAGTGTGTGAGAGTACCTGATTCCCCACAATGTCTCCAGCAGGATTACGAGTGTTGAGGATAGAATAGGGCCAATTTGACAGGAGTTAAGTACCCTTGATGAAGTATTTTCAGGTACAATTCCCAGTGAGAACTGCACTTTGAGGATTTATAAGTCATGGTAAATGTTTTTTCCCACGTGCTCAGAGATATGGATTGTTGCATTTCTTTTTCCCAGTTTGTAATGGACGATGTGTGTGTATTAAATTGCGATTCAACTAGGAGTTTGTAGAACAATGAAATGCCTTTTTTTGGATATGTTGAGTTGTGTAAGAAATGTTGTGTAGTTGCTGGGATTTTAATACTACAGGGTACCTTTGCTTTGTTGAGGGTATGGGTTATACGTAGATAGGTGAAGTATTCATTAGCTGGGATTCGGTATTTTTCTCTAATAGTCTGAAAGGAATGTAATGTATTGTTGGTGTACAGGTTCTGTATGTAGAGTAAGCCGCATTCATTCCACAATTTTAAATTTAAATAAGGAGAGAGGAAGTGTAGGGATGAGAGCGGGGTGAGAAGTTGGAGGTTGTCCTTACGTGGTTGGGTATGAGAAATAAAGTCATACCAAGCTGTTAGAGAGGCTATTATACAAGGGTGACCATGTAAATGCGTAAGGTGTGTCCCTCGAGGTATGAATAATAAGTCTGACAAGTTGTGTGGTAGGGAGAAGGAAGCTTCCAAAAGAGTCCAAGTTTTGTTGAACGCGGGCTGCCACCAAAAAAAGAGTTGGTCAAGTAAGGTGGCTAGGTAATAGGATTTCATATGTGGTAGTCCCGCTCCGCCCCTGGAGGATGGGCGGATTAGTAGATTTGTAGCATATCTAGGCTTTTTCGCATTCCAAAAGAATTTGTTCAATATTGCCTGAAGTTTAGTAAAAAAGATGTGAGGAACTGGTATTGGGAGCGTGCGAAAGATATAAAGTATCTTGGGTAAGATACACATTTTAACTGTCGCCAATCTGCCCAGTGTGGAGAGAGTAGTGGTGCGTAGGCCTTTAATCTCTTGCGGAATGGATTCAAGTAATGGTTTAAAATTAGCGACATACAGTAGGTTGGTCTTTGGAGTCAGTTTGATTCCCAAGTATGGTATGCTAATTTTTTCCCATGTGAATGGGAAGTGTTTGGAAATTAGATTTTGGGTGACCTCTGGTGTATGTAGGTTCAGAATAGAAGATTTCGGTTCATTCAGTTTATAGTAAGATACGGATGTGTAATTTTGAATATGCGTTTGTATAGTTTTAAGGGATTTGTATGGATTAGTGACCATTAGGATAATGTCATCGGCAAATAGGCTTATTTTGTGCTCGGATTTTAAGCATTTAATTCCGGTGAATTTGGGGTCATTTCTAAGGGTGGTTGCCAATGGTTCGATGAGTAGCGCAAAAATTATAGGGGATAACGGGCAGCCTTGTCTAGTTCCGTTAGAAATGTAGAAGGGTTGAGAAAGAGTGCCGTCAGTCAGGACCCTGGCCGATGGCTTGGAATAAAGGGACAAAATGGCTGAAAGTATCCAGTCAGATATTCCAAATTTCTGGAGCGTATGTGTCATAAACTTCCAGTGGATTCGGTTAAACGCTTTTTCTGCATCAAGTGATAATAGAAGCGAAGGTTGAGGATCTAATTCAAGGTGGTGTAGCAGGGATATAATCCGTCTGGTGGCATCAGGGGCTTGTCTACCAGGTATGAATCCTACCTGGTCAGGGTGGATTAAAGTCGGTAGGTAAGGGATCAGTCTTAGGGCGATTATCTTAGCGTATATCTTTATATCTGTATTAAGGAGCGAAATTGGTCTGTAATTTTGTACTAGTTGAGGGTCTTTTCCTGGTTTTGGGATGGTGGTAATTATAGATTGAAGCATTTCTTGGGGGAATGCGCCACAAGTAGCGACATGGTTGTAGAGGGGGGACAGATGCGGAGAAAGGTCCAGGGCAAAGGCTTTGTAGTATTCATTAGTGAAGCCATCGTTCCCTGGTGATTTATTCAAAGGAAGGGTGCGTATGATTTTTTCAATCTCCGCCAACGAGATTGGTATAGAAATGGATTCAAGTTGAGACGGGGTTATGTGTGGTAGGTTAATGTTAGATAGAAATTGTTCTATTGAATGTGTCGTGGGTTGTATTGTATTGACATCATCTTTTAGATTATATAATGTCTGATAGTAGGCCGCAAAAGCATTTGCGATATCCTGTGGGTTTGTCATAGTGTCATGCGAAGCAGGATGTCGGATTGTGGATATTTTGGATTTAAGACGTTTTTGTTTGATAATTTTACTAAGGAGTGAATTTGCCTTGTTACCGAGTGCGTAGAATTTTGCTTTTGTTTTTTGTAGGTTAGTGTCATATGCGTGGAGTAAAATGGCACGTAGTTTGTTCCTATCTGAGTTTAGAGTCGTTGTTATGTCAGGGTTTGGATTCTGTTTGTTTAGTTTTTCATTAGCGCGAATGGAAGTCATGAGCTGATCAATTTGTTGAGACCGCTGTCTCTTAGCACGGGCGTTTAACTGGATAAGAATACCTCTCATATAGGCCTTGTAAGTCAACCAAAGTGTGGTAATGGAAATATCATGTGTGGTGTTGGTGTCAAAAAAGAGTTTGTGGGCTTCTTGGATACGTTTCTGGTTCTCCGGCGTCGTCAGAAGTGAAGAGTTGAGTCTCCATATGGGTGGGAGCGCTGTGTTTTGGTCGTCGTCTAATGAGATATGGATCGGGGCATGGTCCGACCAAGTTATAGTTCCAATTCTGGATGCTTGTTGCAATGTCCATTTTTCCGTGAGAAACATGTCTATCCGTGAGTATGAAAGATGTGAAGGGGAGTAATAAGTATAGTCTTTTTCAGAGCCATGTTGACATCTCCAGATGTCGTATAGATCATTGTCGTGTAGAAATTGATTGATAGTTGGTTTCGTGGATTTTGAAGTAGAAGAAGAGTCCATATTCGGATTACTCGTAATGTTAAGATCCCCGCCAATGATGAGTTTCCCTTGTTTAAGTGTGGAGATGGTTTTGTAAAGTTTACGGTAGAAACATAGCTGTTTGCAGTTCGGGCCATAAACATTTACCAGGGTATAAGTCTTGTCATTTATTTGGCATACTAAAATGTGAAAGCGTCCAAGTGGATCCGCCCTCTGCAACAAAAAGCAAAAGGAAAGAGAATCCTTAATGGCCGTGATCACTCCATTCTTTTTTTTTGGGTTAGTTGCCATAAATGATTGAGAGAAACGGTGGAGGTATAATTTAGGCGCCTTTTCAGTAGCGAAATGTGTTTCCTGAATAAAGAGTATGTCCGCTTGTGACTTCCGTGCTTCTCTAGAGAGTAATGAGCGTTTGTATGGCGAGTTCAGACCTCGGACGTTAAGTGATGTAAGACTAATCATTTGGAATCATGATTGCTCGTTTTCCCATAACTTGAGGTGGTATTTGGGAGAGGCAGATGATCCCGCGTCTAGCTAGGAGACAAGCAGGTAGGAGGAGGTGATATAATCGTGACTCAATCAGAGTGTTGAGGGGAGTATTCCAAGATGTGCCGAAATAGGTGATATATGGGCGTTGTGTGAGTATCCAAAGGTGCCATGGCAGGGAAGGGGTAAGGATAGGAAGAATAACAATAAAAAAGGATTTGCGAAAAATGCAAATGTCCCGAGTAGCCAACCTTGCTACCTCAAAACTGGGGGATGCAGGTGGGCTTGACCGCCAGACGGGGGTCGAGCCAATTACAACCATCTTAAACAAATTGAACCAAATGAAGGCCAAACGCCAGACAATCTGATTGAAAATTGCTCCTGGGTAGAAGTATGAAGATATATAAAGAAAGGAGGAAAAGTATTTCTTGTGAAGATCAAGTTGCCTCCATAGAGCTATATGTGGGTTCTTGCGGATCAGCAGGGAGTATATTCCAAGTTTTCAGTAGATCCAGGCCCATCTCCAAAGTTTTGATAGTAAAAATTTTACTTTGATGACGCACCAATAGTTTGGTGGGGAACCCCCATTGATACGCTATGCCATGGTTTCTGAGGGCCTTGGTGATAGATATCATTTGTTTTCTGTTAAGGAGGGTAGTTTTGGACAAATCAGCATATAATCGGATATTCGTGTATAATGGTGGGAGCGGCGGTGGGTTTCGAGCCGCCGACATAATTTTATCTTTCACGTGGAAAAAATGAATGCGTGCCAATACGTCTCTCGGAATGGATGCCGGCAAAAAAGTGGGCTTAGGTAAGCGATGTGCCCGGTCAATTGCGAGCTCCAAGTCAGAGATAGTAGGGAGGAGTATTTTGACATACTGCTGTATGTATGGTATTAAGTCAGCGTTGGTGACAGATTCGGGAATGCCTCTGAGTTTGATGTTGTTGCGACGTGATCTGTCTTCCAGATCAGCTAGTTTTTGATTGATTTGCTCAATATCAGCCGAATGTTCTGTGTGCGCATCAATTAGGTTATTGTGCGCCGTTGTTATGTCTCCCATGGCATTTTCAATGTGGCTAATTCTATGTTCTTGCTGTTGTACTAAAGTTGATAGTTGGTTAAGTGGCGTAAAGATATCGTTATGTAAAGATTGGAGCAATGACGTAAGCATATTCTTCATGCATATTTCTGTCAGTGGTATGTCTGACACCGGGAATGCTTCTAAGTCAGGCATAGCAGCTTGGGGTGGATGTAATGGAGAAATGGAGGCCTGTGGAAATGTGCTAGTGTCCTGATCTAGCCGTGGCCTGGATTTAGCAGGGCTGCGTAGTGTAGGGGACAGTGGGGGAGACAACTCACCAGGGTCCCCTGGGTATAGTGATTGTTGCAGCCTGGGATCCGGGTGCTGAGCCCTGTAGTCCTCCTGCTGAGTGCTGCTGTTGTCTCCCTGTCTGCAGCCGCGGGCGCCATCTTGGATTCCCGGCCCGACGGCCGGGAAGAACTGAGTCAGTTTCCCTGGCTGATCCAGGGGTTTTTTCCTCCGTGGCATCGTATCGGATGTGCGGGCACCTTATGTGTATCGGTGCCTCGCACTTACAGGTACCCAGGGCCGGTTTGAGCCGCGTTTAGGCTGGCGGGTGGACGGCGCGGTTCTATTCCCCGTCCACCTTCAGTGCTGGCCGCGCATGCGCCCCCTGGATATACATTTTAAAGGCTGACTAAATGAATAAATCAAATATCTTACCTGCCCTCCATTGTCTATCTGATGAAAATAGTATATCACAAGTCAGACTTTACATAAAAACAAAAAGGCTAATTTAGTTGCTTGCCCAGTCAAGGTCAGACTGGAAAACTGGAGAAAAAAATATCATAATAACATTCATTTTTGCCCCCATTTGCACAAAATGAATGTACATGCAGCTTCACAGGATGAATATCTGCCATTTTTTACAAGTTTACACCAGTGGTCTCCAAACTGCGGCCCATGGGCCAAATGCAGCCCTTTGCTTGTCTCTATCTGGCCCTTGGGGTACTATTCCTCCCACTGATACCAACAAGGAGGCACCATTTCTTTCACTGGCACCAACTATGGGGCATTTTCCTTCCACTGACATCAATAATGGAGCACTATTCCTCCAACTAATACCAATGATGGGGCACGAGTCCTTCCTCTGATACCAGTGATGGGGCACTATTCCTCCAACTAATACCAATGATGGGGCATGATTCCTTCCTCTGATACCAGTGATGGGGTACTCTTCATCCCACTGATACCGGTGATGGGGCACTATTCCTCCCACTGGCACCAATGATGAAGCACTATTCCTCCCCCTGACACCAATGATGGGGCACTATTCCTCCCCCTGACACCAATGATGGGGCGCTATTCCTCCCACTGACACCAATGATGGGGCACTATTCCTCTCACTGTCACCAACGATAGGGCGCTATTCCTCCCACTGACACCAATGATGGGACACTATTCCTCCCACTGATACCAATGATGGGGCACTATTCCTCCCACTGATACCAATGATGGGGCACTATTCCTCCCACTGATACCAATGATGGGGCACTATTCTTCCCACTGATACCAATGATGGGGCACTATTCCTCCCTCTGACACCAATGATGGGGCACTATTCCCCCAACTAATACCAATGACCGGACACTATTTCTCCATCTACTGACTACAAGCACTATGTAATTTGTTTAACTCCTACTAACGCTGGGACATTTTCTACTCACACTTGCCACTCCTTCCCTCCTAAAGTCTGAAGGACAGGAAACCAGCCCTTGTTTAGAAAGTTTGGAGACCCCTGGTGTACAGTGCAGAGGTCCCCCTTATATTATTTACTCTACTGGTTATTGTTTTAAGCTTGTAGTATTAGGATATTTACTCTATTGGTCAAATGTTCTTCAACTCTTGAGGGTGAATGTTCTTAAAGTGGAGCTCCACCCAAAAGGGGAAGTTCTGCTTTAAGGATTGCTTCCCATTAAGGATTAGTACCTTTGGGGGGCAGGGGGGAGTGGGTACCTGAATTTGACAGGTACCCGCTCCCACTTCCGGTCCAATCACCTAAGCGATCGGAAGCGGAAGGTGTCCTCCCTCCCTGTAGCCTTTTGGGACACGTGACAGGTCCCAGAAGACTACGGGGCCATTCATGAAGTGCAGCGATACTCGCGCATGTGCAGTGGGTACCCGGCTGAGAAGTCGCAAGCTGTCACAGCCGAGCGCCCACACTGTAGATGCTGGCCTCCTGGAATACAGGACGGCCGGTGAAACAGGCTGCGGGGGACACACCACAGCTACAGTTTTTGCAGCTGCTGACTTTTATTCTTTGACACTGTGAGTGGAACTCCGCTTTAAGGATGTTTTCTCTTAGGACTAAATTATATGGAATGTTCCATTCATCTTGCAGAAGGCAACAAAGTTTAGTTTAAAAAAAAAGAGAAAAAAATACAATTACACCCAAGCACTTAAACTCCTTCCGAAAAACGTTGTAGCCCTCATCCCCATATGAGCACGCATACAAAAGCATGCAAAACACATGCATTGGGTGCACCACATATCTCAGCGCACATCAGAGTGGGAACAATAATTCTAAGCCCATTATTCACGGTTTACTCTAACCTGCTGATCTGTGGGGGCTTTTAAAGTGTCACCTATGGAAAATGTAGGGTACCAAAGTTTGCAGGCCTGATACGTTTGGCATCTATTTATTTGGCACAACCTTATCTTTAATATTTTATGGAAAAAAATTTGTAATTCTTTGCATTTGTGTGCCCTAAAATTATCTCTATTTTTACGGAAATGTTGCACTTGATAAACCGCTACACTAATATCATGTGAAATAAAATAAATAACTACCACTATTATATTCTCCAGAGTCTTTGCTTTCATAAAATATTTTGTGATTTTGGAGTTAACCTCCTTGGCGGTCTGATTCTTTCCGATTTTTTGTGCTGAAAGCGGTACCATTTGTTTGCATGGAAATATGTAGTTATTTTAGGAATAACTCACTGAAATCTGTCTGAACAAGAGTCTAGTAAACATCCCGATATGATAAAATTTGAAACACGAAATCATAAATTATAATTTAATAAATGATCATAAAAATAATAATATAATAATAATAAATTTAATTCAATAATATAATCAAACCAAAAACACTGAAATTTGAAATACAGAGGCAAATTCGCACATCGCTGAGCAAAGTCGCAAAATCGTTTTCAGTGTCTGATGACGAATTTCCCCCACAAATCATTATCACTCAATTCTGCAAGTGGTTCTGATTTACTATCGCTGTTCTCTAGCTGTTCTAAAACCGCTTTTGACATAAAGGGACGCTTTTTGGACGCCATGGACTTTTCTAAGTTTCCAGGCAGAAAGAACATTCATAATGCAGGCAGGGCACCGGACAAAGCAGTAGGGACAAAATATATGTGAAATGCATTGAAACAGCAATGACAGCAAAAATGACATTTTTTAAAAATTTAAAATTTCCCGCCGGTTCCGGTGCCCGTACATCCCGACGTCACAGGGACCAGAACACAGAAGCCGGATGCCGGCATCGGCCGGAGGAGATGGCCGGGGACGCTGCAGGGGACACATCGCGGGAGCGAAGGACAAGGGCAGGAGCGCCCAGAGCAGCGCCGCATGGTAAGCCCGAGTGTAGCTCGGGGTTACCGCTCTTGGTATAGAAATTTTACCCCGAGCTACACTCGGGAATACCGATAAGGAGGTTAAACAAATCTTCAGCCTACGTTGATTTTTTTTGTGTGCAAAAAAATTTAAAATGGCTCTTGCAGCCAAAAGGCTATTGGTTTGAGTCCTGACATTCTGTAAGTTGTTTTCCCTTGTGCGATCACCGTAGCAATTTATAATGGTTATATGAACTAATTGGTTGACTAAACATTACAGCTATAGTCTCAACCCAAGAAAAAAGCTAGAAGTACTGGAAATGTCCCAGCATATTTATCCAAAATTGTGACTGTTGGAGGTAGAGCGTTATTTTTTATACCCAATACAAAAAAATCTCACCATAAATTCCTCAAGAAACTGCTGATCTTTGTCATTGAAGGACTTCTTCAGGAATGTTTTCCGAGCTTCGTCCTCATACTGACTGCTCAGAGTCATGAAGTCATCAAGAGTTTCTGTGGGCAACCCAACTTTCTTCATCTTGTCCTCATAGTGCCGTGTCGCTTCCTTGGCAGCCGCTTTGTTCTCCTTCTCAGCCAGAGAAACCATGGCGTCCTCCATGCAGGCAAACTTAGAGGAGCTTACAGCTTCAGTGTAAAATTTAGCCAGCTCACCCAACCCTGAGATGAGGAGACAAATGGATGACCTTTTTTTAATCCAAATGTTATGTTTGCTAAATTCCTTATAACTCAGCTAAACTGATTGAAATAACAAGAAATACCATGGATATGTAATGTTGGGATGACCTTTAAGTGGTTAAAGCAGACCAAGGTGTGACATCATTTCTATAGTATACCGGGGATCACACTTGCAATAGGATGACTGAATGTTTGTTTCCTGTTGAGTGGAGAAGGATCAGCATATTCTGCAGAGCTAGGATAATCTTGTCATATTTTTAGACAATCTCTAATAAAAATTATTTACCTGGTTAAAAATAGTTGTCTGAAATGTTTTATTAACACCAAGACCTCTGTTCACTTGCAGAGTTTACAGTTTGTCAGCGGTATATGTCATATATAAATGTATAATAATAATAGTGTGTGACTGTGGGGGAGGGGACATTAGAGTGTAAGCTCCTCTGGTACAAAGACTGATGTGACTGTGGGGGAGGGGACATTAGAGTGTAAGCTCCTCTGGTACAGAGACTGATGTGACTGTGGGGGAGGGGACATTAGAGTGTAAGCTCCTCTGGTACAGAGACTGATGTGACTGTGGGGGAGGGGACATTAGAGTATAAGCTCCTCTGGTACAGAGACTGATGTGACTGTGGGGGAGGGGACATTAGAGTGTAAGCTCCTGTGGTACAGAGACTGATGTGACTGTGGGGGAGGGGACATTAGAGTGTAAGCTCCTCTGGTACAGAGACTGATGTGACTGTGGGGGAGGGGACATTAGAGTGTAAGCTCCTCTGGTACAGAGACTAAGAGAGCCATTCCTGAGTGAGCTGTGTGCGGTATACCAACAAGAAAAGGTTTGCGTATTGGTTTATTTTTGGGTGACAAGGAGAAGCCCTTCACCTGTGAGAGAGGAAACGTTCTATGTTTAGTTAGTGCCTGGATGGCAAGGGTTTATTTTCTGTTCTGTTCGTTTTGATATATTTGCAAACCTGTGAATAAAACTGACAACCAGTCAGATTTTGAAGAGAGCCTGCTGTGTGGTCTACCTTTTTCCCAGGGAAGGTGATCCCCCCACCTGAGCTAACCCCACAAAATGTATAATAATAACAGTGTGTGACTGTGGGGGAGGGGGCATTAGAGTGTAAGCTCCCCTGGTACAGAGACTGATGTGACTGTGGGGGAGGGGGCATTAGAGTGTAAGCTCCTCTGGTACAGAGACTGATGTGACTGTGGGGGAGGGGACATTAGAGTGTAAGCTCCTCTGGTACAGAGTCCGATGTGACTGTGGGGGAGGGGACATTAGAGTGTAAGCTCCTCTAGTACAGATATTAATGTGACTGGCTCAGTGTTCTCTATACAGCGCTGTGCTATATGTCAGAGCTATAAAAAAAAAGTATGAAAACAATGTAAATAATAATCGTGATTGACTGGGGGGGGCATTAGAGTGTAAGCTTCTCTGGTGCAAAGACTGATGTAAGTGATTTTAGCCTTCTACCCCTTTATGTTCAATGGTTTAGGAAGAGACATTGGATGAACTCACTGTGTCCGGTCACCATGACTGTCTCATTCACTCTCTTTGTATCGGCCTTGTTCCAGATGTAATCACAGAATTCCACGCACTGATCCACAAAGTTTCTGTTGAGGTCACTGTCTGGGACTTCCTCCAGTCTCTGAAGAAAATCTTTATTGGTGGTGGGGAAATCAAACACGAAGCACTTCCGGTTTCCAAAATACATTTGGAGACAAATTCTCGTACTATTATATGTCATATTCTTCGGTGACTTTTCAGCTGTGGACATGGATTAAGAAATGAAAGAGAGCTGTTTAGGTGTTAGTTGATTGACAGTTAACTGTTGACATCTGCTGACATTGTCCTTTCCTGCCGCCCCCCCCCCCACCACCACCACCAAAGGTTTGCCGCCTTTCCAATTTTTGAAGGGCCGTGCATGCTGTTTTTTTCAATCTCTTGGCCTGTCAGTGGAGGAGGCAGGTGTGTTGGGGTTGGCAAGCCCTGGGCTACAAGGTACACCCTACAAAAGCCTAATCCATAGAACTTGGGCATGCCTTGTATGCTCTGGTTTACCCTTCCACACCTTATCTGTTGCTGTAATCATCTTTATCCATCTGTATCCTAATTTGTGTATAAAGAACACTGCAAATAACAGCTATGGGCTTTAATTCTAAGCACACGGTAACAATATTAGAACAATGTATTCTGTTCTGTTGCTTTTATGTACAGTAGATCAAAGGCTTGTCAGCATTTTTAAATCAACCTATCAATTTTATATTCTGTGGTCTCCAGCCGCTGCAGAGAACACATTGGGGTTGATTTACTAAAACTGGAGCGTGCAAAATCTGGTCAGCTGTGCATGATAACCAATCAGCTTCTAACTTTATTTTGATTAACCGCCTCCCACCCACCATATAAGGGAATGACGGGAGGGCTGCAGTTCTCTTCTGGTAGGACATCATACGACACCCCCGGGGGCGCGCGGCGCAGTGATCGATGGTGCGCTGTCTCCCTGGAACACAGCAGATCGCCGATCAGTGGAAAGAGCCGATGATGTCAGCTCTGTCATGTGATCAGCTGTGTCCAGTCACAGCTGATCGCATGTAAATAGGGAAATGCTGATTACCAGGAGTCTTCTCCTCACACAGACAGCTCCGGGAGCAGAGGAGAGCCGGTAATTGGCATTCTTTAGAGGGGACATGTACACTGATCATCAGTGTAGCCCCATCAGTGCCAGCTGTCAGTGCCCATCAATGCCACACCAATGCCACATATCAGTGCCTACCAGTGTACATCAATGCCACATATCAGTGCCTACCAGTGTACATCAATGCCACATATCAGTGCCCATCTGAGCTGCCTTTCAGTGCCAACTATAAATGCCAGTCAGTGCCACCTATTAGTGCTGCCAATCAGTGCCACTCAGAATGGATGAAGGTAAAAAACTTGAGGTGTTACAACCACTTTAAGCTTTGACAAACAAACCTGGAAGCTGATTGGTTTCTGTGCACAGCTGCACCAGATTTTAGTAAATAACCCACTTGAGTCTTTTTCCTTTATTTGTGCAGATTGTTTAACCTCTTTACCACCGTCCTATAGCAGAAAAGAAATATTGCTACAGGACAGTAGCGGTGCGCAAAATCACATGATTTTGCATTTCCAGGTAGGTTTGCATTCTGCCACCATTCACCGCCTTAGCTGTCAATCACCGGGTCCCGGTTGGGGATTAGTCACCAGTGTCCGGTGATTGCCGAGCATCTCCAATGGGGGGGAGAACTGTTTGTAAACAAAACAGTTCTCCTCTCTGTGAGCTCCTGGAGACTTCTTGGCAAGGCTGTGCATAGCAGAGCCATACAAAGCAGTGTGCTTGCAGTGAAGCACTAACACAGCACACTTAGTAAAACTGCACACAGTTAACCCTTTGATCGCCCCTCATGTTAACCCCTTCCTGCCCAGTGCCATTAGTACAGTGTCAGTACTTTAGTACTGATCACTGTATTGGTGTCACTGGGGATATCAGTGACACCACTCCAGTTCCCCCCCAGTGTCAGAATGGCTGCCACAGTCACGCAGTCCCACTATAGTCGCTAATCACCACCATTACTAGTATAAATAAAAAAGAAAATTCCCAGCATATATACCGCCATTTGTAAATGCTATATCTTTCAAGTAAACCAATTAATTTACACGTATTGGGATTTTTTTTAGCAAAAACATGGAGCAGAATACATTTTGGCCTAAATTTATGACGAAATTCTATTTTTTTAATTTTTTGACTGATTATGATTAATAGCAAAATGTGAAAAATATTTTCTGTTTCTCAAAATTGACGGTCTTTTTTTAATACTGCAAAAAAAGGGACGTACATTTCATTTGGGTACAGTGTTTCATGACTGCGCAATTGTCAGTTAAAGTAACGCAGCGTCACAATGCAAAAAATGGCCTGGTCAGGAAGGGGGGGAGGGGGAATCTTCTGGAGTGCGAGGGGTTAGCTGACGTTCAGGTATGGCTATTTTTGCATAGTTACATCGATCCAGCTTGGTCCCAATGTATCTCCATGGAAGCTGAGGCCACTCACGTGGCACAGGTGCCATTTAATCAGCACTTCACATTTTTTCTCAATGGGTGCAAAGCATTCTCTGATTGGATGAGGCAGGGAGACGGGTGGTGACATCATGATCTCCACCTCGTCCAATCAGAGAATGCATTATATTCATGGAGTAAATATAAATATATGTACGCTGAACGGCATCCGTGCCCAGTGACTGAATCCTTGTATTAACAATGCAACAGGGCAGTCGCTCGGCATGATATCTGGAAGCTAGTGGAGATCACCATAGAAGTGATATAGTAGCGGTGTAGTAGTGGTGTCTACTACAGTGATTTCCAGCTTCTACAGGGATCCCACAGGTATGGCACATACATACTTGCATTGGTCCAAGCTGAGCAAATGTAACCATGCAAAAAAGCTTTAAGTGGAATTCAGCTTTAGTTTGGCTGAGCCCAACCAAAACTTCATTGTAACATTTGGATAACAATATGCGTACTGTGTAAGCGTTTCAGGGCCTGAATACCTCAACAAGAAATTTCAGCCACAACTTCAGTAATGCAATTTGTATAAATATTTGAAAGCGGCCCTCTTACCTTGGTGAAAAAAAATATTTGAAGGGCAGGCTGTAGGATCAATACTTTCTACTAAGTAGTAGTGAGTCAAATTTTCTGTTTCTTAAAGGGTTTTAGATGTCACTGACATTTTACCTGCCCACCAGACAGATACTTCCTGATCTTCTTTTACAGCCTGTCCATGGTCTATGTTGTCACCAAGGTAACAGGGCTGCTTTAGCACATGAAATATATGGAATGCATACGCAATTTAAGCTTTAAAGCGTTCTCCAGGTAGCCGTCTGCTGACACCTGTCCCCCTTCGATCTCCAGACTCAGATGGAAGTCTCTCACTGCCCAAATAAAAATGGGGAAATGTCTTGAAAAGATCTGCTCCTCGTCATCATTGTCCTTTGATTTCACCTTTATCATCTCGGAGAGTTCCCCTACAAATCTATCAAAGGTTAAGGAGATCTAAAAAATACAAAAGCACCAAAGAGTGCAAAAATAACAGTGCCAAAAAGTCTAGTAGAAATATATTGAGTCTATAAAAAAATGCATAGGAAGTCCATGAAGCAATAGGAATGGATGGGGCCAAATACAATGAAGGCTTCTGCAGTCCCTCTTTAGAGGCAGGGTCCAGGATAAAGCCAGCCATAGATGGTTTGAACTGACCAAAATTCTAACTGTGCATGGGTAGGCTGAATCTACCCAATCTAATCGATCGTTCAACTTGGGCACAACCAGCCTGCCGGATTTTATATGCAATTATTGCAAGTGGCTGATATACAGTGGGGATCGAAAGTTTGGGCACCCCAGCTAAAAATTTGTATTAATGTGCATAAAGAAGCCAAGGAAAGATGGAAAAATCTCCAAAAGGCATCAAATTACAGATTAGACATTCTTATAATATGTCAACAAAAGTTAGATTTTATTTCCATCATTTACACTTTCAAAATAACAGAAAACAAACAAATGGCGTCTGCAAAAGTTTGGGCCCCCTGCAGAGTTAATATCTTGTACTGTCCCCTTTGGCAAGTATCACAGCTTGTAAACGCTTTTTGTAGCCAGCCAAGAGTCTTTCAATTCTTGTTTGAGGTATCTTTGCCCATTCTTCCTTACAAAAGTCTTCCAGTTCTTTGAGATTTCTGGGCTGTCTGTCACGCACGGCTCTTTTAAGGTCTATCCATAGATTTTCAATGATGTTGAGGTCAGGAGATTGTGAAGGCCATGGCAAAACCTTCAGTTTACGCCTCTTGATGTAATCCCCCGTGGATTTCGAGGTGCGTTTAGGGTCATTATCCATTTGTAGAAGCCATCCTCTCTTTAACTTCAGCTTTTTCACAGATGGCATCAAGTTACCATCCAAAATTTGCTGAAATTTTATTGAATCCATTTTTCCTTCTACTCGTGAGATGTTCCCTGTGCCACTGGCTGCAACACAACCCCAAAGAATGATTGATCCAACCCCATGCTTAACAGTTGGACAGAGGTTCTGTTCATTAAATTCTGTGCCCCTTCTTCTCCAAACGTACCTTTGCTCATTCCTGCCAAAAAGTTTAATTTTAACCTCATCGTCCACAGAACTTGTTTCCAAAATGCATCAGGCTTGTCTATATGTTCATTTGCAAAGTTCAAACAATGATTTTTGTGGTGAGGACGTAGAAGAGGTTTTCTTCTGATGACTCTTCCATGAAGACCATATTTGTACAAGTATCTCTTTATAGTGGAATAGTGTACCACAACTCCAGTGTCTGCCAGATCTTTCTGGAGGGATCGTGCAGTCAAACGTGGGTTTTGAATTGTTTTTCTCACAATCCTGCGAGCTGTTCTGTCTGATATTTTTCTTGGTCTTCCAGATCTTGCTTTAACTTCCACTGTTCCTGATGACTGCCATTTCTTAATTGCATTCCGAACAGAGGATATTGACATCTGAAAACGCTTTGCTATCTTCTTATAGCCTTCTCCAGCTTTGTGAGCGTCAACTATTTTCAGTTTCAGTTTTCTAGACAACTGCTTAGAAGAACCCATGGTGCTGATTGTTGGGGCAAGGTCAGATGAGTCTGGGCATTTAAAACCTTTGAGATTGACATCACCTGGTCTGCCCAGACGATGATTGAGAACAATCCATGACACTGGCAGGTCTCAGCTTGGCAAAGGGGGCAGTGCATGCTATAAATTCTGCAGGGTGCCCAAACTTTTGTAGACGCCATTTTTTTGTTTTCTGTTATTTTGAAAGTGTAAATGATGGAAATAAAATCTAACTTTTGTTGACATATTATAAGAATGTCTAATCTGTAATTTGATGCCTTTTGGAGATTTTTCCATCTTTCCTTGGCTTCTTTATGCACATTAATACAAATTTTCAGCTGGGGTGCCCAAACTTTCGATCCCCACTGTAGCTGCTAGAAATAACACTGTCTTGGCAGGAGGGATTCCCCTGTTAACACTGACTGTGTGGATGGGGGAATCAAGCGAACCAAAAAACATTTGCTCCGTCTATGGCTGGCCTAACTCCTGCTGGTAACCATGTAAAGAGACAAAGAGACCCTTCCTTTTGTCTTCTTACATTATTAGGGGAATACAAAAAAAATACTTTTTTTCATGGAGGGACATTTAGAATAATAATTGGTCAAAATGTAGGCAGTTGAAGTATAACTAAAGGCAAACATTTATTTTAGTTTTGGACAAAGTGGAGCAAGACTAGGACCCTTGTAAGGTTTTTATGGCTGCCTGTGATTCCCTCTCACTATTTCTGTTTTTACCAAGAGTGAAAGAAAATCCCACATTTTGAGTTGTCCCCAGCAAAGTAATGGTGACACTAATTCTGGTGACCTGGGGGGCTCCAATGGATTCCATTTATGGGAATTCACTTCCTTTGTTGGCTATGGGGCAGGGAGTGAAAGGAAATCTCCCCATTGGGACACAGATGGCAAAAAAAATGAGAGAGGTTATAAACTTCCCTTACTCTTCATACTCTTTAAAATTAAAAAAAAAAAGGTAGTTCTTCTTTAATTCAGCATTTTCCATGTACAGAGGAGCTGTTTACAATATGTTGAAAGTAAAAAAAGAGATACAACATTTTTTTTTATCCATTTTTCTGTCCTTTCCCTCTAATTTGTTCTAAGATCTACAAGCAGCCTGTTAGAACATAAATACATGAAATCACCAAGACCCTAGGATGAAAAAGGATACTTTAATTTATCCAGGGCATCCTGGTCGATGGTTCCTTTGCTGTTATACACCATGGCACTGCTTAGCAGGAGAGCGAGGGTAAAAATCCAGGTATCATTTTTGCTATCCCCCTAAAAAGGACCAGAAACAAATGCAAAGAAAGGTAAGATAGGTTTACTGGAATGGAAGCTTCCTGTACTTTCCTGGTAACCAGTACCAGCACTGGATCACTCCATGCAGCATTACAGTTTCTGGCATTCTTTTTTGTTCAGAATGATAGAGCGAAGGCACGGTGGAGGTAAGAAGTCAAAGCTGCCAATCCTGTAAAAAATAAACATCACTCCTATTGTGTATTAGTGCCTCCTTGGGAGCCCTGTAAATTGGGGAACTCTAATTTGCAAAAGAAAACCATCTGTGTCTAACTCTACCCTTTCTGCACTTTTCTATTGGCCAATCACTTTTAAAGATGGTCTGCCACATCAATAGTGAGTTGTGGAAGAAGGTAAAGGTGGCCACAGATGGATCAAAATGCATCCAGCTTAGCAGGGACTGGCTGAATTCAATCTATGTGTGGCCACTGAAGTTGGTCAGAAGTTGATTTACTGATCAACTTCTGTTCCACTATATATGTATCTCCACTTGTGAATTGGATATGCAACAAATACTGGCATTTGACCACCACACTCTTGCACAGGCGTGTTGTGTTTTATGTATTGATGTCACCTGGCTTACTCATTTACATGGCTGGGAGTCCGGAGCCTAGTAAGCAAAGGGGCAGGGCTAAGGGGTGACATCATTACCTATCATCACATGGTGAAATGGGGTCAATAACATTGACCAAATATGGACCATGGCCAAATTCGGGTTATGATGTCACCACTATCTCCACCCTTCCTTTATGTTGCTGATAACAGTTAGGGAAACCGTCATTTAGCAAGTGGCATACATTGTGTAGCACTAACCCCTTAGGGATTGCTTATGAATTTGGGTCCCCCTATAGTTCTGCACAGTCTGCCAGTTAACATTTTCCACACACGTTTTAGGTGTCGCTGACATTTTACCTGCCCACCAGACAGATACTTACTGATCTTCTTTTACAGCCTGTCCATGGTCTATGTTGTCACCAAGGTAACAGGGCTGCTTTAGCACATGAAAAATATGGAATGAATATGCAGTAAAGCGTTCTCCAGGTAGTCATCAACTGACACCTTTGATCTTCAGACTCAGATGGAAGTCTCTCTGCCCAAATAAAAATGGGGAAATTTCTTGAAAAGGTTTGCTCCACTTCATCACCGTCCTTTGATTTCACCTTTATGGTCTGCTTACCTTACTGCAGGCACTTTCAGTTGTCTGCATTCATTCTAAGATTATTTCCTGATTCTTCTAGAATTCTGGTTCTCTATTGTGCTAATAGCAAACAGAGATGGCGAAACAGCACTCTGACCCTGTTAGCTAGTTAGACTATGGATAACATTTGATGGCCAATGATGAGACACACAGCAAGGGATGAGGCGGTCTGCATGGGTCTATCATGCTCTGGTCACCATTCTCGGTACAGAAACTAGTGTGTTCAAAGGATCCCAGGGCTCTTGAAATGCTCTCTTAATGTGGGCTGGAGGTGTTTGGACTATGACCTAGAAAAATAGACCAGCAAGGAAAATGAAAAGGGAAGAACAGAAATACAAGGGGCATTCAAGTCAAATCGGGACTTTTTTTTCCAGGTATAAAAAGGGATGCTAGCATGGCGGTACTACACGCAGTAGTAAGTTGCAAGTGCGTCCTATTACTGATAGGCGGTGTACATGTTGTGGGCCAGTCCAAAGGCCGTTAATCAAGATGGCAGACAACAGTATTGGTGCGTGCATGGAACAGCGTGTGTGAATATCTACAGAAGACGTCAAGCACAGTACGGTGATGAGACGCTCAGCCGCAGTAAGACATTTGAATGATGTAAACGTTTCAAAGATGGCCAAACGTCCATCAGTGACGATCCTGGCTGTGGTGGATCCCAGCCCACAGCAGTCATTCCTGTGAACAGTCAGCGTATGGAACACCTGATCCTGGATAATAACCTGTCCTGAAATTGCACAAGAGATGAATCTTTCTGTGAAGCCGGCAGTCCTAGGATGGTTTACGCGTACTGACAAATCTTTCTATGCTGACGCTTTCCAGGCATTACATTTTTCGCCGTATAAGACGCACGTTTTCTTCCCCAAAACTGGGGGGGAAATGTCAGTGCGTCTTATAAGGCGAATATGGAGCGGCCGGTCTGGTATTTCCACCGCGGCCATGTCAGAATACCGGGCCGGCCGCTCAGCTCTGCAGCGGGACCTTACCTGTTCCTCTATCCAGCGGCGTGCTGTCTTCCCGGCTTCTGTAGTGTGGGCATGACAGCCGGGTGCCAAGTGCGCATGCGCAAGAATCGGTGCTTTTTGTGAATGGTAAGGCGGTACCTGGGACACATGACAGATCCCAGAAGCCGCCGGACCAATCACAAAGCGCAAGTGCTTCTCGCTCATGCGCACTGGGCACCCGGCTGTCATCCCGAGCGCCATTACAGAAGCCGGGAAGACAGCGCACCGCTGGATAGAGGAACAGGTAAGATGAAAGAACAACTCCGCGGAAAAAGAGCGGGTATCTGTCAAATTCAGGTACCCGCTCCCCACCTCCCCAAAGGTCAGCAGTCATCTGTACTGTCCATAGTCTCTGGTCATCCCTGTGCTGTCCGCAGTCTCTGGTCATCCCTGTGCTGTCCACAGTCTCTGGTCATCCCTGTGCTGTCCGCAGTCTCTGGTCATCCCTGTGCTGTCCACAGTCTCTGGTCATCTCCTGTACTATGTCTGCAGTCCATTAGTTCAGAATTTTTTTTTTCCTGTTTTCTGCCTCTAAAACCTAGGTGCGTCTTATGATCAGGTGCGTCTTATACGGCGAAAAATACGGTAGTTAAACGCTGGGATAAGTGTATACATGTAGCAGGGGAGTATGCCACAAAATAAATGCAGTTTACACTCCTTGAAATTTGTTCTTTTATTACATTAACTCAAAAGTCCCAGTTTGACTCGCCCCTCGTAGTAAGAGATAATAGGTGTGTGTGGAACAGTAACACAAAAAAGAACAAATATGTTAAACTATAGACGTTTAAATAATTCACTTGATCTGCTAACAATACCTTCAAAACTGAGCCGGTCATAACATCCATAAACAAAATACAGAACCTACGATAACAGTAAATTATGGTAATCATATTAAATAATTTCTAGTCTTATATTCCCACCTTCTTTACATCCCCCAGACCTTCAGTGTCCAGGAGAACTAGAGTGTGATCCTTTTTTAAGGGGTGAGGAACACACCACATCCAGATTCCTTTGGTTTCAGCTTGAATGGTGGCACCTAAGTTAAAGCCTATGGAAATTAAAAAGGGAAACTCTCAGTAACATCAATAACATGTAACAAAACTTCCTACTAATTGATATATCACCTTTCTGAGCTCCGGCCAGCTTGTTCATCAAGTAGGATTTCCCTGTCCGATACATGCCTACAATGGATACCACCACCACTGGCTGACTGATCCCAGACAAAATTTTGATGGCCTCGGGCTTCACCACAAGATTTCCATTCTCTTTGTTTTCAATTAGGCAGATGGGGCCTTCCATTCTGATCATTGGCTTCACAGGGGACGATATAGTCAGGTCTGAATGGAGGAAAAATAAAGTGGCCATCCCAACATAAATAATGCAAATCAATAGGCTACGTGTGAGCAACAGCCAATCCCATTATTATTTTGTGTAAAGAAAAATACATTGTACTTGCCATCAATACTAATTCTGCTGCTTCCAAACTTTGGCTCAAGTGGCCTAAAACCCAAGATGCCTCAAGTAAGAAAGCACTATTATTATGGGTACTTCACATGATAATAGATACTAAAGTCTATTTTAACATGTAGCATATGTTTTTTTGCTAGAAAATTACTTAGAACCCCCAAACATTATATACTTTCTGAACGCAGAGGTCATGAAGAATAAAATGGTGGCTGTTGCAATTTTTTTTTATGTTGCATGATATTTGCACAGCCATTTATCAAACACAAATCTTAGGAAAAAATACACCTAAATGAATTTTAGTGCACACATACACAATACGATAATCTTTTTCTGGTAAAAAAAAATATATATATATATATATTGATGTTGTGTTGAGTAAATAGATTTTTTTTCCTAAATAAAAAAAACAACAAATATATATTAGAATACAAAGTATCCAGAGTATGGATCCATTGGAATTCTTTTTTTTCTCAGAGTCAATTCCCTGCCACCACCACATCTGGGCAGCACAGTGGTTAAATGGTTAGCACTTTCACCTGGCAGTGCTAAGGTCGTTGGTTCAAATTCCAGCCACAGCACCTGCATGTTCTCCCTGTTCCTGTGTGGGATTTCTCCCACACTCCACAGACATGCTGGGAGATTAATTGGATCCTGCCTAATTGTCCCTAGTATATGTATGTATGAATGTGAGTTAAGGACCTTAGATACACCCCTTGAGGGTTAGGGACTGATGTGAATGTACAATGTATACAGTATATGTAAAGCACTGCGCAAATTGATGGCGCTATATAAGTACCTGAAATAAATAAACCTGTTATGAACAACCCCTTTACCACCACATGTTTCAGCTTAAAAACTGCTTGTCCAATGGGTCCATTCTCTGGATGTATTTTATCCTGAGGAGTTAAAATCTGACTTTGGTTTGTATTTATTTCTTTGATTACGGTAAATTTTGTAATATATTTATAATATCTTTGAAAGTGTTTATTATTCCAATTATTTTAATATTTCTATTTGATTATTTATATTTTTTGATAATAGGTGCCATATCGTGACTCCATTCAATTGATATAGGGAAATGATTCTCCTGGTTGATTTTTCTCCTGATTTTGATATGCTGTATTCTATGTTTTGTTGTTTAAGAAAAATTTTGAATTACGGTAGTAGTTATTTGATTAAACAATTGATGCCAGGCTTTTTATATATATATATATATATATATATATGGGTCAAAAAATTAAAGGAAGACTTTTAAATCAGAGTATAACTCCTGGGATATGGATCTGGTCAGTTAATCAGTTTCAATTGCTTTGGTGGTAATGAAATTAACAACAGGTGCATGAGATGGGCAACAATGAGACAACCCCCAAAACAAAAATGGTTTTACAGGTGGAGGCCACTGACATTTTTCCCCTACTCATCTTTTCTGACTGTTTTCACTAGTTTCGCATGTGGCTAGGGTCAGTGTCACTATTGGTAGCATGAGGAGATACCTGGACCCTACAGAGTTTCCATAGGCAGTCCAACTCCTCCAGGATGGCCCTTCAATACGTACCATTGCCAGAAGGTTTGCTGTGTCTCCCAGCACAGTCTCAAGAGCATGGAGGAGATTCCAGGAGACAGGCAGTTCTTCTAGGAGAGCTGGACAGGGCCGTAGAATGTCCTTCACCCATCAGCAGGACAGGAATATGCTCCTTTGTGCAAGGAGGAACAGGATGAGCACTGCCAGAGCCCTACAAAATGACCTCCAGCAGGCCACTGGTGTGAATGTCTCTGACCAAACAATCAGAAACAGACTTCATGAGGGTGGCCTGAGGGCCCGACATCCTCTAGTGGCCCCTGTGCTCACTGCCCAGCACCATAGAGCTGGATTGGCATTGGCCATTGAACACCAGAATTGGCAGGTCCACCACTGGCACCCTGTGCTTTTCACAAATGAGAGCAGGTTCCCCCTGAGCACATGTGACAGACGTGAAAGGGTCTGGAGAAGCCGTGGAGAACGTTCTGCTGCCTGTAACATGGTTCAACATGACTGTTTTGGTGGTGGGTAAGTGATGGTCTGGAGAGGCATATCCATGGAGGGACGCACAGACCTCTACAATACAAAAAATGGCCACTTCCCCAGTCTATAACTGGCCTTCACAGCAAGGAGCACATGAAAGGATGACGCATTTCAAACAACAAAACAGAAAAATTTGCAGCTCAACTTGCCAGCCAACTTGCACACAAACCAAATTAACCTGTCTAACAGTATGCATTAAAAACAGGGGTTTAGTTAGCACAAAGTTGCAAATACATGTGTAAGCTACAGAGCCTCGTCACGGCCCCCCAGAATTTGTAAACATATACAAATTCCAGCATATATACTCTCTCATATTCTCTCTCATATGTCGCTCAGTGGGAGCATGACCTGGGGGCAATCATGGATCTGGAGGACTGTAATAGGGTCTGGTCACTTATAACTAAATGTTCATTTAATACGACCACGCTGGAGGCGGCATACAAAGTACTGTTTCGTTGGTATTGGGTTCCGGCTCGTTTGGCCCAGGCAAACTCTACCTGCAGTGATCGATGTTTTCGGGGTTGTGGCCATCATAGTGAGGTATTGCATATCTGGCGGTCATGCCTGAGACTGTTTCAATTTTGGTCTCCTGTATTTGGCCTCCTTTTCACTTTGTTCCATCTCTCCATATGCTGGGATGCTCGGTATGCTTTCTTTCATTGTCCCATACCGGGCCTCTTGGCTCATCAGCAGAAGTTGGCTTCCTATTGGCACTAGAACAATTGCTCAGACCTGGAAGAGCCCGTTTGTCCCTCTTCAGGGGGTACAGGACCGTATGACTACTATGATGCTCAATGAACAGATGTCGAGTATCTGTAACGACTCCCAATGGAAATTCTTGAAAATAAGAGAGCTGTGGTTGCAATATGTTTTTCTCACGCTCCCCCCGGCTAGTCTGGGGTTGTGATGTTGCTCGGTATTGGCGTTCTTGGACCCCTGCTCTTGGTCTTGTTATCTTTTTCCTTTTGTACTCCTCTTTCCTTTTCTTTTTCTGTTTGTTTTTGGTGTGGCAGTGGATAGCTGCCTTTAGTTTGAGTTACTGTTGGTGTTATACTAATGTTTTTGTCATTTATGTGCTATTGATAGCCCCTGCGTGGGCGCACCTTTTGCTCTGTTGGTGTTAGAGCACTTGCGACGGGAGTGACTTTGGGTGGGGGGCCCATGGAACACAGCTCATTTTGGAGAGGTGGGGAGACCCCTGTCTCAGCTCCCTATATCCCTCTTATGTGTAAGTCACCCTGTGCCTGTTAGGGGTGCAGGGTGAAATATCCTGATAGTGTGTAGACATGTATAGGTGGGGGTTGTTCACTGTTTAATTCCATGTGGTTGTATTCCATTGTTCTATTGTGTGTCTTGCTTGGGAGCAAACTATTATGAGATGTAGGTGTTTGTGTATTGGCTTGGTGGGGGGTGTTTCCAGCAGCCCTTCCCCCTGATGGGACTGCCTGCTGATGTGTTTCTTGTTACTGGGTGTGTATTGCCCCGCCCTGTGTATATATCTTGTATCTGTGTTAAAATAAAGTAGTCTATTTCCCGATTTATTTCAAGACTGGTCTCGTCTAGTCTCGTATGGTCAGCGGTGGTGTCCGTGGATCTGTGTTTGGACAGGGAAGCGGGAGTCTAATACCCTAGTGCAGTCGGGGTCTGGTTCTGTTACAGCACTGTTTTTTAATTTTTTTTTTTATGTGCAATTGATAGCCCCTGCGTGGGCGTGTTTTGTTGCTCCTGTCTTAAACTGTTTATAAATTAATAAAAACATTGAAATACAAAAATATAGAATTAGGCACAGTTATAACAAATATCAATCATTGTTATATATAAGACTTTTTTATATGTCCAGAAGAATATGTATGAACCTCCAGCTTACTATCAAAATCATGCTGCCGAAGCCATTCAAAAATACACTGGTGCATCTACATTAACGTAAAGTAAAACAAAAAGAGAACGCACCGACCTTGCGCATTACCTCAATAAACTGTGATTTTATTAAAATGAGATATATACTCACAAACAAAGAAGTAAAACAAGCATATAAGATCCTCAAAGGAACAATGAAGTACAAAACCAGTGCGAGTCACATCAAGAGGGGAGACTCTCAAAGTTCCACTGACGCATTTCGAAGGGGGTCCCTTCTTCCTCAGAGCTCTATACATCTAATTTTAAAAAATCAGTTTATTGAAGTAATGCGCAAGGTTGGTGCGCTAAATTTTTGTTTTACTTTGCAGTACTGGTTGGGCTCCCCAGCCTTTTTAAGAGCTGCACAACCTTTGATCCATTGGTGGACGAACTTCCACAAGTGGTCTTCCCACCCATCCACCCTTGATCTGGGTCCCTGAGCGCAGGAGGTGTTGTTTCTGCATCTACATTAACATTATGGCCCAGACGTTCGTGCAATTGCAGAGGATATAAAGAAGCTCAAATATCCACCTAAATATAAATATATATCCATCAACAATGGAAAAAAAAAGTCACTATCTAATTGTTATCCAGATTACTTACAATAGCGAGGGTAGGAAAGATGATCAATATCAAAACCTTGCCACTAGATGTCAGCAATAGCCTTCACTCCTCACACACCCATGCTAAAAAAGTGAAGGCCGGAAAAATGTTCAGAAAACGATTCTTAAAGGCCACCTAGGTGGCTATATACTGATCAGGGGCAGACTGACAACTCATCGGGCCCCCAGGCAATAGGTGATCATGGGGCCCCTGTGTCCTTGCCCAAACTCAAAAAAGCCAATGAAAAAGGTACCAGGGGAATCTCATGGGGCCCCCTACCGACCCCGGGCCCTCGGGCTGTGCCCGAGTTTCCAAATGGTCAGTCCGCCCCTGATACTGATCATAGACTCAAATGCAAGCCTCACCAGATATAGGATCATAATCCCAGCCCAATGTTCCAGCACCACCTCTGCGGCCAAAAGGCCATGTCCTCACAAATCTCCTGTTTTATACCCTCCACCCGGCCAACTTATGATTTCATTGGTTGGGTGCGAACATCCAGTATATGACTGCGGAGGTCATCTACACACATGTGCGAACCCAAGCCACCCAAAGCCACTGCGCAGCCGCACAGGAAGCAACAATAAAATCCAAAACAACGCCACCAATGATCAAGAAGGCCAATCCAATGCACAAATACCAGCAAGACACTACAACCGCCATCTCAGGGGTGGACTGACCATTCGAGCACTCGGGCACTGCCCGAGGGCCCGGGGTCAGTAGGGGCCCCCATTAGATGACCCTGGTACCTTTCATTGGCTTTTTCATATGGGTGTGGGTGAGGACACAGGGGCCCCATGATCCCCTATTGCCCAGGGGCCCCATGAGCTGTCAGTCCACCCCTGTGCCATCTAGTAGTAGAGAGTAATAACCACAAAATAATACACAAAAATTAAAAAGTAAAAAGTAATCCACAACTAGTAAGATGGTCACACTAATATCTTAAACCACTTCACATCCAGCCCATGTACAGTTGTGGCCAAAATTATTCAACCCCCAATGCTGTAAAGGGGTTTAGGGACTATAGTGTACATTTGGAATTGTATTCAGAATCAAATCCTACAAGGACGTTGTAACTACCCAAATGCAACTAAAATGACATCAATTGTTTATGTAATACAGTAGTAAATGGTTCTTATGTGGTTTCTTCATTGCCACAATTATTCAACCCCTTAAAGACTACCACTCTGAAGAACAGAGGTTCATACAGGTGCTTTCCATCAGGTATTGAAAACACCTGTGGATGTCACCGAGCAGCAATCAAGCATAATAAGCACCAATTAGGCAGCTTTAAAATGACTGTGATACTCAGCTCCTTCTAGACATTTACTGGTGTGGTTACAAACATGGTGAAGGCAAGAGAATGGTCCAGGAAGACAAGAGAAGAGGTGATTTCTCTTCACAGGAAGGGCAATGGCTATAAGAAGATTGCAAAGATGTTAAACATACCAAGAGACACCTTAGGAAGCATCATTCGCAAATTCAAGGCAAAGGGCACTGTTGAAACGCTACCTGGTCGTGGCAGAAAGAAGATGCTGACTTCGACTGCTGTGCGCTACCTGAAGCGTAGAGTGGAGAGAAGTCCCCGTGTGACTGCTGAGGAACTGAGAAAAGATTTGTCAGATGTGGGTACAGAAGTTTCAGCCCAGACAATAAGACGCACACTGCGTAATGAAGGCCTCCGTGCCAGAACTCCCAGGCGTACCCCCTTGCTGTCTCCAAAGAATAAGAAGAGTCGACTGCAGTATGCCAAAAGCCATGTGGACAAACCACAAAAGTTGTGGGATAGTGTTCTGTGGACTGATGAAACAAAATTAGAACTGTTTGGGCCCATGGATCAACGCTATGTTTGGAGGAGGAAGAACAAGGCCTATGATGAAAAGAACACCTTGCCTACTGTGAAGCATGGTGGAGGGTCAATCATGCTTTGGGGCTGTTTTGCTTCTGCAGGTACAGGGAAGCTTCAGCGTGTGCAAGGTACCATGAATTCTCTTCAGTACCAGGAGATATTGGATGGAAACGTGATGCAGTCCGTCACACACCTGAGGCTTGGGAGACGTTGGACCTTTCAACAGGACAATGATCCCAAGCATACCTCCAAGTCCACTAGAGCATGGTTGCAGAGGAAAGGCTGGAACATTTTGGAGTGGCCATCGCAGTCACCAGACTTAAATCCGATTGAGAACCTCTGGTGGGACTTAAAGAAAGCAGTTGCAGTGCGCAAGCCTAAGAATGTGACTGAACTGGAGGCCTTTGCCCATGAAGAATGGGCGAAGATACCCGTAGATCGCTGCAAGACACTTGTGTCAAGCTATGCTTCACGTTTAAAAGCTGTTATAACTGTAAAAGGATGCTGTACTAAGTACTAAGATTGAATGTCACTTGGGGGTTGAATAAAACTGATAATGCTGTGAGCACAGAAAAGACATTTGTGGTTATTTCATTATAACTGTTATGTTATATTTGTCTGACCTACAAGTGCCTCTTTAATGTAAATGTAAGCAAGATGACTGAATGATCAAAAGCAATGTCAAACTGGCCAAAACACTCAATTTCAGTGGGGGTTGAATAATTTTGGCCACAACTGTATATAAAAGGCCGGAAGGGAGTAGTGAAGGAGCGGGTTGCCGTTCATAAATGGTGCCCAGCCTGCGTGCGCTCCCTGGAACACTGGATCGCTGTACGGGACCTCTGTGTGAGGTCCCAATCATGTGATCACTGATTGGCCAATCAGTGATCACATGAATAGCAGTAAGTAAGATGTCACTTCTGACATCATTGCTTACTACGTGTGAAATCTGTAAATGATCAAAGAGATCACATGGTACAGGGCTATTCACAACGGCCTTGTACCATGTGACAAGCTGTGACCAATCACAGCTCACACAATATTTCTCAATGGCTGCAAGAATGCAGCCAGAGAGAAGGAGAAATGATTGCTTTTACAGCCTTTATGGGTGTAAAAGCAATCAGTGCAAAAAAAAAAAAAATCTTCATCACGCCCCAGAAGTAGTACAGTGTCACCATGGTGACACTGTACTGCTAGGGTGACAGTATGTTAAAAAAAAACAAATAATAATATAAAAAATAAAATAAAAATGTAAAAAAAAATTTGAAAAATTATAATGTTTGGTTATAAACTAATTTGGGTTTTTTTTTTCCCAATATTTATGAAGAACGATTATTTATTTGCAAAATTGTATAAGAAAAACACTTATTTTTCCAAATTTTGGACTTTTCATTTATATAGCAAATAAAAAAAAAAATTGCAGTGGTGAATAAATACCACCAAAATAAAATATTATCTGTCTCAAAAAAATGCTAGAAAATTCATATGGGTACAGTGTTGCATGACCGCGCAATTCAAAGTGTGATAGCACTGAAAGCTGAAAATTGGCCTGGACAGGAAGGGGGTGAAAGTGTCCGGACTGGAAGGGGGTGAAAGTGTCTGGGCTGGAAGTGGTTAAGCAGATCAGACAGCAATCACTAAATCTCCAATGACAAAGTACGGCATTGTATTCCATACTGCCAGTATTCTAAAAAAAAATGTTAACCTCACATAAATAAACAATGAAGGAAAACAGGGGGCTGTGGTTCACTTTCGGCAGAACATACAAGACACGGGTCTCAGACGAATCTGAGAAACCTCGCCCTGGGTGTCCATACCATTGCATCTGGTAACACTTACTCAGGGCCCAAAAACTATTTTTGATCTAAAAACCTTGCATATGTATATTGACGGACAAGCTGGGGGAACCATCATTCTGAAAAATTATTACAAATATCTCAAGATCAGAATTACAGCTCAATCATGAAATAATGTATCCATATCCACATAAACGTTATATAGTTGAAAAACAAAAATGAATATCCTATTGTATGGCTGCAAAGAGATAAGGGAATGCTATGGGGCAGAATCATGGATTATAAAAATGGTTTAAAACTGAAAGACTCATTCAAGCCTGGGTAGTGGGTAGCACTGAGTTTATATATCCATCGTGTCCCAAGTTGTAAAAGTTTCTGGTCCATGTTACCTCCTCGCACATGTGATGGGATCAAGGGTGGACTGACCATTTAGGCACTTGGTGTCAGGGATCCAGGTATGACCAGAAATGTGTCGACTGACACAGGGAAACAGCAGGCTTCAGAAATGATGTAATAATAATAATAATAATATGATTTATTATTAGCCGCCCAAATATACAAAACGCACAGTAAACAGAACCAACCTTCAACTAGTATCAATATGTGCAGGAACCCAGGCGTAGTCAGGGCTGGAGAGGTGAAATGGTCAGGCAAGCCGTAAGGGACAGCCAGGCACTGCCCGGCGGGATCTCTAGTGACCCACAAACCGGGATTCCTCAGGGCGCGGAGTCTAAGCCCCAGTCTGCCTTTTCACCAGAGCCCCTGATGGTGGGGATGGACTTGGTGCAGGACTGAGACCAGGTCGCGGCCCCTGAGTGCACCCAACTGTAGTAGAGGGGTCCACCGAGGGTATGTACCAGGGGAGAGCCTGACGTGAAGAGGCTAGCAGGCCTGGGCAGCAGAGACTGGATCCGTGCGGGATGGATGGATAACCGTGAAGGTATAACGTAGTCAGACAGGCCAGGTCAGCAACTAATGGGCAGGTAGGTAAAGGAGGAGCAGGCGGAGAGTGGTCAGGTCAGAAGCCAGGTTCAGCAGCTAACGCGCAGGTAGGTACAGGAGGACCAGGCAGAGAGTAGTCAGGTCATAAGCCAGGTTCAGCAACTAACGGGCAGGTAGGCACAGGAAGGAGCAGGCAGAGAGTAGTCAGGTAAAGAGCCAGGGGTCAGTGCAAGGGACAGTCAGCAGGATCAGGATCAAAGCAGAGTCGGCAACAAAGGGTACTTCACAGAACAGAGGATCAGGCACAGGTGACAAAATACGGGGGCTCATGGGAAACAACACCAAGGCACTGATTGCAGGCCTGGTCCTGCTTAAATAGACCTCCTGCAATCAGCCTCAGGTGATGGCTTGATTGCAGGAGTGAGACTCTGGCTGCTGAAAGCACCCTCTGGTAGGAGCTGGTACTGCAGCCCACAGAGCAAGTGAGCCACAGCACCACCAGTGGTGAGTCCATTCCTGACACTTGGGCACTGCCCGAAGGCCCAGGGTCAGTAGGGGGCCCCTGGTACCTTTCAGAGACTTTTTGAGTGTGGGCAAGGACACAGGGGCCCCATGATTTCCTATTGCCCGGGGGCCCCATACGTTGTCAGTCCACCCCTGGATGGGATATATTCCAAAGCCATGAACCTAATCACTCCCAGATCAAAGTTGTGATACAGACCCACGTTTCTGCTAATGGGGGTCTCCATTTTGCAATTTTTAATGCGAAAGACATGATCCCTAATAAGCTCAAAGAACTGGCGTTTTGTTTTGCCCACTTAAAAGCAACCACAACAGCACTTCATTAACTAAACTCGAGCTGGTGTTTGACATGTAATTCTATACAGGCATCGCTCAGTCTACAATTGCCTTGGTTAACATAATTTTCAGTTTACAAATGAAAACCCATTGAAAATAACGCCTCTTTTTTTTACAAATTTTTTTCGCAATACGCAGTGTATGTTGGTGCCGTTTTTTAATTGTAATTGCCGGCATTGTTTTCTCTTCAGGATAGCTCACAGAATTAGTTGTCACTTTCCCCGCAGCTAAACGATAATTAGTTTCTTTTATCTTGGGAAACAAACTAAAGAGAAACATTGTTTCTTTTAACTCTGGGAAATAAACTAAAAGGAAACTTTTTTCTTTTAGCTGGGGGGGGGGGAGTGACAGCTGATTCTCTGAGCTATAGTGAAGAAAAAAAAATACCGTACTTACATTTAAAAAAATGGCACTGACCTATATTTTTTTTGTACCTCTGGAACAGATTAATTGGTTTTCAATGCATTCCTATGGGAAACCGCATTTCAGTTTACGAATTCTTCGCAATACGAAACGTCCCGGAGAAAGCATTACATTCGTAAACAGAGGTACACCTGTATTTAATGTGATGGACTGAACCACTGGGAAGATCAACCTCATGACAATTGGGCAAAAAACAGCAAAGGTTGCATTTGTTACAAGATTAGGTACTTATTCTTCCTGTTGGATTGAACTTGGCTTTATTATGGTGGCTTTGGACTAACCCGTCCTTGATGGAACGTGCTCACCTATAAATAATGGTCAGTTTCCAGGATATATATGTCACATTAAATGATGTACGTGCAATGCAAGATCTTATGGAACTGTGGGAGGAGGGTCAAGTGGACCCTGCTGATACACAGAAAGAAGACATGTCCCCCTGTGATCCCTTGTCCCCCCCTCTTACCCCCCAGAAATATAAAACAAAATCAGGAACATTCCCAGTTCTAAACATTAGTAGGTGTGATGGCCAGGTGTCCACCAATTTTTGGATGAATGGTGTATATAAATTATCCATCAGACCTTCAGTCAGGCTTAAATGGCCAAACTGTGTATAAAGGGGGTGCAAATGTTAACTGTTTGTATCTGACATCTCTTGGGTGTATTATCCTGCAAGGTAGGGTGTGCTGGGTGTAATGTTCTGCAATGCGAAGCATGGTTGGGTGTAATGTTCTGCAGTATGAAGCATGGTTGGGTGTAATGTTCTGCAGTATGAAGCATGGTTGGGCGTAACGTTCTGCAGTGTGAAGCATGGTTGGGCGTAATGTTCTGCAGTATGAAGCATAGTTGGGTGCAATGTTCTGCATTATGAAGCATGGTTGGGTGTAATGTTTTGCAGTATGAAGCATGGTTAGGTGTAATGTTCTGCAGTGTGAAGCATGGTTGGGCGTAACGTTCTGCAGTATAAAGCATAGTTGGGTGCAATGTTCTGCATTATGAAGCATGGTTGGGTGTAATGTTCTGCAGTATGAAGCATGGTTGGGCGTAATGTTCTGCAGTATGAAGCATAGTTGGGTGCAATGTTCTGCATAATGAAGCATGGTTGGGTGTAATGTTCTGCAGTATGAAGCATGGTTGGGCGTAATGTTCTGCAGTATGAAGCATGGTTGGGCGTAATGTTCTGCAGTATGAAGCATGGTTGGGTGTAATGTTTTGCAGTATGAAGCATGGTTAGGTGTAATGTTCTGCAGTGTGAAGCATGGTTGGGTGTAATGTTCTGCAGTATGAAGCATGGTTGGGCGTAATGTTCTGCAGTATGAAGCATAGTTGGGTGCAATGTTCTGGATTATGAAGCATGGTTGGGTGTAATGTTCTGCAGTATGAAGCATAGTTGGGTGCAATGTTCTGGATTATGAAGCATGGTTGGGTGTAATGTTCTGCAGTGTGAAGCATGGTTGGGCATAATGTTCTGCATTGTGAAGCATCCAGGGTATAATATTCTGCACTGTCAGTTGTGCTGGTTGTAATGTTCTGCAGTGTAAGTTGTGCTGCATGGAATATACTAGGATGCAGAGGCAGACTGACAACTCATGCGGCTCCTGGGCAATAGGGGATCATGGGGCCCCTGTGTCCTTGCCCAAACTCAAAAAAGGTACCAGGGGCATCTCATGGGGCCCCCTACTGACCCCGGGCCCTCGGGCAGTGCCCGAGTTTCCAAATGGTCAGTCCGCCCCTGCTAGGATGTGAAGAATTGTTGGGTGTACCTTTTTATGGTGCATTGGGTTTACTGTCTTGTGGTGTGTTGGGTGTGTAATGCTGCAGCATGAGTTGTGCTGGGTGCGATGTGCTGCAGAAAGAGGTATGTTGGATATGAGGCTTCTGCCAATAACACACAATGGAACACATACAGTATGATATACAATGTTACTCACAGTATTGTATCTTCCTTGCTGTGTCTTCCCTGAGATGCAGCTGGAGGAGTTCTGATACAAAGTCTGTAGAGCTTCACATTATATGATATTCTAAGTGAAAGTGAAAATGAAAAGTGATAAACAGAACATGAACCATGACCACAAGAGATCGGCTAATCGAGACCCCTTCACCCCCACCTCACTCTTCAAATATCCCCCCCTCCCTATAACAGAACATGAACCATGACTAGTGCACAAGAGATCGGCTAATCGAGACCCCTTCACCCCCACCTCACTCTTCACATACCCCCCCCCTATAACAGATCATGAACCATGACTAGTGCACAAGAGATCGGCTAATCAAGACCCCTTCACCCCCACCTCACTCTTCACATACCCCCCCCATAACAGAACATGAACCATGACTAGTGCACAAGAGATTGGCTAATCGAGACCTCTTCACCCCCACCTCACTCTTCACATACCCCCCCCCCTATAACAGAACATGAACCATGACTAGTGCACAAGAGATCGGCTAATCGAGACCCCTTCACCCCCACCTCACTCTTCACATACCCCCCCCCTATAACAGAACATGAACCATGACTAGTGCACAAGAGATCGGCTAATCGAGACCCCTTCACCCCCACCTCACTCTTCACATACCCCCCCCTCCCTATAACAGAACATGAACCATGACTAGTGCACAAGAGATCGGCTAATCGAGACCCCTTCACCCCCACCTCACTCTTCACATACCCCCCCCTCCCTATAACAGAACATGAACCATGACTAGTGCACAAGAGATCGGCTAATCGAGACCTCTTCAACCCCACCTCACTCTTCACATACCCCCCCTATAACAGAACATGAACCATGACTAGTGCACAAGAGATCGGCTAATCGAGACCTCTTCACCCCCACCTCACTCTTCACATACCCCCCCCTATAAACTATCATTAAAGAAAAAACAACACCGATTGGAGTAAAATGGCCAACACGGCCTTTTATTAACACTTCAACTTCAATACACAAAACATTCCTTAACCCCCCTGGCAGTATTCCTGAGTGTAGCTCGGGGTAAAGTTTCAGCACCACAAGCGGTAACCCCCCCGAGCTACACTCGGGAATACACTGCAGCGTTGCTCCGGGATCTCTTCTGCACTTACCTTGTCCTGCGCTCCCGCGATGTCCCTCCTGCAGTGTCCCCGGCAATGTCCTCCGGCCGATGCCGGCATCTGTCTTCTGGGTTCCGTCCCCTGCGACGTCGGGACGTACGGGGGAGGGAACTGGCGGGAAATTTAAAAATCTGAAAGTGACATTCACTAAATACACTAAAATCACATCGTATAACATTCCTGTATCAAACCATTTCACATACATTTTGTCCCGAGTGCTTTGTCCGGCGCCCTGCCTGCATTTTTACTGTTTTTTCTGCCTGGAAACTGAGAAACGTCCATGGCGTCCAAAAAGCGTCCCTTTAGGTCAGACGCGGTTTTAGACCGGCTAGAGAACAGCGATAGTAAATCAGAACCACTTGCAGAATTGAGTGATAATGATTTGTGGGGGAAATTCCTCATCAGACACTCAAAACGATTCTGCGACTGAGCTCAGTGATGTGCGAACTTGGCGCTCTATTTCACATTTCAGTGTTTTTGGTTTGATGACATTATTGAATTACATTTATTATTATTATATTATTATTTTTTATGATTATTATATTATAATTTATGATTTTGTGTTTCAAATTTTATCCTCCCCGGGATGTTTACTAGACTCTTGTCCGGACAAATTTCAGTGAGTTATTCCTAAGAATTACAGCCTACAATAAAAAAATACATATTTTCATGCAAAAAAATGTACCACTTTGAGCACAGAAATACTGACATAATCAGACCGCTAGGGAGGTTAAAGCAGAAATCGTTCAACAATCGGCCAACCGGCAATCCACCGCCTCCACAGACACACCCCACTCAAAGTTCCTAGCCAAGAGGTACAGCACAGCAAGCCACACCTCAGGTCCCCACAGATCAAGGCCGACCCGTTGCAACAGTTCCAGCCACTCCAGCCAGACCCTGGAGTATGCAGACCACGTCGCCTCACTCACCGAACGCTGAATCCAGCCCGGGACGACCCCAAGGGAACCCCCCACAGCCGGTCGGAAAAAGGAACCCCGCGTTGCTCCACTGCCAGCGCCAGCTCTCGGAATTTGTCCCACTGAAAATGAGACAAAGCGTCAGCCAGAGCATTATCGACCCCAGGGAGATGCACAGCATAGAGAAAAACATTCAACTGAAGGCAACGCAACACTAAGTGGCGAAGCAAGCCAATCACTGGCTGCGAAGAAGCAGAGACCCGATTGATGACCTGAACCACCCCCAAGTTATCACAGTGAAAGCGAACCTTCAAATTTCAAAAACACTCCCCCCAAACTTCCACCGCCAAGACAACTGGAAAGAGTTCCAACAGCACCAGATTGCGAAGAAAACCCGCCTCACGCCAGGAAGCAGGCCGCAGAGCCGCACTTCACCGTCCTCGGGAAAAAGAACCCATAGCTCGCGGAACCCGCCGCATCCGTGAACAACTCCATATCAAAATTGCTCACCGGGCCAGACATCCATCTGTTAAAGGAATCCAAAAAACTGTGCCAGATCCGCAATTCCTCCCGATGCTCCAGAGTGAAGCGAATAAAATGCAAAGGAGAAGTAACCCCGTACATTGCCACCGACAAACGACGGCAGAACACCCGACCCATCGGCAGGATACGACAAGCAAAGTTAGGCTTGCCAAACAATGACTGCAAGACCCGCAGCTGAATCTCACGCTTGCCCAAGACTAGAGATGAGCGAATTATTCAAAAATTCGGTTCGGCTGATTCGCCGAATTCGCCGCATAAATTCGCTTCGAGCCGAATAGATTCGCTGCGAATTTAACTTATAAAAAGGGTGTTTCTAGGCTTCAGAGAGCCTTTATATTAGTGCAGAACACTGTACCTTTAATTTAAATGCCCTTGGAGTCTGCTGGGGAAGAGAAATAATACTGTCAGTCAGTATGACATGCAGATGAGTGCCGTCGATCTTAGAATCACCGCACACTTCACTCATTTGGGCAGTCACGGGGCCAAAACCAGAGTGTGGAGCCACAGTGTGGCGGTGGAGGCAGCAGCAATGGGAGGCCATACAGCACCCTATGACAAAATGGAACCCACCAGCAGTGTGAGGAGACCTGAAAGTGGCACATGGCAGAGTGTGGCGATGGAGACAGCAGCAATGGGAGGCCGTACAGGGACCCATGACACACTCTGGACCTGGCAGCAACATGAGGAGGCGGTACAGGGGCCCATGACATATTACGGGCCTGGCAGCAGCATGAGGAGTCGGTACGGGGGCCCATGGCAGATTACGGGCCTGGCAGCAGCATGAGGAGGCGGTACAGGGGCCCATGGCAGAGTGGCGGAGCATAAGCAGCTAAAATTGAAGGCCATACAGAGGCCCGTCAGGTGCGTGCTCGCAAACTGTTGTCTCTTGGAAACGGATTCCAAGAAAGACTGCTGACGGAATCCGTGAAGAGGAGTAGCAGGAGAAGGAGCATCTGAACGAGCGGAAGATGCCAACGAGCGACAACTCCCCTCAGCAGAGGTGTTGGAGCCTTGACTGGCTGATAGAGGGCGATTGACTTCGGGTGACGGAGCAAGTAACGGAGCGGGTGATGGAGCGGGGGCTGGGGCAGGCAGAACCGCCGTATCTTTATCACGGTTTTCCCAGGCCACCGAATGGCGACGCTGCATATGCTGACGCAACGCTGTAGTCCCAACATGGGCCCCCTGGCCACGCTTGACTTTCTGGCCACATAGTCGACATACGGCTACGTTTACTTCCTCGGGCGGCTTGACGAAAAATTGCCACACCGCCGAGTAGGAAACTTTGCCCCCGCTACTCCTCACTGGCTGACTGCTACTTCCACCGTGCACACCGGCACCACTACTGGCCGTGGTGGTAGGCTGCAGTGGAGCTGGTGCTCTACTCCGTGGCCGTTTGCCTCCACTGACACTGCTGCGACCCTGCTGCCTCCTGGGCAACCCACCGACTGTTTTGCTCGCTGGCAAGCTGGCACCCTCTTCTCCTGATGATGCGGAAGCAATAGCCTGATGACGATGAGGCTGCCAAGTGCGATCAGCCTCATCATCATCAATTAGGGTCTCCGCGTCACTACTAGCCCCCTCGGCTGCGTGTGGGTCAGGAGACAGACCTGTCTCTAGACCGGCTACCGAGCCACTCTCCTCGCCAGTACTTCTTCGCCTGGCTGCTGAAGAGGCGGATGTCTCCCCCCGTTCCTGACCGCCCTCTGTTAGCTCTTCCTCACTGTACAGTGGGGCTGAGCCCACAGCATGCGATACTTCGCTTGGTGAGGGAACACCAAAGGACAGGGGCAGGTCGAGGACTCGTGATTTCAGTGGGCTTGCTCCCGGGCCATGCCAACTAATGGTTGTGTCTGACGTACACACCGACCGTTGGCTGTAGGTGTCAGAGGTGACCTGGGAAGAGGAAGACGACCGAGCCAACCAATCGATGACGGCAGGGTTGTCGGTGGAGACACGACCGCTGGATGACACCGGGAGCACTGGCCTCTGGCTGCGACTAGTGCTGCCTCGACCCCTTCCTCTGCTGCCACGTCTGCTCGCTCCTAAAACATTGCCTCCTCTGCCACTCCTCTGCGTGTTGTCTGACATACTCTTTAATTCAATAAGCACCCCAAAAATAAAACCGGATTTAACTCTTTGAACGTACAATAGTGGTTGTGAAGCAGAAAGTCAGTTTATTTAGCACAATCGGTCAATTGCAGCTTGCCGTTGGCTGTAAACTGTACGTTTAGGTCACTGGAATGCACTAATCACCCAAAAAATATTACCGCCACCCGGCGTGTAAATGGATTTAACTCTTTGAACGTACAATAGTGGTTGTGAAGCAGAAAGTCAGTTTATTTTGCACAATCGGCAAACTGCAGCACCAACTGTGCACGACAGCCACCAAAAAAAAAAAGGGTGTATGTCACTTTAAATTTTCGATTCTTTGATAGCTGTGGCCCTAAGTAACGATTCTGTGTCCCTGAGTAACGATTCTGTGTCCCTGAGTAACGATTCTGTGTCCCTGAGTAACGATTCTGTGTCCCTGAGTAACGATTCTGTGGCCCTAAAGTCTCTGTGGCCCTAACTCTGTCCCTTAATACACACAGGTCTGTCTCTCTTGAATGACCGGAGGCTAATGGAGAATTCTAAGATGGCCGTGATTTATAGCTCCACCATTACACAGTGCTGGCTGGCTGCTGATTGGCTAATGCGATCACATGTCATGAATGCATTATGGGTCAGCGCGTCTTGTCTGCGCGCCTTCCCAGAGATCCCCGCCCCATCTTCTCTGTCCATTTTCTCCGTCGCCACACATGTCGCCGCCATTTTTGGGAAAATTTGATTCGTGCATCCAAAGTTTGCTAATCTTCGGATTTGTCGCGAATAGAATTTTTCCAAATCTTCGGAACAAATTCCACTTCGTCATGTTCGATTCGCTCATCTCTACCCAAGACCCCACGCACTTCAATCTGGAGGGACAACAGCTTGTCTTCAGACAGACGGTACTCCATCGTGCCAGAATCCAAAACAATGTCCAGGAAAGTCATCACTGAATCCGGGCCCTCCATCTTCTCTAAAGCCAGCAGAACTCCGAAACGCTCTGCAGTGTGTGGCAAAGTGGCCAGCAGAACCCACCCATCTATCTATCTATCTATCTATCTATTATCTATCTATCTATCTATCATCTATCTATCTATCTATCTATCTATTATCTATCTATCTATCATCTATCTATCTATCTATCTATCTATCTATCTATCTATCTATCTATCTATTTATTATCTATTATCTATCTATCTATCTATCTATCTATTATCTATTATCTATCTATCTATCTATCTATCTATCTATCTATCTATCTATTATCTATTATCTATCTATCTATCTATCTATCTATCTATCTATTATCTATTATCTATCTATCTATCTATCTATCTATCTATCTATCTATTATCTATCTATCTATCTATCTGTCTATCTATCTATCTATCTATCTATCTATTATCTATCTATCTATCTATTATCTATCTATCTATCTATCTATCTATCTGTCTATCTATCTGTCATTTTCTAATCTATCTATCTATCTATCTATAATCTATCTATCTATCTATCTATAATCTATCTATCTATCCAATATCTATCTATCTATCTATCTATCTATCCATCCAATATCTATCTATCTATCTATCTATCTATCTATCTATCTATCCAATATCTATCTATCTATCTATCTATCTATCTATCTATCCAATATCTATCTATCTATCTATCTATCGAATATCTATCTATCTATCTATCTATCTATCTATCTATCTATCCATTATCTATCTATCTATCTATCTATCTATCTATCTATTATCTATCTATCTATCTATCTATCTATCTATATATCTATCTATAATCTATCTATCTATCTATCTATCTATCTATCTAATATCTATCTATCTATCTATCTATCTATCTATAATCTATCTATCTATCTATCTATCTATCTATCTATCTTTCTATCTTTCTATCTATCTATCCAATATCTATCTATCTATCTATCTATCTATCTATCTATCTATCCAATATCTATCTATCTATCTATCTATCTATCTATCTATCTATCTACAGTCAGGTCCATAAATATTGGGACATTGACACAATTCTAAATTTTTTGGCTCTATACACCACCACAATGGATTTGAAATGAAACAAACAAGATGTGCTTTAACAGCAGACTGTTAGCTTTAATTTGAGGGTATTTACGTCCAAATCAGGTGAACGGTGTAGGAATTACAACAGTTTGCATATGTGCCTCCCACTTGTTAAGGGACCAAAAGTAATGGGACGGAATAGTAATCATAAATCAAACTTTCACTTTTTAATACTTGGTTGCAAATCCTTTGCAGTCAATTACAGCCTGAAGTGTGGAACGCATAGACATCACCAGGCGCTGGGTTTCATCCCTGGAGATGCTCTGCCAGACCTCTACTGCAACTGTCTTCAGTTCCTGCTTGTTCTTGGGGCATTTTCCCTTCAGTTTTGTCTTCAGCAAGTGAAATGCTCAATCGGATTCAGGTCAGGTGATTGACTTGGCCATTGCATAACATTCCACTTCTTTCCCTTAAAAAACTCTTTGGTTGCTTTTGCAGTATGCTTTGGGTCATTGTCCATCTGCACTGTGAAGCTTCCAATGAGTTGTGAAGCATTTGGCTGAATATGAGCAGATAATATTCCCGAAACACTTCACAATTCATCCGGCTGCTTTTATCAGCAGTCACATCATCAATAAATACAAGACAAGCAGTTCCATTGGCAGCCATACATGCCCACGCCATGACACTACCACCACCATGATCACTGATGAGGTGGTATGCTTAGGATCATGAGCAGTTCCTTTCCTTCTCCATACTCTTCTCTTCCCATCACTCTGGTACAAGTTGATGTCGGTCTCATCTGTCCATAGGATGTTGTTCCAGAACTGTGAAGGCTTTTTTAGATGTCGTTTGGCAAACTCTAATCTGGCCTTCCTGTTTTTGAGGCTCACCAATGGTTTACATCTTGTGGTGAACCCTCTGTATTCACTCTGGTGAAGTCTTCTCTTGATTGGTGACTTTGACACACATACACCTACCTCCTGGAGAGTGTTCTTGATCTGGCCAACTGTTGTGAAGGGTGTTTTCTTCACCAGGGAAAGAATTCTTCGGTCATCCACCACAGTTGTTTTCCGTGGTCTTCCGGGTCTTTTGGTGTTGCTGAGCTCTCCGGTGCGTTCCTTCTTTTTAAGAATGTTCCAAACAGTTGTTTTGGCCACTCCTAATGTTTTTGATATCTCTGATGGGTTTGTTTTGTTTTTTCAGCCTAATGATGGCTTCACTGATAGTGACAGCTCTTTGGATCTCATCTTGAGAGTTGACAGCAACAGATTCCAAATGCAAATAGCACACTTAAAATGAACTCTGGACCTTTTATCTGCTCATTGTAATTGGGATAATGAGGGAATAACACACACCTGGCCATGGAACAGCTGAGAAGCTAATTGTCCCATTACTTTTGGTCCCTTAACAAGTGGGAGGCACATATGCAAACTGTTGTAATTCCTACACCGTTCACCTGATTTGGATGTAAATACCCTCAAATTAAAGCTAACAGTCTGCAGTTAAAGCACATCTTGTTCATTTCATTTCAAATCCATTGTGGTGGTGTATAGAGCCAAAAATGTTAGAATTGTGTTGATGTCCCAATATTTATGGACCTGACTGTATCTATCTATCTATCTATTATCTATCTATCTATCTATCTATCTATCTATCTATCTATCTATCTATCTATTATCTATCTATCTATCTATCTATCTATCTATCTATCTATCTATCTATCTATCCAATATCTATCTATCTATCTATCTATCTATCTATCTATCTATAATCTATCTATCTATTATCTTTCTATCTATCTATCTATCTATCTATCTATCTATCTATCTAAGTATTTATAATCTATCTATCTATCTATTATCTATCTATCTATCTATCTATCTATCTATCTATCTATCTATCTATCCAATATCTAACTATCTATCTATCTATCTATTATCTATCTATCTATCTATCTATCTATCTATCTATCCAATATCTAACTATCTATCTATCTATCCAATATCTATCTATCTATTTATCTATCTATCTATCTATCTATCTATCTATCTATCCAATATCTAACTATCTATCTATCTATCTATCTATCTATTATCTATCTATCTATCTATCTATCTATCTATCTATCTATCTATCTATCTATCCAATATCTAACTATCTATCTATCTATCCAATATCTATCTATCTATCTATCTATCTATCTATCTATCTATCTATCCATTATCTATCTATCTATCCAATATCTATCTATCTATCTATCTATCTATCCATTATCTATCTATCTATCTGACTATCTATCTATCTATCTATTATCTATCTATCTATCTATCCATTATCTATCTATCTATCTATCTATCTATCTATCTATTATCTATCTATAATCTATCTATCTATCTATCTATCTATCTATCTATCTATCTATCTATTATCTATCTATCTATCTATCTATCTATCTATCTATCTATAATCTATCTATCTATTAACTATCTATCTATCTATCCAATATCTATCTATCTATCTATCTATTATCTATCTATCTATTCAATATCTATCTATCTATCTATCTATCTATTATCTATCTAATATCTATCTATCTATCTATCTATCCAATATCTATCTATCTATCTATCTATCTATCTATCTATCTATCTATCTATAATCTATCTATCTATCTATCTATCCAATATCTATCTATCTATCTATCTATCTATCTATCTATCTATCTATCTATCTATCCAATATCTATCTATCTATCTATCTATAATCTATCTATCTATTAACTATCTATCTATCTATCTATCCAATATCTATCTATCTATCTATCTATCTATTATCTATCTATCTATTCAATATCTATCTATCTATCTATCTATCTATCTATCTATCTATCTATCTATTATCTATCTAATATCTATCTATCTATCTATCTATCCAATATATATCTATCTATCTATCTATCTATCTATCTATCTATCTATCTATAATCTATCTATCTATCTATCTATCTATCTATCCAATATCTATCTATCTATCTATCTATTATCTATCTATCTATCTATCTATCTATCTATCTATCTATCTATTATCTATTTCTCTATGTATCTATCTATCTATCTATCTATCTATCTATCTATCTAATATCTATCTATTATCTATTTCTCTATCTATCTATCTATCTATCTATCTATCTATCTATCTATCTATTATCTATTTCTCTATCTATCTATCTATCTATCTATCTATCTATCTATCTATCTATCTATTATCTATCTATCTATCTATCTATCTATCTATCTATCCAATATCTATCTATCTATCTATCTATCTATCTATCCAATATCTATCTATCTATCTATCTATCTATCTATCTATCTATCTATCCAATATCTATCTATCTATCTATCTATCTATCTATCTATCTATCCAATATCTATCTATCTATCTATCTATCTATCTATCTATCTATCTATCCAATATCTATCTATCTATCTATCTA